>NC_044309.1:33440648-33749815 GCF_007474595.2 Lynx canadensis | reverse complement strand
TTATCTGATATGTCATTTGCAAATATCTTCTCCCATTCTGTCAGTTGCCTTTTAGTTTTGCTGATGGTTACCTTTGTTGTACAGAAGCTTTTTATTTTGATGAGGTCCCAGTAGTTCATTTTTGCTTTTGTTTCCCTTGCCTCCATAGACGTGTTGGGTAAGAAGTTGCTGCAGCCAAGATCAAAGAGGTTTTTGCTTCCTTGCTCCTCAAGGATTTTGATGGCTTCCTGTCTTACATTGAGGTCTTTCATCCATTTTGAGTTTATTTTTGTGTATGGTGTAAGAAAGTGGTCCAGGTTCATTCTTCTGCATGTCCAGTTTTCCCAGCACCACTTGCTGAAGACACTGTCTTTATTCCATTGCATATTCTTTCCTGCTTTGTCAAAGATTAGTTGGCCATACATGTGTGGGTCCATTTCTGGGCTCTCTATTCTGTTCCATTGATCTGAGTGTCTGTTCTTGTGCCAGTACCATACAGTCTTGATGATTACAACTTTGTAGTATAGCTTGAAGTCTGGGATTGTGATGCCTCCTGCTTTGGTGTGCTTTTTCATGACTGTTTGGCTATTTTCTGGTTCCATAAAATTTAGGATTATTTGTTCTAGCTCTGTGAAGAATGCTGGTGTTACTCTGATGGGGATTGCATTGAATATGTAGATTGCTTTGGGTAGTATTGAAACTTTAACAATATTTGTTCGTATCCAGGAGCATAGAATCTTTTTCCATTGTTTTGTGTCTTCTTCAATTTCTTTCATAAGCTTTCTATAGTTTCGGTGTATAGATTTTTTTTACCTCTTTGGTTAGATTTATTCCTGGGTATTTTGTGGTTTTTGGTGCAACTGTAGATGGGATCGATTCCTTGATTTCTCTTTCTGTTGCTTCATTGTTGGTGTATAAGAATGCAACCGATTTCTGTGGATTTTTATATCCTGCAACTTTGCTGAATTCATGAATCAGTTCTAGCAATTTTTTTTTGTTGGAATCTTTTGGGTTTCCCATATAGAGTATCATGTCATCTGCGAAGAGTGAATGTTTGACCTCCTCCTGGCCGATTTGGATGCCTTTTATTTCTTTGTGTTGTCTGCAGAGGATAAGACTTCCAATACTATGTTGAATAACAGTGGTGAGAGTGGACATCCCTGTCTTGTTCCTGACCTTAGGAGGAAAGCTCTCAGTTTTTCCCCATTGAGGATGATAGTAGCATTGGGTCGTTCATATATTGCCTTTTGATCTTGAGATATGCTCCTTCTATCCCTACTTTCTTGAGGGTTTTTATCCAAAAAGGATGCTGTGTTTTGTCAAATGCTTTCTCTGCATCTATTGAGAAGATCATATGGTTCTTGTCCTTTTATTGATGTGATGAATCACGTTAATTGTTCTGTGGATATTGAACCAGCCCTGCATCCCAGGTATAAATCCCACTTGGTCGTGAATAATTTTTTTAATGTATTGTTGGAGCTGGTTGGCTGATATCTTGAGGATTTTTGCATCCATGTTCATCATGGAGATTTGCCTATAGTTTCCTTTTTAGTAGCGTCTTTGACTGATTTTGGATCAAGGTAATGCTGGCTTCATAGAATCTGGAAGTTTTCCTTCCATTTCTATTTTTTGGAACAGCTTCAAGAGAATAGGTGTTAAGTCTTCCTTAAATGTTTGGTAGAATTCCCCCTGGAAAGCCATCTGGTCCTGGACTCTTGTTTTTTGGGAGATTTTTGATTAGCAATTCGATTTCTTAACTGGTTATGGTCTGTTCAAATTTTCTATTTCTTCCTGTTTCAGTTTCAGTAGTGTATAAGTTTCTAGGAATTTGTCCATTTCTTCCTGATGGCCCATTTTATTGGCATGTAATTGCTCTTAATATTCTCTTACTATTGTTTTTATTTCTGTTGTGTTGGTTGTGATCTCTCCTCTTTCATTCTTGATTTTATTTATTTGGGTTCTTTCCTTTTTCTTTTTGATCAAACTGGTTAGTGCTTTTTTAATTTTGTCAGTTCTTTCAAAGAACCAGATTCTGGTTTCCTTGATCAGTTCTACTGTATTTTGGTTTTGATAGCACTAATTTCTGCTCTAATCTTTATTATTTCCTGTATTCTGCAGGTTTTGGGTTTATTTGCTGTTCTTTCTCCAGCTCTTTAAGGCATAAGGTTAGGTTGTTGATGTGAGATCTTTCTTCTTTAGGAAGGCCTGGATTGCTATATACTTTCCTCTTATGACCACCTTTGCTGGGTCTCAGAGGTTTTGGGTTGTGCTGTTATTTTCTTTGGCTTCCATATACTTTTTAATTTCCTCTTTAACTTCTTGGTTAGCACATTCATTCTTTAGTAGGATGTTCTTCAGTCACCAAGTATTTGTTACTTTTCCCATTGTTTTCTTGTGGTTGATTTTGAATTTCATAGTATTGTGGTCTGAAAATATGCACGGTATGATCTTGATCTTTTTGTACTTGCTGAGGGCTGATTTGTGTCCTAGTATGTGGTCTATTCTGGAGAACATTCCAGGTGCACTGGAGAAGAATGTATATTCTGCTGCTTTAAATTGAAATGTTCTGAATATATCTAAGTCCATCTGGTCCTGTGTGTCATTCAAAACCTTTGTTTCCTTGTTGTTTTTTGATTAGATGATCTGTCCATTGTGAGTGGGAGTTGAAATCTCCTACTATTATGGTATTAGTATTAATGAGTTTTTATGTTTGTGATTAACTGATTTATATATTTGGGTGCTCTCACATTTGACTCATAAATGTTTACAATTGTTAGGTCTTCTTGATGGCTAGACCCTTTAATTATGATATAGTGCCTTTCTTCATTTCTTTACAGAGTCTTTATTTTAAAGTCTAGCTTGCCTGATATAAGTATGGCTACTCCAGCTTTCTTTTGTTGACCATTAGCATGATAGATGGTTATCCACCCCCTTACTTTCATTCTGAAGGTGTTTTTAGGTCTAAAGTGGGTCTCTTGTAAACAGCTTATAGATGGATCTTGTTTTCTTTTCCATTCTGTTACCCTATGTCTTTTGATTGGACCATTGAATCCATTGATGTTTAGAGTGAGTACTGAAAGATATGAATTTATTTCCATTATGATGCTTGTAGAGTTGGAGTTTCTGGTGGTGTTCTCTGGTCCTTTCTAATCATTGTTGCTTTGGTATTTATTTATTTATTTATATTTTTATCTTTTCTCCCCTCTGAGAGTCCCCCTTAAAATTTCTTGCAGGGCTGGTTTAGTGGTCATAAACTCCTTTAATTTTTGTTTGTCTGGGAAACTTTTTTATCTCTCCTTCTATTTTAAATGCCAGCCTTGCTGGATAAAGAATTCTTGGCTGCATGTTTTTTCTGATTCAGCACATTGAATATATCCTGCCACTTCTTTCTGGCCTGCCAAGTTTCTGTGGATAGGTCTGCTGCAAACTTGATCTGCAAACTTGTGCGGAGCTTAGTGTAATGGCTCCAATCTCCACTAGATGGCACTGCTAGCCTACTGGGGTGGATTGTTGTGGTGCTTGTAGGTGCATATGCGCATGCATGGGAGCAGTGAAAATGGTGTCATCCAGCTACCCAGTCTCTAGTATTGGAACTCTGTTCTCCCTGATCAGCAATCATGCACGAATCCTTTGTCTTCAGCTTTTGTCCACTCCCTGCTTCTACACTGTGACTGAGCCCAACATAGTGCCTCTCTCCTGAGTTCTGTCTCAGATGTGGCTGTTTTCCCCGGGCCCTTACTTCTGAGGGAACATGGCTTTGAACGATTCTGCCCCTTTGTGGAGAGTCTCACTGAGCAATGGCCAAATGATGGCTGCACCCAGGAAAGTTTGCGTTACTGTGCTGCTGATGCCCAGAGACTGCAGTCAGGTGCCAGGCCACTCCAGAAAAAGTTCACAAGATAGTGTAGCAGATTTCAGGGATTATGGAAAATCACAACACATATCTGGCACCAGGCTTTACCCTTAATGACCTTGTTCTAGTACCAGTGAATGGGGCTGTTTTCTGGGGTCTTCTGGGCCCAAGTTGCCTCACAGCCTCTACCAAATGTTCTTCTGGCAGTGGAACTGCTTCTCCCTGTGTGGCCTGAGAACCCCTTGGATCCCACTCTGCTCCTGGGGATTCTCCCTTCCCACCAGAGCACTTCCAGGTATTGAACTGTGGAGTTGCAGATTCTGCGCTCCCCCTGTTTACAGTCTTAATGGAATTTAAACCCTCTCCTTTCTCCTTTTTCCCTTTTTAGTTCAGTCCCTGTGGCTGTTTCCAAGTTTCCACTTTCTCTCCAGCTGCTTTTGGGGAGGGGTGCTTTTCCCATATTCTCCCCACCATTTCTGTCTTTTCTCCATATGCAAAAAGCACCTCCCTGCTGTCCGTGGCTTCTCTCACCCCAAGTTCACCTCTTTGAGCTGTGTACCTGCTAAATTCTGTGGTGCAGAATGTGCAGATTGTAGTGTTAATTCTCAGATCCATTTTCTAGGTGTGAAGGATGGTTTAGTGTTGGTCTGGCTGTATTTCATGAATGGGAGACATACAAAAAACTTCCATGCTGTTCCGCCATCTAGGCTCCCTCCTTGTTTTCAATTATTTAAGTTAAAGTTAGTTTTAAAACACAGCATAGTCTTGGTTTCAGGAATAGAACCCAGTCTCTTATGACATCTAGTACCATCCCAAAAGTGCCTTCCTTAATGCCCGTCATCAATTTAACCCATCCCCCTACGAATTCCCCTCCAGCTAACCTCAGTTTGTTCTCTGTATTTAAGTATTTTTTATGGTTTGTTTCTTCTCTGTTATTATCTTATTTTTCCTTAACTTACCCTATGTTCATCTGTTGAGTTTCTCAAATTCCACATATGAGTGAAATAATATGATATCTGTTTTTCTCTGACTTATTTCACTTAGTGTAAAACCGTTTAGTGTCATCTACATTATTGCAGATGGCAAGATTTCATTCTTTTTCATCACTGAGTAGTATATACCACCTCTTCTTTATCCATTCAACAGTCAATGGATATTTCTGTTCTTTCCATAATTTGGTTATTATTGATATTTCTACTATAAACATTGGGGTGCATGTGCCCCTTTGAATCAGCATTTTTGTATCTTTTGGATAAATTCCTAGTAGTGTAATTACTGGGTAGTAAGGTAGTTCTATTAATTTTTTGAGGAACATCCATATTGTTTTCCAGAGTAGCTACACCAGTTTGCATTCTCACCAATGGTGCAGAAAGGTCCCCTTTATCAGCATCCTAACCAATATCTGTTGTTTCCTGAATTATAAATTTTAGCCATTCTGACATTTGTGAAGTGTTATCTCATTGTGGTTTTGATTTGTATTTCCCTGATGAGTTATGTTGAGCATCTTTTCATGTTTCTGTTAGCCATATGGATGTGTTATTTGCAAAAGTGT
This sequence comes from Lynx canadensis, assembly GCF_007474595.2. NCBI lineage: Eukaryota > Metazoa > Chordata > Mammalia > Carnivora > Felidae > Lynx > Lynx canadensis. The sequence continues at coordinate 33,744,431 of NC_044309.1, read as the reverse complement.
TTATTCATGTCCTCTGCCCATTTCTTCACTGGATTATTTTTTTGAATGCTGAGTTTTTCTTTATAGGTTTTGAACACAAACCCTTTACCGAATATGTCATTTGCAAATATCTTCTTACATCCTATCATTTGCCTTTCTGTTTTATTGATTCTTTCATTTACTGTGCAGAGGCTTTTGATATTGTTGAGGTCCCAATAGTTCATTTTTCTTTTATTTCCCTGGCCACTAGAGATATGTCAAATAAGAATTTGCTGCAGCCCAGGTCAAAGACATTGCTTCCTGTTTTCTCCTGCAGGGTTTTGATGTTTTCCTGTCTCATAATTAGGTTTTTCATCCATTTTGATTTTATTTTGTGTATGGTGTTACAAAGTGGTCCTATTTCATTCTTCTGCAAGTCATTTTCCAGTTTTCCCAGCACCACTTGCTGAAGAAAGTGTCTTTTTTTCCATTGGATACTCTTTCTTGCTTTATCAAAGATGAGTTGGCCACATGTTTGTGGGTCCATTTCTGGGTTCTCTATTCTGTTCCATTTATCTAAGTGTTTGTTTTTGTACCAATACCATACTCTCTTGAAGATTACAGCTTTATAATATAGCTTAATGTCTGGAATTGTGATGTCTCCACCTTTGGTTTTCATTTTCAACATAACTTTGGCTATTTAGATTATTTTCTGGTTCCATCCAAATTTAGGATTGTTTGTTCTAGCTCTGTGAAGAATGCTGATGTTATTTTGATAGGTGTTGCCTTCAGTGTGTAGATTATCTTGGGAAGTATTGACATTTTAACAATATTTGTTCTTCCAATCCCTGAGCATGGAATTTTTTCCCATTTCTTTATGTCTTCTTAAATTTCTTTTAAAGGATATAGATTCTTTTAACAAACAGAGAAAAATATACCCAGGATCTAGATGTGTGTGTGTGTGCACTTCTTTTATTTATTTATTTATTTATTTACTTATTTTTTTCTTCTTTCATTTTCTGGAAAAAAAATGACAAGTAGAAATTCACCACAAAAGAAAGAATGGGAAGTAGATATTATAGCCAGGTAGTTAATCAATACACATATAAGTAATATATCTGAAATAAAGTTAAAAGAATTATTATAAGGATACTATATGGGCTTGAAAAAAGCATGGAAGACACTAGAGAATCACCTTCTGCAGAGATAAAAAAAACTAAAATCTAGTCAGGCCAAAATTAAAAATGCTATAATCCAGATGCAAACCCAAAGCAGGAGCCATAAAAATGAGAATGGACAAAGCAGAGGAGTGTATCAGTGATATAGAAGGTAAAATAATGGAAAATAATGAAGCTGAAAAGGAGTAGGAAACAAAAGTAATGGACTGCAAAAGTAGACTTCGGAAACTCAGTGACTTATTAAAACAGAATAACATTCATATCATATTCTTCCCAGGAGATAAAGACAGACAAAAAGAAGATGGTTAATTTGGAAAAAAAAAAAAAACAAAAAACATATAGCTGAAAACTTCCTTAATCTGGTGAAGGACTCAGATTCTAAATCTAATATGCACAGACTCCCATTAATTCAGCAAAAGCCTACTATTTTCAAGGCACATCATAGTCAAATTCACAAAATACAAGGGCAAGGAAGGAATCCAGAAAGCAGCATGGGAAAGAAATCCTTAACATACAAGGAAAGACACATTGGGTTTGCAGATCTGTCCACAGAAACTTGAAGGCCAGAATGGAGTGGCAGGATATATTCAATGTGCTGAATGGGAAAAATACACAGCTAAGAATCCTTTATCCACCAAGGCTGTCATTCAGAATAGGAGAGAAAAAGACTCTCAGAAAAACAAAAACTAAAAGAGCTTGTGACCATTAAACTGCCTCCAAAAGAAATTTTAAGGGGTATTCTTTGAGTGGAGAAGTGGAGAGAGAAAAAAAAAAAACAAAGCAACAAAGACTAGAAAGAACCGGAGAACATCACCAGAATCACAAACTCTACAGGTAACACTGGCACTAAATTAGAACTCTTCAATAATCATTCAGAAAGTAAATGGACTAAGTTCTTTAATCAAAAGATATGGGGTATCAGAATGGATTAAAAAACAAAACAAAGAAAACCCCCCAAAAAACAAAACAAAACAAAATAAAAGCAAGACCCATCTATATGCTGCCAACGAAAGACTATTTTAGAACTAAAGACATCTGGAGATTGAAAGGGGATGGAAAAACATTTATCATGCTAATGGATGCCAAAAGAAAGCTGGGAGTAGCCATACTTATGTCAGACAAACTAGATTTTAAACCAGAGTGTAACAAGAGATGAAAAACAGCATTATATCATAATTATGAGGTCTGTACATCAAGAAGGTCTAACCATTGTAAATAATTATTCCTCCAACTTGAAACATGCAAATAAATAAATCAATTTATAACATATATAAACACATTGATAATACAATAATAGGAGGGGACCTTAACACCCCACTTACAACAATGGACAGATCATTTAAGCACAAAATCAACAAAGAAACATTGACTTTGAATGACACCCTGGATCAGATGGACTTAGATATATATTCAGAACATTTCATCCTAAACCAGCAGAATACACATTCCTTTTGAGTAGACATGAAATATTCTGCAGAATATATCACATACTGGGACACAAGTCAGCTCTCAACAAACATAAAAAGACTGAGAAGATACCATAGGCATTTTCAGACCACAATGATTTGAAACTTGAAGTCAAACACAAGAAAATATTTAGAAAGACTACAAATACTTGGAGGTTGAAGAACAACATACTAGAGAGTAAGTGGGTTAAGCAAGAAATTAAGGAAGAAATTAAAAAAATACATGGAAGGGGCGCCTGGGTGGCGCAGTCGGTTAAGCGTCCGACTTCAGCCAGGTCACGATCTCGCGGTCCGTGAGTTCGAGCCCCGCGTCAGGCTCTGGGCTGATGGCTCGGAGCCTGGAGCCTGTTTCCGATTCTGTGTCTCCCTCTCTCTCTGCCCCTCCCCCGTTCATGCTCTGTCTCTCTCTGTCCCAAAAATAAATAAATGTTGAAAAAAAAATACATGGAAGCTAAAGAAAATGAAAACAGTCTAAAACCTTTGTGATACAGCAAAGGTGGTCATAGAAGGGAAGTATAGTGCAATACAGGCCTATCTCAAGCAGCAAGAAAAGCCTCAAATACATGAGTAACTATCAACCTCAGTGGGCTGTGGACCTGGGGTGGTGAAGGATCTGAGTAAAAGAGGTGACAGTACAGTGAGGCCCAGGGGACCCCAAGCCAACAGCCTGAGGTACCAAGGTTTATTATATATCTTCTTATATACATTTTCAGGAAAAACAGACCAACAATGATTAACAGAAGCTTAGCAAAGCATGTCAACAATGTACATCTGATTCAGCTACCGTATGTATCCTGCGGAGTGCAGTCTTGCAGATACATTTGTTCTGATAAGAATCTTTACGATAGAAGCAAAGACAAAGAAGGGAGTAAATGCACTCTGCTACATACAGCTGGCTTCCTTTAAGTTAAACATCCCCATCTGCGTACTAAAGAAAAAACCACATTTCCCAAGGGCAATTCACTCAAGTCCTTATGGGTTATTTTTAACCTTAAGATCTCGAGTTTTCTCAGAGATCTTGGAGCCTGAATGAATATGTGCCTTTGGTCATTGTGGTTTTCTTGTTCCCACAAGTAACCTTACACCTTAAGGAGCAAGAAAAGGAATAGAAAATAAGGCTTACAGCCAGAAGAAGGGAAATAGTAAATATTAGAGCAGAAATAAATGATACAGATAAATACAACAAAAAACAGTGGAAAAAATCAACAAAACTAATAGCTGTTTCTTAGAAAAAATTAATGAAATATATAAGCCCGTAGCTAGATTTATCAAAAAGAAAAGAGAAAGGAACCAAATAAATTCATGAATGAAAGAGAAGAAATCACAACCAACACCATAGAAATAAAAACAACAGAATATGATTAAAAATTAAATGCCAACAAAACTGGGCGACATGGAAGAAATGAACAAATTCCTACAAACACAAAAACTACCAAAACTGAAACAGGAAGAAATAGGAAACTTCAACAGACCCATAACCAGGAATGAAATGTTTGAATCAGTTATCAAAAATCTCCCAACGAACAAGAGACCTGGGCAGATGGTTTCCCAGGGGAATTCTACCAAACATTTAAATAAGAGTCAATACCAGGACGCCTGGGTGGCTCAGTCGTTAAGCGTCCAACTTCGGCTCAGGTCATGATCTCATGGTCTGTGAGTTCGAGCCCCATATCAGGCTCTGTGCTGACAGCTCAGAGCCTGGAGCCTACTTTGGATTCTGTGTCACACTCTCTCTCTGGCCCTCCTCCATTCATGCTCTCTCTCGGTCTCAAAAATAAACATTAAAAAAAATATTCTCAAACTGATCCAAAAAATAGAAATGGAAAGAAATCTCCCAAATTCCTTCTAGAGGCCTGCAATACCTTGATTCCAAAATGAGAAAAAGATCCCACTATAAAGGAGAATTACAGGCCAATATCCGTAATACACATGAATGTAAAAATTATCAATGAGACAATAGCAAATCAAGAATTATTTAATACAATCAAGTGGGATTTATTCCAGGACAGTGGGATATTTGAATATTTACAAATCAATACACAAATTACACCGTTTTAATAAAAGAAAGAGTAAGTACCATATGATCCTCTCAATAGATGCAGAAATATCATTTGAGAAAATACAACATCCATTCTTTATTAAAACCCATATCAAAGTAGGGATAGATTGAACATACCTCAACATCATAAAAGCCATATATGAAATACCCACAGATAATATCATCCTAAATGGAGAAAAAAACAGATTTTCTTCTATGGATAAGAACAAGACAGGGATTTTCACATTCAACATTACTATTTAACATAGTACTGGAAGTCTTAACCTCAACAAGCAGACTATAACAACAACAACAACCAACAGCTTCCAAATTGGCAAGGAAGATGTCAAAATTTCACTCTTTGCAGATGAACCTAAACTCTATGTAGAAAATCTGAAAAACTCAACTAAAAATTGCTAGAACTAATACATGAACTCAGCAAAGTTGTAGGATATGAAATCAATGTACAGAAAACTGTTGCATTTTTATATACCAATAATGAAGCAGCAGAAAAAGAAATCAAGGATCCAATGCCAGTTGCAATTGCACAGAAAGAAATAAGATACCTAGGAATAAACTTAACCAAATAGGTAAAAGATCTGTACTCTTAAGCTATAGGAGGCTAATGAAAGAAATTGAAGAGAACACATGCACACACAAGATGAGAAATGATTCCATGCTTGTGGTTTGGAAGACAGAATTATTATTAAAATGACTATACTACCCAAAGCAATATATACAAATAATGCAATTCTTATAAAAATACTATCAACATTTTTCAAAGAGCTAGAACAAACAATCCTAAATTTTGTAGGGAACCACAAAAAGAAACTGAATAGAGAAAGTAATCCTGAAAAAGAAAAGCAAAGCTGGAGGAATCACAATTCTGGACTTCAACATATATTACCAAGCTATTTTACAAACCTATAGTCATCAGGACAGTATGGTACTGGCATAAAAACAGACATAGATCAAGGGGACAGAATAAGAAACCTAGAAATGGACCCACAATTATATGATCAACTAATCTTTGACAAAACAGGAAAGAATATCCAATACAAAAAGACAATCTTTTCAACAAGTGGTACTGGGAAAACTAGATAGCAACATGCAAAAAAAAAAAAAAAAAAAAAAAAGAAACTGGACCTCTTTCTTACACCATGCACAAAAGTAAATTAAAAATATATCAAAGACCTAAATTTGAGACAGGGAACCATCAAAATCCTAAAGGACAACACAGCAGCAACCTCTGATTTTGGCCATAGCAACTTCTTACTAGACATATCTCTGGAAGCAAGGGAAACCAAAGCAAAAATGAATTATTAGGACTTCATCAAGATAAAATCTTCTGCACAAAGAAATGATCAACAAAACTAAAATGTAGAGGCATCTTAGTGGCTCAGTAGATTAAGCGTTTGATCCTGATTTCAGCTCAGGTCATGATCTCATGGTTCATGAGATTGAGCCCTGTGTGTCTGCCTCCGTGCTGACAGCACTCAGCTTGGGATTCTCTCTCCATCTCTCTCTGTCCCTCACCCTCCCACTATAAAATAAATAATAAATAAATAAATAAATAAATAAATAAACTTAAAAAATAATAAAAGGCAGCCAACAGAATGGAAAGGATATTTACAAATGACATGCCTAATAAAAGGTTAATATCCAAAATCTGTAATGAATTTACCAAACACCTCCCAAATACCAAATAATCCAGTTAAGACATAGGCAGAAGACATGACTACACATTTTTTAAAGAAGAGCTACAGATGGCAAACACATGAAAAGGTGTATAACATCACTTATCAATCAAAATCACAATGAGATACCACTGCACACTTGTCAATTGGCTAAAATTAACACAGGAAACAACAGATGTTGGCGAGGATGTGGAGACAGGGTAACCCTTTTGCACTGTTGGTGAGAATGCAAACTTGTGCAGACACTTTGGAAAACAGCATGGAAGGTCCTCAAAAGTTAAAAATCAAACTACCCCACAACCCAGCAATCTCACTACTACATATTTAACAAAAGTATACAAAAAATATGACTTTCTTAATGAGGTTTTTTTTTCCTTTTCTATGTAATTTACTGAGGGTTTTTATAAAAAATGATGCTGTATATTGTCAATTGCTTTTTCTGCATCTATTGACATGATCATAACATTCTTATTCTTTCTTTTATTAATGTGGTGTATCACTTTTATTGATTTGTAAATATTGAACAACCCAGGATTAAATTCCACCTGATCATGTGAATAATTATTTTAATGTACTTGTTGATTCGATTTACTAGTATCTTGTTGAGAATTTTTGCATCGATGTTCATTGAGGTATTGGCCTGTAATTCTCTTTTTTAGTGGAATCTTTGGTTTTGGAAATAAGGTAATGCTGGCTTCATTGAAGGAGTTTGGAATCTTTCCTTCTATTACAAGTGTTTTGGGACAGTTTGAGAAGAATAGGTATTAATTCTCCTTTAAATTTCTGGTAGAATTCCCCTGGGAAGCCATCTGGCCTAGGACTCTTATTTGTTGGGAGAGTTTTGATAACTGATTTAATTTCTTTGCTGTTTATCACCTGTTCAAATTTTCTATTTCTTCCTGTTTGAGTTTTGTAGTGTGTTTCTAGTGTTTTGCCCATTTCCTCCAGATTGTCCAATTTGTTGGCATATAATTTTTCATAATATTCTCTTATAATTCTGTTTTTGTTGTGTTGGTTGTGTTCTCTCCTCTTTCATTCATGATTTTATCTATTTGGGTGCTCTCTTTTTTCTTTTTGAGTAGTCTGGTAGGGAGTTATCAATTTGTTTTTGTAAAAAAAATCAGATCTTAGTTTCATTGATCTGTTCTACTTTTTTGCTGTTTTTGTTGTTTCTATATCATTTATTTCTGCTCTAATATTTATAATTTATCTTCTGCTGGCTTTGGGATTTACTTGATTCTTTTCTAACTCCTTAAGCGTGAGTTTAGGTTGTGTATTTAAGACCTTTCTTGCTTCTTGATATAGTCCTGGATTGCAATGTACTTTCTTCTTAAGACTGTGCTGCATTCCAAAGGATTTGGACTGTCATGTTTTCATTTTCATTTGCTTTCATGTATTTTTTAAAAAATTTCTTAATTTCCTGGTTACCCCATTCATTCTTTAGTAGGATGTTCTTTTTTAAAAATATTTATTTGAGAGAGAGAGAAAGCGAGAAAGAACGAGTGGGGTAGGAGCAGAGAGAGATGGAGACACAGAATATGAAGCAGGTTCCAGGCTCTGAGTTGTCAGCCTAGAGCCTCCTTGCTTGCAGCGGAGGAGTTTTGGCCCATTAACTGGGTGTGCTTTGGATTGTTTATTAAAGTAACCCTGGAAAAAAAGGGGGGGTGATTAAAAAAAGAAAAAGGGAGAGAGAAAAATGAATGTGAACAACCTTGACAACAAAAACAACAAACGGAGACTCAAAAATCTGTAAGTCTGATTCCAAAGGGAAAAAAAAGGAAAATGTAGAAAAAAGAAAAGCAGAGAAGAAAAAAAAGAAATTGAAAATTATACAAAATCCTGATCCAAAAAAAGAGAAAAGGAAATGAAAAACAAAAAGCAAACAAAACAAAACAAAAACCAACAAATAATGATCTAGAACCTGATTCCAAAGGAAAACAAGAAGAAGGAAAAGAAAAGGAAAAGAAAAAAAAGTCTTCTGTTTTTTGTGCCTGGGGGTTGCTGGCTATAATGGTCTGGAGAAGAGGGCAGCTGCATTGACCCAGAGTCAGTCTTGCCCCAGTAAATAAGCAGTTTCCAGGAATGGAGGGGAAGGTTTTGGTGTAAGTGGGTCCCGCCTCCACTTGAGGCTTCTATGTTCTCTCTGAAGTCCTAGCATGTCGGTGTTGGGGGGAAAATGGTGCCACCCCATCTCTTGTCTTGGGACCATCTAAAGTCCTGATCAGGCAGCCCTCACAGAATATCAAGGACAATAAGCACACCCTTCACCACAACTCTCCTGCGTTTTTTATTTGGCCTTGGTCTGGGATTCAAAACCCAGACTTAAAGGACTCAGCAGAGTGCCGATCTGCTCTCCTCCTCTGGAGTAGAGCCTCTCCACCCTGTTGATGAAAGCCCTTTGCCTGGCACCTGCAGGGTCTTTTGTCTTTGAGGAAGAAATATACCCTTTTCCAAAAGTACTCCGGGAAGGGAACTGTTGTCTCTCTGTGTATGCTGAGGTCTCTACACCACACTATGCACTCCAGGGCCAGCTTCCTCCTCCTCAGGATCCTGTGCCACAGCTCTTCTCTGGAGAAAGTTGCACACTTCCAAAATCCTAGAGTTTAAGCTCCAAAACAACTTTGCAAACTTGCTGGGACACTCAGTTCTTCCTTCTCCCCAGTCTGTGGTCCAAAGAGGTTTTCTTTTTGTGCTATTATGATGATGCCTTATCTCAAGCCCTCTCTTTCTCTTCCTTTTGTCTCTCCATGGAAAGAATTCCCTTGCCTCTGTGGTGCCATCATTTTTCTCTTCCCCAATTCATCTCCACACACCTTGTACCTGCCAAGCTGTCTCACTACAACGGTGGAGACCCCCTGCCACTTTCTAGAGTGGCAGATCAATTTCTAGGGTATGCCAAGTAATCTGACCTCAATACAGCTGTGTTCGAGAAAAGAGGTAAGACCAGGGTCCCCCTACTTCTTTCTCCACCATCTTAACTCCTCCCTTAGATGAGCATTTAAACAATATTAATTATTGCAATCTATGAACACAGTATATTTTTCCATTTATTTGTTACTTTAAAAAAAACTGATGTCTTCTAGATTTCAGTAGATTTTTACTTCCTAGGTTAAACTTATTTCTTGGTATTTTATTGTTTTTCATGCTATTACAAATGGAATCATTTAATTTCATTTTAGATAATGTTTTGTTTGCACATGGAAATGACACTGTTTTTTTGTATGTTGATTTTTTATCCTGTATCTTTACTGAATTCATCAATCAAATCTGAAAGTTTACTAGTGCAGTTTTTAGGATTTTCCATATGTAAAATCATGTCAACTGCAACTAGACTATTTCTTCTTTTTTTATTGTTCTTTCTCCAGCCTAATTGCTCTGGCTATAACTTCTAGTACGACATTGAATTAAAAGGGTGAGAGTGGGCAGAGTTGTCTTACTCCTGATCTTAAAGGCAAAGTTTTCAATGTTTCACTACTAAGTATGATGTTATATTTTTAAGATGTAGTCCTTATTATGATATTGAGGTATGTTCTTTCTATACCCAATTAGTTGAGTTTTTATCATGAATGGATGCTGAATTTTTAAGGCTTTTTTGCATCTATTGAAAAGATCATACGATATTTTTATTTTATTTTATTACTATGATTGTGACATTTTTTGATTTGCATATGTTGAAATATCATTGCATCCAAGGAATAAAGTTCACTTGAGATTAAGTGAACATTAATCCCAAGGATTAATGGATTAAAGGATTAAGATCCCTTTATTGTTCTGTTGAATCAAGATTTTGTGGGGAGTTTTGAATTTATATTTATCAGGGATATTGGAGTTTTATTATAGAGCCTTTAAATGACTTTAGTATCAGAGTTATGCTTGCCTCATAAATTAAGTTTGGGAGTGTTTCCTCTTTTTCAATTTTTCGGAAAGTGTGGCATTAATTTAGAAAGAAAAAGTGGCATTAATTTCTCTAAATATTTGGTAAAATTCAGCAGCACAATCTTCTGACCCTGGGATTTTCTGTTTTGGAAAGTTTTTGATTACTGATTCAATCTTATTCATTAAGATCAGATTTTCCATTTCTTTCTGACAATCTGATAGGTTGTATGATTCATGTATTTTATTCATTTCTTCTAGGTTGTCCAGTTTGTTGGTGTATAGTTATTCACAATCTCTTATGATCCTTTGTATTTCTGTGGTATCAGTTTGTAATGTCTTATTTCATTACAATTTTATTTATTTGGGTCCTCTTTTTTTTCTTGTAGTACCTAATCTTTATTTTGTTTTGTTTTTCTTCTGCTAATCTTGGGCATCATTTGGTTTTCTTTTTCTAGTTCCTTGAATTGAAAGTTCAGTTGCTTAATTAGGATTTCTCTTATTTTTTTATGTTTATCAGTATAAACTTCCCCCTTAGTACTGCTTTTGTGGCATTTCATTAATTTTGGTATGTTGTATTCCATTTTGATTTGTCTCAAGGTATGTTTTTATTTCCCTTTAGTCAATCAATCATTCTCTGGGTGTTAAGAAGTGTGTTGCTTAATTCCAATATATTTATAAAGTTTTCAGTTTTCCCTTTACTGATTTCCAGTTTCATACCATGAAAAAAGTGGTTAAGAAAAGATACTTGGTATGATTTCAGTCTTCGTAAATTTAGTATGACTTGCTTTATTGGCTAACATACAATCATCCTAGGAAATGTTCTGTGTGCACTTGAAAAGAATATGCATTTTACTATTGCTGGTTAGAATGTTCTGTATGTCTGTTAAATCCATCTGGTCTATAGGGTTGTTCAAATTTGCTGTTTTGTTATTGGCTTACTGTTTGTATAAATCTCCACTCTAAGAGTGGGTATTAAACTTCCCAGCTATTATAGTGCTATTTCTTCTTTTAGTTTTATTAATATTCACCTTATATATTCAGGTGCCACAATATTAAGTGCATAAATATTTATAATTGCTGTATCTTCTTGATGGATTGACCCCTTTATTATCATATAAGAACATTCTTTGTCCTTCTGACCATTTTCAACCTAAAGTCTATTTTACCTATAAATACAGTTACACCTGTTTTTTTTAGGTCACTGTTTGCTTGAAATATTTTTCCCTATCTTTTCACTTTCTTTCTGTATGACTTTATAGCTAAAGTAAGCTATTTTCAGGCAGCATATCACAACTTTTAAATTCACTCAACCATTCTAAGTCTTTTAATTGGATAATATATCCATTTAACTTCAAAGTAATTATTTATAGGTAAGGACTTACTATTGCCATCTTGTTAATTGCCTTCTATTTATTAGATCCTTTTTCATTGCTTCTTATCTTGCTCCTTTTTTTTCTGTGACATGATGACTGTCAAGGCTGTATTCTTTGACTCCTAAGTCACAATTTTTGTGTAATTGCTAATGCTTTTTCTTTTGTTACAATGAAGCTTACATAAAATATCTAATAATCATAAAATCCTTTTTTTAAAATCATAACAAATTTAGCATTGAAAGCATACATTAAACTTTCCACTTTTCCCTCTCCTTACTCACATTTTCTAAAGTTTTACACTTAAGTTTCAGTTAGTTAACATAAAGTGTAATATTAAGTTGAGGGTGTACAGTATACAGATTCAACACTTGCATACAACACCTGGTGCTGATTACAACAAGCACATTCCTTTTTTTTTTTCCAAAAATGACTATTTTATTACTCAATACTTTTTTTTGTTTGTTTACTTTATCTTTCTATTTTTAATTGCAGTACAGTTGGCATATAGTTTCAGGTGTACAACAGTGATTTGCCAGAAACATTATAAAGTGCTCAAGACAAGTGTAGTTACCATCTGGTTGCTGTTCAAAGTTATTACAAGGCTGCCTGGGTTACTCGGTTAAGTGTCTGACTTTGGCTCAGGTCATGATCTCACAGTTGGTGAGTTTGAGCCTCATGTCGGGTTCTGTGCTGACAGCTCAGAGCCTGGATCCCACTCAGATTCTCTGTCTCCCTCCCTCTATGCTCCTACCCTCTTGTGCTCTCTCTCTCTCTATCAAAACTAAATAAATACCAATAAAAATTAAAAATACTATTACAAAATTATTGACTATATTTCTTATGCTGTATTAGTCATCCCTGTGACTTTTTAAATTTAAATTTTAGTTAACATACAATGCAATATTCGTTACAAGAGTAGAAATCAGTGATTCATTATTTACGTACAACATCCAGTGCTCATGACAAGTGCCCTCCCTTAGTACCCATCACACATTTGTTCATCTCACACCCAGTTCCCTCTCTCAACCCATAGTTTGTTTTCTCTCATTAAGTGTCTCTTGCGGGTTGTTTCCGTCTTTTCTCTCCACCAGCCCTCACATGTTCAGCTGCTTTGTTTCTTTAATTCAACATATGAGTGAAATCACATGGTATTTGTCTTTTCCTGATTGACTTAGTTCACTTAGCATAACACATTCTAGCTCTATCCACATCATTGCAAATGGCAAGATTTTATTCTTTTGGATGGTTAATATTCCATTGTGTGTGTGTGTGTGCATGTGTGTGTGTATATATATCTCACAATTCTTTACCTATTCATCACTCAGTGGAAATTTGGGTTCTTTCCATAGTTTGGCTATTGTTGATAAAGCTGCTATAAACACCAGAGTGCATGTACCACTTTGAACCTGTATTTTGTATCATTTGGGTAAATATCTAGTACTGAAATTGTTGTATCATAGGGTAGTTCTAGTTTTAGTTCCTTGAGGAAGCTCCATACATTTCTCCAGAGTGGCTCCATCAGTTTGCATTCCTACCAAGAGTGCAAGAGGGTTGGTTCCCCTTTGTCTGAATCCTGACCAAAACCTGTTGTTTCTTGTGTTGTTAATTTTAGCCACTCTGACAGATGTGATGTGATATTTCACCATGGTTTTGGTATTATCATACTTCCCTGATGATGAGGGATGTTGAACATATTTTGAAGTCTGTTAGCTACCTGGATGCCTTTGGAAAGGTGTCTATTCATGTCTTATACCCATTTCTTAACTGGATTGGTTTTGGGTGTCGAATTTTCTAAGTTTTTTATGGATTTTTGGATACTAACACTTCATCAGATATGTTATTTGCAAATATCTTCTCCCATTCCATAGATTGCCTTTTAGTTTTGTTAATTTTTCCATCATTGTGCAGAAGTTTTATCTTGATGAAGTCCTAATAGTTCATGTTTGTTTTCATTTCCCTTGAGTCAGGCAACATGCCTAGTTAGAAGTTGCTATGGCCGAGCAGAAAGTCATTGCAGGCTCAGTTCTCCTTTCTCACATTTAGGTCTTTAATTCTTTTTGAATTTATATTTATACATGGTGTAAGAAAATGGCCCAGTCATTATTCTGCATGTTGCTGTCCAGATCTCTTAACACAGTTTGTTGAAGTGATTGTCCTTTTTGCATTTGATATTCTACCTTGTTTTGTCAAAGACTAATTGATCATATAGTTGTGGGTCCATTTGTGAGTTTTATATTTTGTTCCACTGATCTATGTGTCTGTATGCCAGCACCAGAGAGTCTTTCTTAATGACTACAGCTTTATAGTACAGTTTGAAAAATGGAATTGTGATGTCTTCAGTTTTGTTTTTTCTTATTTCAGGATTGCTTTGGCCGTTTGGGGTCTTTTGTGGTTCCATACAAATTTTACAATGGTTTGATCTAGCTCTGTGAAGAATGATGGTGGTATTTGATGGGGATTGCATTAAATGTGTAGATTGCTTTAGGTAGTATCCACATTTTAACAATGTTTGTTCTTCCAATCTATGAGCATGGAATGCTTTTCCATTTCTTTGTGTCCTCAATTTCTTTCATCAATGTTCTATAGTTTTCAGAGTACAGATATTTTACTTCTTTGGCTAAGTTTATTTCCAGGTGTCTTATTGTTTTCGGTGCACTTGCAAATGAGATCGATTTGTTGATTTTTTTCTCTGCTACTTTGTTATTGGTCTATAGAAATGCAACGGATTTCTGCATATTGATTTTATATCCTGCAACTTTGCTGATTTCGTGTATTAGTTCTAGCAATTTTTTGGTGGAGCTTTTAGGTTTTCTACTAGAGTATCATGTCTTCTGCAAACAGTGAAATTTAACTTCTTCCTTGCTGATTTGGAGCAAGTCTCATTGCTAAGGCTAAGACTTCCAATACTATGGTAAATGGCAATGGTGAGAGTGGACTCATTTGTCTTGTTCCTGACCATAAGGTAAAGGCTCTCAGTGTTCCCCATTTAGGATAATATTAGCTGTGGGTCTTTTGTATATGACCTTTATGATGTTGTATGTTCCACCTATCCATACTTCGTTGAGGGTTTTTTTTAAATCAAGAATGGATGCTGTATTTTGTCAAACACTTTTTTCTGCATCTAATGAGATGATCATATAGTTCTTATCTTTTTTCTTTTTTATTAATGTGTGTCATGTTGATTGGCAAATATTGAACCAGCCCTGCAGCTGAGCAGTATATCCGACTTGATCATGGTGAATAATTCTTTTAATGTAAAACTGAATTTGATTTGTTAATATCTTGTTGAGAATTTTTGCATCCATGTTCATGAAGAATATTGGTCTGTAATTCTCTATAATGGGGTCTTTTTCTGGTTTTATAATCAAGGTAATGCCAGTCTCATAGAATGAACTTAAATGTTTTCTTTGCATTTTTATTTTTGGAACAGTTTGAGAATACGTATTAAGTCTTCTTTAAATGTCTAGTAGAATTCCCCTGGGAAGCCATCTGGCTCCGGACTCTTGTTTGTTGGGACATTTCTGATTACTGATTCAATTTCTTTGCTGGTTATGAATCTGTTCAAATTTTCTGTTTTTTCCTGTTTCATTTTTGCTCTTTTGTATGTTTCCAGGAATTTATTCATTTTTTTCCAGGTTGCCTAGTTTGTTGGCATATAATTTTTCATAATATTCTCTAAGAATTGTGTGTATTTCTGTGGTGTTGATTGTGATGTCTCCACTTTCATTCATTTTATCATTTAGGTCTTGTTCTTGATAAGTCTGGCTATGGGGGTTTTCAATTTTATTAATTCTTTTGAAGAGTCATGTCTTAGTTTTGTTGATCTGTTCTACCTTTCTGTTGCTGTTGCTTTTATAATTTTTATTTCTGTGGTACTCTTTATTATTTCCCTCCTTCTGCTGGCTTTAGAAATTATTTGCTGTTCCTTCTCTAGATCCTTTAGGTGTAAGGTTAGTTTTTGTATTTGAGATATTTTTTGTTTCTTGAAATAGGCCTGTATTGGAATTATACTTTCCTCTTAAATTGCCTTTGCTGCATCTCAAGGACTTTGGACTGTCATGTTTTCATTTTCATTTTCATTTGATTCTATGTATTTTTGTATTTCCTCTTTAATTTCCTGGTTAACCTATTCATTCATTAGTAGGATGTTCTTTAACCTCTAAATATTTGTGGTCTTTCCAATTTTTTTCTTGTGGTTTACTTTAAGTTTCATTGTGTCTTAGTCTGTAAATATGCATGATGTGATCTCAGTCTTTTTGTACTTGTTGAAGGCTGATTTGTGACCCAGTATGTGATCTATTCTGGAGAATATTCTGTGTGCACTCTAAAATAATGTGTATTCTGCTGCTTTAGGATGGAATGTTTTGAATATATCTGTTAAGTCTATCTTATCCAGTGTGTCATTCAAAGCCGCCTTTTTCCTTGTTGTTTTCTGCTTAGATGACCTGTTAATTGCTGTAAATGGTGTGTTAAAATCCCTCACTATTATTGTATTAATTTTAACGAGTTTCTTTATGTTTGCTATTAATTGATTTATATATTCGGGTTCTTCCATTTTGGGTGCATAAATATTTACAATTATTAGATCTTCTTGATTGATAGGTCCCTTAATCATATTATAATGCCCACCATCATTTCTTGTTATAGTCTTTGGTTTAAAATCTAATTTGATATAAGTAGATTTTATTTTGGTGTCCATCAGCATGATAGATGTTTCTTTATCCTATCATTTTCAATCTTCTGATGTTTTTAGGTCTAAAAGTAGTCTCCTGTAGACTGTATATAGATGGGTCTTTTTTTTTTTTTTAGTCCATTCTGATACACTGTCTTTTGATTGGAGCATTTAGTCCACTTATAATCAGTGTGATTTTGAATTTGTGTCATTGTGTCACCTGATAATTTGGAGTTTCTGGTGATGTTCTCTGTTCTTTTCTAGTCTTTGTTCCTTTTTTTTTGTCTGGGAAACTCTATCTCTCCTTCTATTTTGAATTACAGCCTTGCTGGATAGAGCATTTCTGGCTGCATATTTTTCTCATTCAGCACATTGAATATATCATGACTCTCCCTTCTGGCTGACACATTTCTGGGACATATCTCCTGTGAACTTGACCTGTCTTCCCTTGTAGTTTAAGGACTTTTTTCCAATTGCTGCTTTCAGGATTCTTTCCTTGTGTGTGTATTTTGTGTTTTTGACTATGATATTCCATGGTGATGAGTGGCTTTTGTTGAATTTAATGGGAGTTTTCTCTGCTTTTTGGATTTTGATGTCTGTGTCCTTTCCCAGATTAGGGAAGTTTTCAGCTATAATTTGCTCACATAAACCTTCTGTCCCCTTTTCTATCTCTTCATCTTCTGGTATTCCTATGGTACAAATGTTATCCCATTTTAATAAGTCGCTGAGTTCCCTGTCTACCTTACTGATCCATTACCTTTGTTTCTCTCTTCTTTTCAGCTTCATTATTTTCCATAATTTTATCTTCTATATCACTAATTCATTCCTCTGTTTTGCTCATCCTCACTGTCATGGCATCCATTCAGGATTTCATCCTGATTATAGCATTTTAATTTTTTTCCCTGTCTACATTTTAGCTCCTTTATCTCTGTAGTAAGGGAGTTTTCTAATGTTTTCTATGATTTTTTTTTTTCAAATTCAGCTAGAATCCTTATAATTGAGGCTTTAAATCTATTTTGGACATCTTATATCTGTATTGATTATATCCTTGGCTATCATTTCTTCCTGCCCATTCATTTGGAGTTAATTACTTCACATTGTTTTTTGGAGGAAATAATAATAGAATAAACTTAAAATTAAAAAAAACTTTAGGGACACCTGGGTGGCTCAGTTGGTTAAGCATCTGACTTTGGCTCAGGTCATGATCTCATGGTTCATGGGTTTGAGCCTCACATTGGGCTCTGTGCTGACAGCTCAGAGCCTGGAGCCTGCTTCAGATTCTGTGTCTCCCTCCCTCTCTGTCCCTCCCCTGCTCATGCTCATGTTCTCTCTCTCTCTCAAAAATAGATAAACATTAAAAAATATTTTTTTTAATTACAAAAAATTGGGTCAGTCAGTTAAGCATCTGACTCTTGATCTCTGTTCAGGTAATGTTCTCACAGTTTGTGGGTTTGAGCCCTGCATCAGGCTCTGCTTGATAGTGTGGATCCTGCCTGGGATTTTGTTTCTCTTGCTCTCCTCCCCTCCCCTGGTGTCTCACTCTCTCTCTCTCTCTCAAAATAAATCAATAAACTTAAAAAAAATTAAATCAAATGAAGGAAGACAGATCCTAGATGTGTTTTGGTCTGCTTGTTAAAGTAAGCTTGATAGAAAAAAGAAAAAAGAGAAAAAAATACAAAATTAAAACTTAAAAAAATAAAGTGAAATGAAATAAGTAAAATAAGATAAAATAAAGTTTGCTTTTTCTGTATCCAAGAAACAAAACAGAAATAGAAGAAAACAAACAAAATAACCAAAAGGAAGCTAGATTCAGTTTCCTCTAGAGCTGAAACTTCTCAGCACTCTATCATCAGTAGACAATGAAAGGGATTTTTGCCGGTGTCAGAGAGGCCTGCTGCTCTGATTCTCAGGCTGAGTTGTGGGTAGTGGAGATGTGCCTATAAGGCACAGCTTGTTGTAAGGCTCCATTCTCCAATTGGTGGTATTATTTAGTTCACTGACATCCATTAGTGCTGGTGGGCTAGTGGGGTAAATGGCTTCACTCCTTTCTTTAATCTTTGGGGTAGGTAGTTCATACCCTCACAGAAGCATGATCAATCTCCCCTTCTGTGTTCCTGGTTTCCATCAGCTCCCCACCTTTACCCTATTTGTGTGCAGACTGTCCACCTGCCAGGTAATGTCTCCCTCCAGATTTTTATCTCAGGCACAGTTGTGTGTCAAATCCCCACACTTCAGAGAATCCTGTGGGTTGGACCCATGCTGATTTGATGAGAAAGATTCTTGTCACACTGTGGCTGGTATGAGCTTAGCCCAGAAAATGGTCATGCAACTGTGCAGGGGCAATAGCTGAGTTTATAATAATAAATCACAACACACTGCTGGTGATAGGTTTTGCTGCCCTCACCTGGCATCTTTGTTCCTATATTGCTGAATGGTGCAGTGCTATGACTCCCACTGGGTCTTTTGCCCATTGATATGCCTTAATACCTCTACCAAATACACTCCAAGCAAGGAAACCACTTCTCCCTGTGTTACCCAAGGGATCTTTAGACCACACTGCTAGCTCCTGAGGCTCTGCTTTGCTTCTTTTTTGAAGCAACACCAGGCCCTGAGCTCTGAAACTTCAGACTGTGCCCACTGTTTATAAAAACTGGCAGTATTGAAGTTACCACAGTTCCAATTATCCATAAAGTACATCTAATTGTTATTCCCACAACTTGTCTTAAAGTTGTCAGGCATTATTAATTTCAGTGAGATCTGAAAGCACAGTCCCCATAATCTTGCTTGAATATAAAGAACCCATGTTTTTGCTACTCCACTGTTGAGAAATGTTTGTTATTGTTAGAAAATGTATTAAACTCATAGAAAACAAATGTCTATTGCTATCATGAAACTATGCTGGACTATTAATCCCTGCTTTGGGCCATTAATAAAATTAGTGCAAAAAAGCTGTAGGTGAGTAAAGAGGGTTTTCATTTTCTGGTCACTATTTTTTAATGTTTATTTTTGAGGGAGAGAGAACAAATGGGAGGGAGCAGACAGAGTGGGAGACAAAGGATCTGAAGCAAGCTTCCTGATGACAGCAGAGAGCCCAATACAGTGCTTGAACTTACAAACTATGAGATCATGACCTGAGCCAAAGTTGGACATTTAACTGAGTCACCAAGGCAAACCTCTGATCAATAATTTTTTTAAGTGTTATGTTTTTGTTCGGGACTCTATAAATTATATGACTTTTTTGAAAATATGACTTAGGTTGCAACCATGATAACCAGTGCCAAGGTTTTATGTTCAGTATATAAAGAACAATGACATTGTTATTACTACAGATTTTTACTTCCTGGGTATAATTCATAATATGTAAACATTTAACTGAAGTTATTTTAAAGTGTTTAGGTTCCCAGAAGAAATTCCCCATCACTGCCAAATACAATTTACTTCCTTTTTTGTCATTTGTCTTGAAACTTGTTTTTGTTGTTGGATTAAAATAAGTGGTTTAGTTGTAACTGTATTCCTAAATTGTATAAAATATTTATTTTAAAATAATTGTTTTCTCTTGTGAAAATGATGTAAATTCCTAATTAATTAATGCCTACAAAGAAAAGAGTAATGATACTTAAACACTGTTGTTCTTAGACTGATAAACAGGTTTTTATTCTCATCGATGAATCTATATATCAGTTTAACTTTTGAACAGACTCAAGTGAATGAAAAAAATGTTGAAATGAAAGAAATGGGAATATTGTGGACAGTAACATACAGAGTCATGGAAATGACAAAATAGAAAAACTTATAAATAACATACCAAAAAAACCCCATGTCACAACAATTTCTCCTGAACCCCAAACTACAAATTACCAACAGTCACACAATTTAGTATCATCCACTCTGTGAAAAAAGTATTGTAAAGGAATCTGTGTTTCTTATGGCCTTAAGAGCAGTACAATAATACATAGGTACTCAACGGAAAATGCAACAAGTCTTCAAACACAGATAAAAAGAAAGTGTTTCATCATTATACAAATTTCAAGTTGGTTTAAGGGAACAATGATTGGCACTGAAGTTGCTGAAGATTATAGATTTTAGGAACTATCAAACACAAGCTCTTTCTAAGACAAAGCCATGTATTCATCATAAATGGCTGTGAATTAAATACAAATTGAGTAGCATAAGAATAATACAGTCAAAGAAAAGAGAAGTTTCAGATAAATGAGTGAAAGTGGAAATCAAATTTCATAAAGCATTAAGTCATATTTTAACACTTTCCTTTAAAAGATAGTAATTAAGACAGGGAGCTCTAGACACATAATGCTACAATTTTTTCTCTTGGTCCATCCTTCCCTTCTAAAAGTAGAGGAAACTAATTTCATTAAAACAATAGTCCACAGAAAAGGATTTAGGTTAACATTCATACAAATTTATTATATAAGGAAAAGAAAAGGAGGATATTATTATCTCTATAGACAAAGCAGAAAAACCTCGTTTTTGAAATGGTAAAAGTTGTAACGATTTCAAGTAAGTTTAAGTGATCCAAAGAAATCAAGAAAATATCAAAAGCTATTTAAAAAACATCAATAATAATTAGACTTATAAATCATCTGATTGAAGAAAAAAGACCCAAAATAGTAACAAAAATTTTAAAAATAGAAGCAAAATTAGAAAAGTACCGATAATGTAACAAATAATTTCAGAAATGACTAAATTAGAAATGAAATGAAAAGAAGAAATACAAGAGATAATGCCATATGATATATAAATATAAAGGAACATTTTCAAACTCAAAATAACAGTGTTTGATAGAGTCTTAGAGATAAGACTTTATGAAGGACCAACATATGTCTCATAGGAGATCCTAGAGAAAAAAAAAATAAAACAATGAATAAGGACAGGGTGGCTCAGTCGGTTAAACATCTGACTTCAGCCCAGGTCGTGATCTCACAGTTTGTGGGTTTGAGCCCCACATCAGACTCTGTGCTGACAGCTCAGAGCCTGGAGCCTGCTTCAAATTCTGTGTCTTCTCTCTCTTCTTCCCCTGCCCATGCTGTGTCTATCTCTCTCAAAAATAAAATAAACATTTAAAAAATCTAAAACAATTAATAAGGACAAATATTAAAAATTACAGTTCAATAAAACTTACCAAAAATAAAGCAACCTGAAAATGTATGGTGAAAGAACACACTGTATTCCTTGAAAATTTGCTACTAGAGCCAATAATTTTATTATTATGATATAATAAAATAATAAAACCTTAAAGAGAAATCCAAATAGAATCATTTCATATTTAGGCAAAATAGACCAAGTCAGTTAAGAGTGAAAGCAAATTATATTGTCATCATTCTTTTTAATAATGGTGATACTCATGGAAAAAAGTTGTGTGTTTGTATTTTGTATTTAGCCCAACTGTTCAGACAAAACTGTTTTAAAATTTGAATACTTTTCTTCTGTGTTCTTCCTGAGGAATCTACAAGTGGACAGTTTTCAGACAAATGACGTGACTGGTAAGGAAACAATATAACATCTGTTGTATTTGGTTTAAAATAGTTGGCATGTCAAAGAAGATTTTTCCTGTTAAGCAAGGACTTCAAAGATGAGATGCAATGGAACAACATCAATAAAGTATCAAAGTAACATAGGAGAAAAACATCTTTTATTCAATCAATAGAGAATGTGGCTATAGGAAGCTGCTGAGGTGTTTAGTGTTTAGTGTTAAAACAGCTGAGATAAGTCATGTACTGTCTGAAACAGATGTGCTTAACAGATATATTCAAAACTTTCCATCCTAAAGCAGCAGAATACACACTCTTTACAAGTGCACATGGGACATTCTCCAGACTAGATTGCATAAAGTCACAAATCAGGCCTCAAAAAGTATAAAAAGATTGAGATCATACCATGTATCTTTTCTGACCACAACACTACAAAACTTGAAGTCACCCAAAAGATAAAATTTGGAAAGGATCACAAATATATGGATGTTAAACAATATGCTACCAAACAATGAAAGGGGCAACAAGGAAATCAAAGAAGAAATTTAAAAAAATATGGAAACAAATGAAAATAAAAACATAATGATCTAAAACCTTTGGGATGGAGCAAAAGCAGTCTTAAGAGGAAAGCATATAGAAATGTAGGCATATCTCAAGAAGCAAGAAGAATCTCAAAGAAACAACCTAACGTTACACCTAAAGGAGCTAAAAATAATAAGCTAATACTAAAGCCAGTAGAAGGAAGGAAATAATAAAGACTAGAGCATAAATAAATGATATAGAAACTTAAAAAACCAATAGAATAGCTCAATGAGTCCAGAAGCTGGTTCTTTGAAAAAATTAATAAAATTGCTAACCCCCTAGCCAAACGTATCAACAAGAAAAGATAAAGAAACAAATATATATAATATCACAAATTAAAGAGGAAAAATCACACCCAAAAACATCACATAAATATAATTTTAAGAGAGTATTATGACGAACTATCTGCCAACATATTGGAAAACCTGGAAGAAATCGATAAATTCCTAGAAACATATAAACTACCAGAAGTGAAAACAGGAGACATAGAAAACGTGAACAGACTAATAACCAGCAAAGAAGTTGAATTAGTAACAAAAAACTTTCAACAAACAAAATTCTGGGTTCAGAAGGCTTCACATGTGAATTCTCCCAGACATTTAAAGAAGAATTAGCACTATTCTTTTTTTTTAATGTTTATTTATTTTTGAGAAAGAGAGAAAGAGAGAGGGAGAGAGAGCACTGATGAGAGGCAGACAGAGATGGAGACACAGAATCTGAAGCAGGCTCCAGGCTCTGAGCTGACAGCTCAAACATGGGGCTCAAACTTGCAAACTGTGACTTGCAAACTCATGACCTGAGCTGAAGTTGGACGCTTAACTGACTGAGCCACCCAGGCACCCTGAGTTAACACTATTCTTATCAAGCTATTCCAAAAAATAGAAACAGAAGGAAAACTTCCAAACTCATGAGTCCAGCATTACCCTGGTATGAAGACCAAAGATGTCACTGAAAAAGAGAAGTACAGGCCAAAATCCCTGCTGAACATGGATGCAAATATTCTCAACAAAATACTAGCAAACTGAATCCAACAGTACATTAAAAGGATCACTCACCAGGGTCAAGTTGGATTTGTTCCTTGTCCACCACTGTGGTTCAATATTTGCAAATCAATCAACATGATATAGCAAATTAAAAGAAAGGACAAGAACCAATGATAGCTTCAATAGCTGCAGAAAAAGCATTTGACAAAGTACAACATCAATTTTATCTAAAAAAAAAAAAAACAAACCTCCTCAGAGTAGGGTTAGAAGGAAAATATATCAGAATCAAAAAGCCATATATGAAAAACTCACAGATAATATTATCCTCAATAGGGAAAAACTGAGAGATTTTCCTCTACTGTTAGTAATAAGAAATGGATGTGCCCTTTCACCACTGTTTCTTAATATATTACTGGAAGTCCTAGTCATAGAATTCAGACAAAAAGTATAAATAAATACGATCCAAATCAGCAAGGAAATAGTCAAATATTCATTATTTGCAGATGACATGGGTTTTGTTGAAAACCCAAAGACTCCAACAAAAAATTGCTAGAACTGATACATGAATTCCATAAAGTTGTAGGATACAAAATCAATGTAGAGATATATGTTCCATTTCTATACACTAATGATGAAGCAGCAGAAAGATAAATCAAGGAATCAATTCCAATTATAATTGTACCAAACATCATAAGGTATCTAGGAATAAACCCAATGAAAATTGTGAAATACCTGTACTCTGAAAATTGTAAAACACTCATGAAAGTAATTGAGGATGACACAAAGAATGGAAAAACATTTCATGCTCATGGATTGGAAAAATTATTAAAATGTCTACACTACCCAAAGCAGTCTACAGATTTATTTCAATCCCCATCAAAACGCCACCTGCATTTCTCACAGAGCTAGAAACATCAATCCTAAAATTTGTATGGGACCACAAAACACCATGAATAGCCAAAGCAATCTTTAAAAAGCAAAGATGGAGGCATCACAATTCCAAACTTCAAGAAAAATAGATCAATGGAACAGAACAGAAAACCCAGAAACAAACCCACAAGTTTATGTTCAAGTAATCTTCAACAAAGCAGGAAAGAATACCCAATGGAAAAAAGATAGTCTCTTCAATAAACGATGTTGGAAAACCTGGACAGCAACATACAAAAAAAAAATGAAACTGGATCACTTTCTTACATCATACACAAAAATAAATTCAAAACGGATGAAAAACCTAAATGTGAGATAGAAAACCATCAAAATCCTAGAGGAGAAAACAGGCAGTAACCTCTTTGACATCAGCTGCAGCCATTTCTTACTAGATATGTCTCCTGAGGCAAGAGAAACAAAAGCAAAAATGAAGAATCGGGACTTCATCAAGATAAAAATCTACACAGCAAACAATCAACAAAACCAAAAGTCAACCTTTGTAATGAAGAAAGATATTTGCAAATGACATATCTGATAAATATCCAAAATATATAAAGAATTTAGCAAACTCAACACCCAAACAATCCAGTGAAGAAATGGGCAGAAGATATACATACACATTTTTCAAATAAGACAAACAGATGGCTAATAGGGACATGAAAAGATGCTCAACATCGCTCACTATCAGGGAAATTAAAATCAACACTACAATGAGATATCACCTCACATCTGTCAGAAGGGCTCAAATTAACAACACAGGAAACAACAGATGTTGGCAAGGAAGCGAAGTAAAGGGACCCCTCTTACACTGTCTGTGGGAATGCAAACTGGTGCATCCACTGTGGAAAATAGTATGGAACTTCATCAAAAAGTTAAAAATAGAACTATCCTACGATGCAACATTTGTACTACTAGGTATTTACCCAAATAACACAAAAATATTCAATCAAAGAAACAATGCACACTGATGTTTATAGCAGCATTATCAAAAACAGTCAAATCTGGATGGGTGGGAAAATGGCGGTGTAGGAGGACGCTGGGCTCACCTCATCCTGCTGATCAGATTCCACCCACATCTGCCTAAATAACACAGAAAACCACCAGAAGCCTAGCAGAATGGACTCCCCAGAGCCAAGCATACACATGAGGCCCACAGAAGAAGGTAGGAAGGGTGGACAGGTGGTGTGTGCTACATGGACTGGTGGGAGGCAGTGGAGGGGCAGCCCCCCCAGCAAGGCAAGAATTTAGAATGATAGTCATTAAAATTAGTCGCTGGGCTTTAAAAAAGCATACAGGACAGCAGAGAATATATTGCTACAGAGATCAAGGGACTAAGAAATAGTCATGAGGAAGTAAAAATGCTATAAATGAGGTACAAAATAAAATGGAGGCAGGCATAGCATGGATTGAAGAAGCAGATTGAGAAAGCCTGAAAAAGTCTGGCTTGCAAAAAACAGAGGGGCCAGATCCATGAGTTCTGACAGCCAGCAGGACTTAACATCTAGAATGTTAAAAGTCAATAGCTCTGCTCTCAGAGAGTGGAGAAGGTGAGAGGATGCCGGGAGGGAAAGTTCTTGAGCCCCGGAAGACAGAGCTCAGCTTGGCAGGGGAACAAAGGCGCTGGCAAGTGCCATTTCCCTCTCCCACCCCCAGCCAAAATTCCGAAGGAAATCAGTTCCCGTGACTGAACTTGCTTGCATTGTGCAAATGCCCAATGCTGTGCTTCTGTGGATCCATCCGGCCAATGGACCTGCTTCCCTCCTGATACTGCAGGGTCCCTCCTGAAGGGGACCACCAACAGCAAAGCTAGTTAAGCCTGTCCCTCCTGCCCCTGTGCACCTTGCAGATCCATCCCATCTAATACACCCTTGGCCACATCCCATCAAAGCAGCACCACAAGCCTGGAAATGTGCAAGTAGCCCAGACAGGGGCCACACCACTCCACAGTGAGTCCAGCCTCTGGGAGAGGGGAAGATAAGGTACACACCAGTCTGACTGTGGCCCGGCCCACCAACACATGTTACTCCAAACAACACAAGGGAAGTGCCGTGAACTTTGGCACCGCCCCAGGGACTACCCAAAATGATGAAGCAGAAGAACTCTCATCAAAAGAAACTCCAGGAAGTAGCAACAGCTAACAAATTGATCAAAAACTATTTAAGCAATATAATGGAGCAAGAATTTAGAATAATAGTCATAAAATTAATCACTGGGCTTGAAAAAAGCATAGAGAACAGCAGAGAATCTATTGCTACAGAGATCAAGGGACTAAGAAATAGTCATGAGGAGCTAAAAATGCTATAAACGAGGTGCAAAATAAAATGTAGGCGACCATATCACAGATCGAAGAGGCAGAGGAGAGAATACGTGAATTAGAAGATAAAATTATGGAAAAAGAGGAAGCTGAGAAAAAGACAGATTAAAAAAATCCAGGAGTATGAGGGGAGAATTAGAGAACTAAGTGATGCAATCAAACGAAACGATAACTGTATCATAGGAATTCCAGAAGAGAAAGAGAGAGAAAAGGGCTGAAGGTATACTTGAAGAAGTCATAGCTGAGAACTGCCTTGATCGGGGGAAAGAAAAAAGCATTGAAATCCAAGAGGCACAGAGGATTCCCTTCAGACACAACTTGAATTGATCTGCACAACATATCACAGTGAAACTGGCAAAATACAAAGATAAAGAGAAAATTCTGAAAGCAGCTAGGGATAAACAGGCTCTAACTTATAAAGGGAGACACATAAGACTACTGGCAAACCTATCCACTGAAACTTGGCAGGCCAGAAAGGAATGGCAGGAAATCTTCAATGTGATGACAGAAAAAATATGCAGCCAAGAATCCTTTATCCAGCAAGTCTGTCATTCAGAATAAAAGAAGAGATAAAGGTCTTCCCAAACAAAAACTGAAGGAATTCATCACCACTAAACCAGCCCTACAAGAGATCCTAAGGGGGATTCAGTGACTGAAATGTTGCAAGGACCACAAAGTACGAGAGATATCACTACAAGCATGAAACCTACTACATCACAATGACTCTAAACCCATATCTTTCAATAATAGCATTGAATGTAAATGGACAAAATGCTGCAATAAAAAGACATAGGGTATCAGAATAGATAAAAAAAAAAGCAAGGCCCACTTATTTGATGTCCACAAGAGGCTCATTTTAGACCTAAAGACACCTTCAGATTGAAAGTGAGGGGATGGAGAACTATCTGTCATGCTACTGGAAGTCAAAAGAGAGCTGGATTTCTTTTAACAAACTAGATTTTAAATTAAAGGTGGTAACGAGAGATGAAGAAGGGCATTATATAATAATTACAGGGTGTATCCATCAGGAAGAGCTAACAATTATAAATGTCTATGTGCCGAACACAGAAACACCCAAATGTATAAAACAATCACAAGCATAAGCGACCTTGTTGATAAAAATGTGGTAATTGCAGGGGACTTTAATACTTCACTTACAACAATGGATAGATCATCTAGGCACAGGATCAATAAAGAAACAAGGGCCATGAATGATACATTGGATCAGATGGACGTGACAGATATATTTAGAACTCTGCATCCCAAAGCAACAGAATATACTTTCTTCTTGAGCGCACATGGAACATTCTCCAAGATAGATGACATATTGGGTCACAAAACAGCCCTTCATAAGTATACAAGAATTGAGATCATACCATACTTTCAGACCACAATGCTATGAAACTTGAAATCAACCACAGGAAAAAGTCTGGAAAACCTCCAAAAGCATGGAGGTTAAAGAACACCCTACTAAAGAATGAGTGGGTCAACAAGGCAATTAGAGAAGAAATTAAAAAATATATGGAAACAAATGAAAATGAAAATACAATGATCTAAATGCTTTGGGATGCAGCGAAGGCAGTCCTGAGAGGAAGATACATTGCAATCCAGGCCTATCTCAATAAACAAGAAAAATCCTAAATACAAAATCTAACAGCACACCTAAAGGAACTAGAAGCAGAACAGCAAAGACACCCCAAACCCAGCAGAAGAAGAGAAATAATAAAGATCAGAGCAGAAATAAACAATATAGAATCTGAAAAAAACCGTAAAGCAGATCAATGAAACCAAGAGTTGGTTATTTGAAAAAATAAACAAAACTGATAAACCTCTAGCCAGGCTTCTCAAAAAGAGCAGGGAAATGACCCAAATAGATAAAATCATGAATGAAAATGGAATTATTACAACCATTCCCTCAGAAATACAAGCAATTATCAGGGAATACTTTAAAAATTGTATGCCAACAAACTGGACAACCTGGAAGAAATGGACAAATTCCTAAGCACCCACACACTTCCAAAACTCAAACAGGAAGAAAGAGAAAACGTGAACAGACTCATAACCAGCAAAGAAAGTGAATCAGTTATCAAAAATCTCCCAACAAATAAGAGTCCAGGACCAGATGGCTTCCCTGGGGAATTCTACCAGACATTTAAAGCAGAGACAATACCTATCCTTCTCAAGCTGTCCCAAAAAATTGAAAGGGAAGGAGAACTTCCAGACTCACTCTGTGAAATCAGCATTACTTTGATTCATAAACCAGACAGAGCTTCAGCAAAAAAAGAGAACTACAGGCCAATATCCCTAATGAATATGGATGCAAAAATTCTCAATAAGATACTAGCAAATCGAATCCAACAGCATATAAAAATAATTATTTACCATGATCAAGTGGGATTCATTCCTGGGCTGCAGTGCTGATTCAACATTCACAAATCAATCAGAGTGATACATCACATTAATAAAAGAAAAGAAAAGACCCATATGATCCTGTCGATGCTGAAAAAGCATTTGACAAAATTCAGCATCCTTTCTTAATAAAAACCCTAAAGAACTTCGGGATAGAACAAACATACTTAAATATCAGAAAAGCCACTTATGAAAAGCTCACAGCTAATGTCATCCTCAATGGGTAAAAATGAGAGCTTTCCCCTGAGAGCAGAAACACGACAGGAATGTCTACTCTCACCACTGTTGTTTAACATAGTGTTGGAAGTTCTAGCATCAGCAATCAGACAACAAAAGGAAATCAAAGGCATCAAAATTGGCAAAGATGAAGTCAAGGTTTCACTTTTTGAAGATGACATGATATTATACATGGAAAACCATATAAACTTCACAAAAATTCTGCTAGAACTGATACATGAATTCAGCAAAGTCTCAGGATACAAAATCAATGTACAAAAATCAGTTGCATTCTTATACACTAATAATGAAGCAACAGAAAGACAAATAAAGAAACTGATCCCATTCACAATTGCACCAAGAGTCATAAAATACCTAAGAATGAACCTAACCAAAGACATAAAAGATCTGTATGCTGAAAACTATAGAAAGTTTATGAAGGAAATTGAAGAAGATACAAAGAAATGCAAAAAAAATTCCCTGCTCATGGATTGGAAGAATAAATATTGTTAAAATGTCAATACTACCCAAACCTATCTACACATTCAATGCAATCTCAATCAAAATTGCACCAGCATTCTTTATGAAGCTAGAACAAACAATCCCAAAATTTGTATGGAACCACAAAAGACCCCGATTAGCCAAAGTAATATTGAAGAAGAAGACTAAAGCAGGAGGCATCACAATCCCAGCCTTTAGCCTCTACTACAAAGCTGTAATCATCAAGGCAGCATGTTATTGGCACAAAAACAGACACATAGACCAATGGAATAGAATAGAAATCGCAGAACTAGACCCACAAAAGTATGGCCAACTAATCTTTGACAAAGCAGGAAAGAGTATCCAATGGGAAAAAGACAGTCTCTTTAACAAATGGTGCTGGCAGAACTGGATAGCAACATGCAGAAGAATGAAACTAGACCACTTTCTTACATCATTCATAAAAATAAAGTGTAATAGGATGAAGGACCTGAATGTGAGACAGGAAACCATCAATACCCTAGAGGAGAAAGCAGGAGAAAACCTCTCTGACCTCAGCCGCAACAATTTCTTACTTGACACATCTCCAAAGGCAAAGGAATTAAAAGCAAAAATGAACTATTGGGACCTCATGAAGATAAAAAGCTTCTGCACTGTAAAGGAAACAATCAAGAAAACTAAAAGGCAACTGACGGAATGGGAAAAGATATTTGAAAAGACATATCGGACAAAGGCTAGTATCCAAAATCTATAAAGATCTCACCGAACTCCACACCTGAAAAACAAGTAATCCAGTGAAGAAATGGGCAGAAAACGTGAATAGACACTTCTCTAAAGAAGACATCCAGACGGCCAACAGGCACATGGAAATATCCTCAGTGTTGCTCCTCATCAGGGAAATACCAATCAAAACCACACTCAGATACCACCTCACACCAGTCAGAGTGGCTGAAATGAATAAAATCAGGAGACTATAGATGTTGGCCAGGATGTGGAGAAACCGGAATCCTCTTGCACTGTTGGTGGGAATGCAAACTGGTGAAACTGCTCTGGAAAACAGTGTGGATGTTCCTCAAAAAATTAAAAATAGGTCTTTCCTACAACCCAGCAATAGCTCTGTTAGGAATTTACCCAAGGGATACAGGAGTACTGATGCATAGGGGCACTTGTACCCCAATTTTTACAGCAGCCCTTTCAACAATAGACAAATTATGGAAAAACCCAAATGTCCATCAACTGGTGCATGGATAAAGAAATTGTGGTTTAATATACACAGTGGAATACTACGTGACAATGAGAAAGAGTGAAATATGGCCTTTTGTAGCAACGTGGATGGAACTGGAGAGTGTTATGCTAAGTGAAATAAGTCATACAGAGAAAGACAGATACCATATGTTTTCACTCTTATGTGGATCCTGAGAAACTTAACAGAAGTCAATGGGGGAGGGGAAGGAAAAACAAGAGGTTAGAGAGGGAGGGAGCCAAAGCATAAGAGACTCTTCAAAACTGAGAACAAACTGAGGGTTGATGGGGGGTGGGAGGGAGGGGAGGGTGGGTGATGGGTATTGAGGCCACCTTTTGGGATGAGCACTGGGTGTTGTTTGAAACCAATTTGGCAATGACTTTCATATTAAAAAAAAGTAAATGCTCACATAAATGAATAACACAATAAAATAAATAAAATGCTCAGTATAATTTTATATTGAAAACAATAAAATTGCTTTTAATGAAAAAGAAGTTTTCTATTGCAACGCAACTGTGAAAAATGGTTTTTCATTCACGTTGGGTGTGTAGCACAGACATTTAACATAGACAGTATCACTAAGAGGTAGAAAATACTGTATTACAAAATCAGGGAAACACAAAACACCCATACAAAAATGCGTACTTTTTTCTTTATTCAACATGCTTAGGTATTAATATTGAAGAAGATTTGTAATAAGTTGCAAATTATGTGTGAAATGAATCAGATATGCTCAGCATATAAACAGAGATTATAAAGTTACTTATGCAAATATCGTTCCACTGTTGTTAATTGCTATAGGATTCAGATTACATAGAGATATATGATTGAGACATTCCCACATACCCTACACTAGCAAAGTGACTGTAAAAAAATTACTACTCACCTTAAATAAATGCTACTGGGACTCACCTTGGAGTAGACAGCTCCTACAAAGC
The DNA here is from genome assembly GCF_007474595.2 of Lynx canadensis. Lineage (NCBI taxonomy): Eukaryota > Metazoa > Chordata > Mammalia > Carnivora > Felidae > Lynx > Lynx canadensis. Next base: position 33,712,595 of record NC_044309.1, on the reverse strand, counting down.
ACCTCTACTTCATACCAAGGTTTGGGGCCTCTATTAAGAATGCCCAGTTATTGCACTGATGTACCAGCTTCCAAAAACATGGTTTATAAACCCCACAAAGGATATTTTTCACTTTCCACAGAATCTATATTTTCAGGTAATCTCAAATGACCCTCAAACTTGATGACAATCTGTCTACTCACACATCACTTGAGAGACAGAAAGAAATTTAATTCATATACATTGTTTTTTATTTTATTTTATTTTATTTTATTTTTAATTTATATCCAAATTAGTTAGCATGTAATGAGACAATGATTTCAGGAGTAGATTCCTTAATGCCCCTTACCCTTTTAGCCCATCCCCTCTCCCACAACCCCTCCAGTAACCCTCAGTTTGTTCTCCATATTTATGGATCTCTTTTGTTTTGTGTCCCCCTCCCCGTTTTTATATTATTTTTGTTTCCCTTCCCTTATGTTCATCTGTTTTGTCTCTTTTTTTTAAAACATTTTTTAACATCTATTTATTATTGAGAGAGACAGAGCACGAGCATGGGAGGGGCAGAGAGAGGAGGAGACACAGAATCTGAAGGAGGCTACAGGCTCTGAGCTGTTAGCACAGAGCCTGATGCGGGGCTCAAACTCACAAACCCAGTGAGATCATGACCTGAGCTGAAGTCAGACCCTCAACCAACTGACCCACCCAGGCACCCCTGTTTTGTCTCTTAAAGTCCTCATATGAGTGAAGTCATATGATTTTTGTCTTTGAGTAACTTCACTCAGTAACTTCACTGATGAGTGATGTTGAGCATTTTTTCATATGTTGGTTGGTCATCTGGATGTCTTCTTTGGTGAAGTGTCTTTTCATGTCTTTTGCCCATTTCTTCACCGGATTATTTGTTTTTTGGGTGTTGAGTTTGATAAGTTCTTTATAGATTTTGGATACTAACCCTTTATCTGATATGTCATTTGCAAATATCTTCTCCCATTCTATCAGTTGCCTTTTAGTTTTGCTGATGGTTTCCTTTGCTGTACAGAAGCTTTGTGTTTTGATGAGGTCCCAGTAGTTCATTTTTGATTTTGTTTCCCTTGCCTCCAGAGACATGTTGAGTAAGAAGTTACTGTGACCAAAGTCAAAGAGGTTTTTGCTTGCTTTCTCCTCCAGGATTTTGATGGCTTCCTGTCTTACATTGAGGTCTTTCATCCATTTTGAGTTTATTTTTGTGTATGGTGTAAGAAAGTGGTCCAGGTTCATTCTTCTGCGTGTCACTGTACAGTTTTCCCAGCACCACTTGCTGAAGAGATTATCTTTATTCCATTGGATATTCTTTTCCGCTTTGTCAAAGATTAGTTGGCCATACGTTTGTGGGTCCATTTCTGGGTTCTCTATTCTGTTCCATTGATCTGAGTGTCTGTTTTTGTGCCAGTACCATACAGTCTTGATGATTACAGCTTTGTAGTATAGCTTGAAGTCTGAGACTGTGATGCCTCCTGATTTGGTTTTCTTTTTCAAGATTGCTTTGGCTATCAGGGTCTTTTCTGGTTCCATACAATTTTTCGGATTATTTGTTCTAGCTCTGTGAAGAATGCTGGTGTTACCTTGATAGGGATTGCATTGAATATGTAGATTCCTTTGGGTAGTATTGACATTTTAACAATATTTGTTCTTCCTATCCAGGAACATGGAATCTTTTTCTATTTTTTGTGTTTTCTTCAATTTCTTTCATAAGCTTTCTATAGTTTTCAGTGTATAGATTTTTCACCTCTGTGGTTAGATTTATTCCTAGGTATTTTATGGTTTTTGGTGCAACTGTAAATGGGATTGATTCCTTGATTTCCCTTTCTGCCGCTTCATTGTTGGTGTATAGGAATGCAACCGATTTCTGTGCATTGATTTTATCCTGAAACTTTGCTGAATTCGTGAAGTAATTCTAGCAGTTTTTTGTTGGAATCTTTTGGGTTTTCCATATAGAGTATCATGTCATCTGCTAAAAGTGAAAGTTTAACCTCTTCCTGGCCAATTTGGATGCCTTTTCTTTCTGTTGTCTGATTGCAGAGGCTAAGACTTCCAATACTATTTTGAATAACAGTGGCGAGAGTGGACATCCCTGTCTTGTTCCTGACTTTAGGGGGAAAGCTCTCGGTTTTTCTCCATTGAGGATGATATTAGTGTTGAGTTGTTCATATATGGCTGTTATGATCTCGAGGTATGCTTCTTCTATCCCTACTTTCTTGAGGGTTTTTATCAAGAAAGGATGCTGTATTTTGTCAAATGCTTTCTCTGCATCTATTGAGAGGATCATACGGTTCTTGTCCTTTCTTTTATTGATGTGATGAATCATGTTAATTATTTTGTGGATATTGAACCAGCCCTGCATCCCAGGTATAATTCCCGCTTGGTTGTGGTGAATAATTTTTTTTAATGTATTGTTGGATCCGGTTGGCTAATATCTTGTTGAGGATTTTTGCATCCATTTTCATCAGGGAAATTAGTCTATAGTTCTCTTTTTTCATGTGGTCTCTGGTTTTGGAATCAAGGGAATGGTGGCTTCATAGAAAGAGTTTGGAAGGTTTCCTTCCATTTCTATTTTTGGGAACAGCTTCAAGAGAAAAGGTGTTAAGTCTTCCTTAAATGTTTGGTAGAATTCCCCTGGAAAGCCATCTGGCCCTGGACTCTTATTTTTGGGGAGATTTTTGATTAGCAATTCAATTTCCTTACTGGTTATGGTCTGTTCAAATTTTCTATTTCTTCCTGTTTTAGTTTTTGTAGTGTATATGTTTCTAAAATCATATACATTGTTAAGAAATTTCGTTTCCTTTTTTTCTAGTGAGCCAAAACAACTGCTCAGGTCACTTTTAAGTTTATATTTTTTACTCCTAGGCAGTGCCTGTTGTCACAGTCTGATCTAGATTCTTCCCTCTGTCATCCAATATTTGTTTTTCTGCCAAGGACTGAAAAAAAGAAACATAAAAATCTTGAGACCTGCCATGTGCTAAGTCATTTCCCATACCTTGAGAAATCCATGTCTTGGAAAGCTTGTTTCTTTATTAACTCACGCAGTATATTAGTGGCAGAACTAATTTGGAAATCAGGCCAACCTAACCCCAAATCCTATTTGCTTTCCACAGTCCCACTAAAAATCACCTGTTAGGGAAGGGAAATTTATTTTAAAATTTGAAATATTTACAGGTCACACTCATTTTTCCTATTAAAAATGAAAATGATTTAATCATGTCTTACAGTGGAAAATGCATATTCCTTTAATTTTGTGGAGTAAAATAATATGCATTAAACATTTGTCACTATGTATTTATGTATTTATTTATTTACATTTATTTATTTACTTAGTACAGTTGACCTACAATATTACACTATTTTCAGGTGTACAATATAGTGAGTTGACAAGTTTATACATTATGTGCTCACCACATGTGTAGTCTGTGACCATGCAACACTATTACAATATCATTGACTGTATTCCTTATTGACTATCTGTTTTAGCCACTAACAGATGAGGCATCCCACTTGACATAGAAGATGAAAAAGATGGGGTTTCTGTATTTCCCCTACCAAAGTCCTTTTCTTTCTCTTGGCTATGGAATTATTTCTCTCTTGGAGTTAAAAAATGGGAAAAAGTGAATCCTAACACACTGACCTTTTCTCACAAAGGTTTATAGGTACTCTAGACAGCAATGCTGGGTTAGCTCCTGGGGCTAGGAGGTGTCAATCTAATGCAGGTGTTGGCCTTGTGTCTGACAGAGGACTCTGACTATTCATCTCTTAGAATAAACATTTTCCAAAACCAATGAACTTGAGTCTGTTGCTTAAGTTGCTCAAATAAACACATAGGTCTAAAGAAATGTATTATGCTTTCTCCTACTATGCTAATTAGATAATTAAATTCAGGTTACTATGGTAATTACCAACAAGGACTTAACACTTCATGGTTCTCATATAATATTCACATTTATACAGGGACTTTCCATCTAAGTACAAAAGAACTAATAATGTAGAGATTGTAGAAGAGGCTAGCCTTAAAGTAACTATCACTTCCAAATTCATATACATTTAATGAGAGTTAATTATACAAAGTGATATTGTCCATGGGTGTTTACCATATGTACAGAATTCAATACGATGGGCACAAACACACACACACACACTTCTCATAGTAATCAACTCTTTCTTATACTCCTCGAAGTGTTTACTCTCCTGTAAAGTATTGACCAAAATACATAAATGCATGAATCAGAAGTAATTATATGTGATAGTAATCTAAGTGATGGTAGTTGTAATAGTTGCTATTATTATCATTATATTAGAAAGGTTTCTTCTCTAAAGACTGTAAAATGATGCCAGGAGTATTTTTTTTAAGTCAAGATCTTCTTTACCATAGTGATAAACATACCTTAATGGTTAAATGATGATGTTTCTCATGGTTGGATATATATCATAGGGAGAAAAGATCCATGAAATTGCAATCTAATCAATAATATTTGTATAACATTAACACTTTAATATGGTTTTATTTACATTTCTTTCAAATAATATAGTCAAAACTGCTTTATAATGCTAAAAATATCAGTATAAATAACACTAATATTAAAATTACTAAGATTTGTCAAATTTCAGTATTATTTTTCTTTTTTCTATAACCAGTAATTAAATTTTATTAAGAAAAAAAGTGCAGGGTTTATACAATAAGCAAATGAACTTGTGTTAGCAGTTCTTATCAATGCAGTTTCGATAATAAGATAATAGAAATCATTAATTTCTTACTTTTTATTTACATTTCAATTAGTTAACATGAGAAGGAAAGCTGGTAAAAAAGCAGATAAAAAGGGGCAGCCAGATGTCCAAAGCCTTTGCATGCCTTTGGCTTCTTCAAATCTTGCTTGCCTCTTGTATCAGCCTGTAGCCAAGAACTAGAAGCTTGACTGTGCTAGCCCCTCCCATCCCAGAAGCACATATGCAGTAAAACCCCAGCCTGATGCCTAGCCTTTGGAGGTGACTCCGCTGGGCCAGCACCGGTGCAAAATAAACAATCTTTTCTGATTCCCGGAGTGCTTGTCGCTTGTCTATTCCTGGGTGCCAAGTATTTGCTGTAACAAACACACAGTGTAATGTTAGTTTCAGCAGTATAATATAGTAATCCAAACTTACATGAAACACCTCATGATCATCAAAAGTACACTCCTTAATTCCCATAACCTCTTTAACCAATCCCCCCCACCAACCTCTCCCTGGTAACCATCAGTGTGTTTTCTATAGTTGAGTCTGTTTCTTGGTTTTCTTCTCTACTCCTTGTGTCCATTTCTCTTTCTTAAATTACACCTACGAGTGAATCATATAGTATTTGTCTTTTTCTGAGTTATTTCCTTTAGCATAATACTCTCTAGGTCCATCCATGCCAATGCAAATGGCAAGATTTCATTCTTCTTATGGCTGAGTAATATTCCATTGTTATATATGTATATATATGTGTGTGTGTCTATATGTACACATACATATATATGAGTACACACATACACATATATATACATATCTTTTTTTTCTTTTTTCAAGCTTTTTTTAAAAGTCAAATTAGATAACATACAGTGTAATTCTAGTTTCAGGAATAGAATTTAGAGATTCATCAACTATATACAATGCCTAGTGTTCATCACAAGAGCCCTCTTTAATACCCATCACCCATTTAACCCATCCCCCTGCCCACCTCTCCTCCAACAACCCTCAGTTTGTTCTCTATAGTTAATAGTCTGTTTTACGGTTTGAATGTCTCTTTTTTTCACCCTCTGTGCATGTTTGTTTCTTAAATTCCATGTATGAATAAAATCATATGGTATTTATCTTCTCTGTTTGACTATTTCACTTAGCATAGTACTCTATAGCTCCAACCACATCATTACAAACAGCAGTATTCATTCTTTTTGATGGTTGAAGAATATTTTATTATATATAGCACCTTTCCATTATCCATTCATCAGTTGATAAATATTTGAGCTCTTTCCATAATTTTACTGTTTTTTTAATATAAAATTGATTGTCAAATTGGTTTCCATACAACACCCAGTGCTCATCACAACAGGTGCCCTCTTCAAAGCCCAACACCCACTTTCCCCTCCCTCCCAACCTCCATCAACCCTCAGTTTATTCTCAGTTTTTAAGAGTCTCTTATGGTTTGCCTCCCAACCTCTCTAACTTTCCCCCTCCCTTTTTTTCATCACTGTGGAGTGGTGTGGCCCCTGTCTGGGCTGCTTGCACACTGCCAGGCTTGTGGTCTCCTTTGATGAGATCTGACATTTAGCCGGGTTGGACAGCAAGGTGCACAGGGTCAGGAGGGCAGACTCAGCTCGCTTTGCTGTTGGTGGTGCCCTGCAGGAGGGGCCCTGCAGCACTGGGAGGGAGGCAGAGCCATCAGACGGATGGATCCACAGAAGCACAGTGTTGGGTCTTTGCGCGGTGGAAGCAAGTTCGGTGATGGGAACTGGTTCCTTTTGGGATTTTGGCTGGGAGATGGGAGAGGGAGATGGTGCTTGCCAGTGCCTTTGTTCGCCTCCAAGCTGAGCTCTGTCTTCCAGGGCTCAACACCTCTCTCTCCTGGTGTCCTCTTGCCCTCCTGCTCCCCGTGCAGAGCTGTTGACTTATAACATTCCAGATGTTAAGTCCCGCTGACTGTCAGAAGTCATGGAGTCTGGCCCCTCCACTTTTGCAAGCCCAACTTCAGGGGCTCAGCCTTGCCAGGCAGGCTGCCCCTCCACTGCCCCGGCTCCCTCCTGCCAGTCCGTGTAGCATGCACCGCCTCTCCGCCCTTCCTACCCTCTTCTGTGGGCCTCTTGTCTATGCTTGGCTCTGGAGAGTCCATTCTGCTAGTCTTCTGGCAGTTTCCTGGGTTATTTAGGCAGATGTGGGTGGAATCTAAGTGATCAGCAGGAGGAGGTGAGCCCAGCATCCTCCTATGCTGCCATCTTCGCTCCGTCTCTGGCATTCATGCTTTTAAATCCTTACTGCAACCCAGGAAAGTTGTTTGAACTAGACTAAAAGTAGAAATTGTTTGGGATAGGTCGTTCTTTGTTTTATATAGCAAAATTCCAATGCCTAAATTCCTAGATGCTTCCAATGTGCAAATTATGTTTTTTTCCTTAGCATCAATAGTTATTAAAAAGAAAAAGTGTAATGATTTTGAAAGGGAGAATAAAATTTGTTACAGAATATAGATAAAATGGAAATATAAAATATTTTAATAGAGAAAATAATCTTTTATTTAAGTTTTTTTTTTTTTTTATTTTGAGAGAGAGAGCAGGGGAGGGCCAGAGAGAGAAAGAGAAACAGAATATCAATCAGGCTTTGGACTGTGAGCACAGAGCCTCATGTGGGACTCAAACTCAGCAACTGTGAGTTCATGACCTGAGCCGAAGTCAAAAGTCAGATGCTTAACCAACTGAGCCACCCAGGTGCCCCCAGGAATCTTTAAATAAGAGAAAAATCTCACTGGGTTTAGAGTGAAAAAATAATAAGAATTTGGCATAAAAGAGTTCATAAAAGCATATAAAGTATTTTGTACATTCATAGATTTTCCCCTGATTTTTTTAGCAAGTCAATTTTATTTTCAAAATAAGCTTGAGTTTTAATTTTTAAGTACACATATAGCAAAACATATGAAGTATTTTGAAACAAACTGGCTTAATTCAAACAAAATAGACTGATTTTCAAACCACCAGTTGTTCAGTTGTGTTGTCAAGTAAATAATTTTGACTCATAAAATTGTCAACCTTCTAACACTGTTTTTTCATAAATTTGTTCATTCATCCACTCAGTCAAAAGCTATGTATGAGCATTTATTATCTACTGGATGTTGTGCAACTCACCAGATGCAAAATTGAGCAGGACAAGCTCTTACTTTTGCCTCACAGATTTTCAGTTAAGAGGGGACTCTGGCATTTAAAAAAGAGGAAACAGCATGGACGTGAGTATTTTGACACAGATATTTACAAAATGGAGAGAGGTTGGAGATGATTAAGTACAGTTTATGAAGGATACCAGTAAGATATGAAACTTAAAAAGCTAGATTAGAGTAATTCAATTCATGTGAATTGAGAGGATCTTATATCTTGGGCACTATGCTAAAATAATCTTATGGCAACTTGGACTAAGAAAGTGATGGTGGCTAGAGGAGCCATGGAGGAAAGAGAAAACACAATTTTGACCATAGTCTAGACTAAGAAATATCTTTTACATTTCAACCCAATGTGTCAACCCAATGTGCATAGCCAGACACTGAAACAGTCTATGATGAAAATATGTATTTATGACTTAAAATTTTCTCTAATCTCTTTCAGCTTTCATTGAAAGAAAAAAAGAGATGGTACTGACCCATTTGGTTGATATCAAAACTGGAGACCTGCAGCTTGTAAAACTCTAGTAGATAATTAAGAATGACAATAAAATCATTAATTTATTGATAAGGCAGTAGGGGCGATGGGGTAAATGTATCAAGCTTAGCTCGAAAGCATTTTGCTTCTTAAAAAAGAGATAGTAAGTAGTAACACTTAATGAATAAAGTGGGTTTTGGAATAAATTTATGAGTTTGGTTGGGAACAGGTTGAGTTTGAGATTCTGATGAGACATTAAAGAATATTTGTCAACTCATATGTGAATCCTGATAAACTTAACAGAAGACCATGGGGAAGGGGAAGGGGAAAAAAAGTTACAGAGAAGGAGGGAGGCAAACCATAAGAGACTTTTAAGGACTGAGAACAAACTAAGGATAGATGGGGGGTGGGGAAGAGGGGAAAGTGGGTGATGGGCAGGCAGGAGGGCACTTGTTGGGATGAGCACTGGGTGTTATATGGAAACCAATTTGACAATAAATTATATTAAAAAAATAAAATAGTGATCTAAACATAAAAAAAAGAATACTTGTCAAGCAGGCAGTTGGAGTCAGAGGGTCCAGGATTCAGTGTGATGGCCTAGTGTGCTGATTTTGATTTATGAATCATCTTTATAAGCATGGCCATTTGGTCATTGTTCTGTAGATGTGGATGAAATCACTGGGAAGAGACTACAGAATAAGATAGGGGGAAGGCTAAGACCTAAGCTTTGAGGAATTCCCAACTTTTAATGGGCACTGAATAAACCCAAAGAGACAGGGAAGGAGGGTGTTTACAAAGGGGTAGGGAGAAAAATAAGCAGAAGTGTGTCAATAAAATCAACAGTAGAAGAAGGTGCTTTAGGAAGGAAAACTGTCTATTCAATTAAATGACAGAGGTAATTGGTGACATTTTAATACAGTAATAAAGGTGAAAGCCAGGATTCAGCAGGCTAAGCAGTGATTGTATGGTTAAAAAAAAAAAAGAGAAATCAAAAGTCTTTTAGGGAAACTGGCTGTGAAGAAAGAAATAAGGTAGGAAGCATTTGGGAACAAATTGTAGAGGGCCTTGTTTTTTACTAGGGAAATTGGATATAATTGGGAACTCACAAATTTTTAGATAGGTGTGTGACATAACTGGTTTGGTGTTAATATATAATCAACTCTGGCAATAGTGTGTGAAGTGGATGGGCCATGTTTGGAATGATACTGGCAGCAAGAGGGCAGCTATTTAGAAGTCTATTGCCACTATGTAGTTAACAGAGAGCAGAAATTGAATATCATTTAAGTGAGATATGTTGTCATAAAATAAATAATGGAAGTGTAAACTCATGCTTTGTCTTCACATACTTATATGAAATCAGCTTCTTCATTTTCATTTTTTATAAGGTATAATTTTTTTTAAATCCCTATAGAGGAGACAGTTTTCCCCTATAGGGTTTTGATATGAAATATACTATTCTCAATAAAATAATTGTGGAAAGAGGTAGAGCAGTTTTAAAAAGAGCTAGTGGGAAATAAAAATAATTAACTTTCAAAACTCAAGGCAGAAAAACAACTGACAGGTCCTCAATCTACTCAGGATTAAAGTTCATTTCCCATTAGTAAATAACTTATTGAAGGAAATTATGATACATTGCAGTACATTTAAAAATTAATCTTGGGGCGCGTGGGTGGCTCAGTCGGTTAAGCGTCTGACTTCGGCTCAGGTCATGATCTTACAGTTCGTGGGTTCGAGCCCTGCGTTGGGCTCTGTGCTGACAGCTCAGAGTCTGGAGCCTGCTTCGGATTCTGTGTCTCCCTCTCTCTCTGCCCCTCCCCTGTTCATGCTCTGTCTCTTTCTGTCTCAAAAATAAATAAATAAATAAAAAAGAAGGTTCTTCTTATGGTAAGAACCTTCTTTAAAAAAAAATTAATCTTGGGGCGCCTGGGTGGTGCAGTCGGTTGAGCGTCCAATTTCAGCCAGGTCACGATCTCGCAGTAGGGGAGTTCGAGCCCCGCGGCGGGCTCTGGGCTGATGGCTCAGAGCCTGGAGCCTATTTCCGATTCTGTGTCTCCCTCTCTCTCTGCCCCTCCCCCGTTCATGCTCTGTCTCTCTCTGTCCCAAAAATAAATAAACGTTGAAAAAAAAATTAATCTTATCTACTCTATATAAGTTAGACAATAAAGTGTTATTTTCAAGTGATGCAGGAAGCAAATGAGAACTCTTAGGCCACTCTGTATTCCTCATTAAAAAAAAATGGTGGAACAGCTAAAAAACATAGTCTAGATAAAAGCATGATTTCCTGTTCAATAAAAGCATTAAAACTTCGAAATAATTAACCATAATAATTAATAAAAAAATCCATCTCAAGTATGTGTTTTCTGTTTTCTTTTTCTTTAGTTTTCCCTGGACATTTTTCCATAACAGGACATGTCAAAAACACTTTTGAAAAAAGTCAGTGGTTTAGAATGAATGAACCACATTCCAGAAATATAAATTTGACTTAGCTAAAGGGAAAAAAAAAACCTTTCAAGACAAGCCAAAATGATACAGCAGATAAAGAATAAGCATACAAATTATAATTTAAAATAGGAAGGTGATATATATTAATAATTTTACCTCTTAATATAAATATTTTAACTCAGCCCCTGTCAACAAGGCATTTGAATTCCATTGCAATAATGGACATGGATTTTTATTGACATTCATTAGAAAGGTAGAAGGAAAAGTAAACAGTATTATATTATTTAAGATACAAAAATGGTGGGGCGCCTGGGTGGCTCAGTTTGTTAAGCATCCGACTTTGGCTCAGGTCATGATCTCATGGTTCGTGAGTTTGAGCCCTGCATCAGGGTCTGTGGTGACAGCTCGGAGCCTGGAACGTGGTTCGGATTCTGTGTCTCCCTCTCTCTCTGCTCCTCACCTGATCTCTCTCTCTCTCTCTCTCAAAAATAAGTAAATGTTTAAAAAGATTAAAAAAAAGAGACAAAAATGGTTAGGCCCCAGGAGAAATGTAATGGAAAAATAATATATTTGGCCTTTTTTTGTTCTTAGAAATGTGACCACAATATTACAATGAATTTTGATTAAAAAAATCTATTGCTTCCCTTGAGGGTCACTAAAAATAAACAAATAAATCATATATGGAAGTAGATGTTATAAGATGAAATGTTCAAATTTATATATTTGCTTGCTTTTTTTTGAAAATTCTATATACTTTTGTTGGTATGTGTTAGAAGAGTGGAAGATGGAGAAGAAAAGCAGTGGATTTGGTCATGTTAAAATTAAACATTTGGGATGCCTGGGTGGTTCAATCAGTTAAGCATCCAATTTGATTTTGGCTCAGGTCATGATCTTATGGCCATGGGATAGAGCTCTGCATTGGGTGCAGGATGGACTGCGGAGTCTACTTGGGATTCTCTCTCTCTGACCCTCCCCCACTTGTGCACACACACACACTCTCTCTCTCTGAAAATAAATATATACAAAAATACGTAAATAAAAATAAACTTAAATTAAACATTTAGTCATATCCATAAATACTTCTGTTTATGTTTACTTACATTAAAAATAAATTGATTAGTATCATGCAGTATAAAAATAGTGCAAAAAGAATGAAAAAAGTAACAATCTCCCCTACTCTCCTAATTTACTGTACAGATCCTTAGAATTATTTTTATATATCTCTGCTATCAGTATTTATGACTATCTTCAAATTGCAAAAATATCATTATTTACTTATGTTCCTATATTCCTGTTCCAATAAACACCTCAATTTCTCTGTCCTCTACGTTTACATTTTGATTATTTTATCATCGATTTTAGTTTCTTTAATGGATAGCTTTGTAACTACAGAGAGAACCACAGATAATTTTGTACCTTTTAAGTTCAACTGATCAACATTTCCCAGTGTTTTCTGATTTGCTGCTTTTTAAATAAGAGCATTAACTTCCTGAATGTAACTTTTATGTCTACTCAAGTTCTACTTCTTCCAAAATTCTGTCACATTCTGTTTTTGTTCAATAACTAAAATAAATTTCTTTATCCCCACTTTAAATAATGATGGCCAATTAACAGTTTTTACATAATTATGACCAGGTGAATATTTTTTACTGAACAATCAGTGTGCTATTGTTATCACTCCTTCTCTTTAGTTCTGCTGTTATGACCCCATGCCATACACAAAAATTGATATCTCTAACATCAAAGAAAAATATATTTCCCTTTCATTCTTGTCTACCAATCCACATTCTATTTTGTTTCATACTTATACCTTTCTTGTATGTGTTTTTGTTTTTTCCTGGAATGTGGAATTGCTTTCCATTTTTCTTACTGAGATATAAAATCAATACCATATTTATTTTTTAACATCTTGAAAATTCTTATAAATTCAAATTATTTATACTATTCTCTTATATTGAAAGCATTCTATTTAGAAGCAACTGGCTACTAGTTCAAATTTGGAAAAATTAATTTTAATCTTTCTGCATAGTTTTTTCTTTAACTGGGCTCTTAGACAAGTCCAGCATTCATTGTATCCAACATCTTTTTAATTTTTGTTTTCTACCCTGGTTTTGTGAGAGTACAACTTCGAAATCTTCCTCACGGAGGATGCTTTTAGGATAAAGTTTATGGACTACCTGGAAGATGGTTGCATAGGAGGACGCTGGGCTCACCACGCATCCTGCTGATCACTTAGATTCCACCTACACCTGCCTAAATAACCCAGAAAACTGCCAGAAGACTAGCAGAACAGAGTTTCCCAAGCCAAGTGCAGATGAGAGGCCCACGGAAGAGGGTAGGAAGGGCGGAGAGGCAGTGCGCACTCCACGGACTGGCGGGAGGGAGCTGGGGCGGAGGGGCGGCCTGCCGGCCAAGCAGAGCCCCCAAGTCTGGCTTGCAAAAGTGGAGGGGCCAGACAGAATGTGTTCCGGCAGCAAGCGGGACTTGACATCTGGAAAGTTATAAGCTAACAGCTCTGCTCGGAGAATGGGAGAGCTGGAGGACAACCGGAGGGAGAGTTGTTGAGCCCCGGATGACAGAGCTCAGCTTGGCGGGGAACATAGGTGCTCACCAGTGCCATCTCCCTCACCCATTCCCCAGCCAAAATCCCAAAGGGAACCAGTTCCTGCCAGGGAACTTGCTTGCACCCTGCAAACACCCAACACTGTGCTTTTGCAGATCCATCCCTCTGGCGGGTCTGACTCCTTCCCAGTGCCACAGGGCCCCTCCCGAAGCGGATCTCTGAAGGAAAAGCGAGCTGAGCCTGCCCCTGCTGCGCCTGTGCACCTTGCCGATCCACCCCAGCTAATATGCCAGAACCCCAGCACCACAAGCCTGGCAGTGTGCCAGTAGCCCAGACGGGCCATGCCACCCCAGAGTGAATCCGCCCCTAGGAGAGGGAAAGAGAAGGCACACACCAGTCTGACTGTGGCCCCAGCGCTGGACTGGGGGCAGACATCAGGTCTGACTGCGGCCCCGCCTACCAACGCAAGTTATTTAAGACAGCACAGGGGAAGTGCCCCGCAGTCCTGCACCACTCCAGGGACTATCCAAAATGACGAAACAGAAGAATTCCCCTCAGAAAAACGTCCAGGAAATAACAACAGCTAATGAACTGATCAAAAATGATTTAAACAATATAACTGGAAGTGAATTTAGAATGATAGTCATAAAATTAATCACTGGGCTTGAAAACAGTATAAAGGAGAGCAGAGAATCTCTTGCTACAGAGATCAAGGGACTAAGGAACAGCCAGGAAGAGCTAAAAAATGCTATCAACGAGCTGCAAAATAAAATGGAGACAATTACGGCTCGGATTGAAGAGGCTGAGGAGAGAATAGGTGAACTAGAAGATAAAATTATGGAAAAAGAAGAAGCTGAGAAAAAGAGATAAAAAATCCAGGAGTATGAGGGGAAAATTAGAGAACTAAGTGATACACTAAAAAGAAATAATATACGCATAATTGGTATTCCAGAGGAGGAAGAGAGAGGGAAAGGTGCTGAAGGGGTACTTGAAGAAATAATAGCTGAGAACTTCCTGGATCTGGGGAAGAAAAAGGCATTGAAATCCAAGAGGCACAGAGAACTCCCTTCAGACGTAACTTGAATCGATCTTCTGCATGACATATCATAGTGAAACTGGCAAAATACAAGGATAAAGAGAAAATTCTGAAAGCAGCTAGAGATAAACATGCTCTAACATATAAAGGGAGACCTATAAGACTCGTGACAGATCTCTCTATTGAAACTTGGCAGGCCAGAAAGGAATGGCAGAGATATTCAATGTGGTGAACAGAAAAAATATGCAGCCGAGAATCCTTTATCCAGCAAGTCTGTCATTTAGAATAGAAGGAGAGATAAAGGTTTTCCCAAACAAACAAAAACTGAAGGAATTTGTCACCACTAAACCAGCCCTACAAGAGATCCTAAGGGGAATCCTGTGAGACAAAGTACCAGAGACATCTCTACAAGCATAAAACATACAGACATCACAATGACTCTAAACCCATATCTTTCTATAGTAACACTGAATGTAAATGCGCCAACCAAAAGACATAGGGTATCAGAATGGATAAAAAAACAAGACCCATCTATTTGCTGTCTACAAGACACTCATTTTAGACCTGAGGACACCTTCAGATTGAGAGTGAGGGGATGGAGAGCTATTTATCATGCCACTGGAAGTCAAAAGAAAGCTGGAGTAGCCATACTTATATCAGACAAACTAGACTTTAAATTAAAGGCTGTAGCAAGAGATGAAGAAGGGCATTATATAATAATCACAGAGTCTATCCATTAGGAAGAGCTAACAATTATAAATGTCTATGCACCGAATACCGGAGCCCCCAAATATATAAAACAATTACTCACAAACATAAGCAACCTTATTGATAAGAATGTGGTAATTGCAGGGGACTTTAACACTCCACTTACAGAAATGGATAGATCATCTAGACACACAGTCAATAAAGAAGCAAGGGCCCTGAATGATACATTGGATCAGACAGACCTGACAGATGTTGAGCATCTTTTCATGCGTCTATTGGCTATCTGGATATCTCCTTTAGAGAAGTGTCTATTCATGTCCTGTGCCCATTTCTTTACTGGATTTTCAGGTGTGGAGTTTGGTGAGTTCTTTATAGATTTTGGATAATAGCCCTTTATCCGATATGTTATTTGCAAATATGTTTTCCAATTCCTTCGGTTGCCTTTTAGTTTTGTGGATTGTTTCCTTTGCAGTGCAGAAACTTTTTAGTTAGTTAAGTGAAATAAGTCAGGCAGAGAAAGACAGATACCATATGTTTTCACTCATATGTGGATCCTGAGAAACTTAACAGAAGACCACGGGGGAGGGGAAGGGGGGAAAAAGTTACAAAAAGGAAGAAAGCAAACCATAAGAGACTCTTAAATACTGACAACAAACTGAGGGTTGATGGGGGGTGGGGGGAGGGGAAAGTGGTGATGGGCATTGAGGAGGGCACCTGTTGGGATGAGTACTGGGTGTTGTATGGAAACCAATTTGACAATAAATTATATATAATGTAAAAATTAATTAATAAGTTAATTAATTAATTAATAAAATTCTTTCTAAAAGTGCTTAGAGGGTTCTTTAAATATGTAGACATATTTAAAGTAATCTGTCCTATCCTAGTTCAGTTTGGGGAAACTTTATTCCATATTTCTTTGATAATTTCCTCTTACTGTTTTCTTGTTTTTTTTTTTTTTTTTTACATATCTTTTTATTTGTCTTGAAAGGTATCTAGTCAGATACTGAATTTTTTGGGTTAATATTTTATGTCATTTAGATTAAGTTCTTAGAAAGGTCCTATTTTATTTTCTCAACGATCTATTGATTTTATAATTTAATCAATTATACCTTAATTATATCACACTATATATAGTTTTCTTTTGTTTTTTTCTTATTTTGATCTTTCTTCTATCACAACTTTCTAAGTAGAGGTGGGTTTTACTGATGCTTCTAAATGTCTTTTGTGTACATGAATAATTGCTTCTTTTGAGGTTAGTTTTACCTACGCTTTACCTTTTATGCTGGAGGCTTTCTTCAAATATCGAGTTGTCTTTACTTTGTCTTTTATAATTTATGTCGAAAGGTTAGGGTGACAGATAAGAAGCTTGGAGATGATCAAAATATGCGTTCATATGAGTGAGCAAGAAGTTGGGCTTTATTCTAATGGTTCTCTAAAATCCCAGTATCATTATTGCTTTATGGATGATAACACTCATCTTAGGTGTCCTAGTTTTCCCAAACTATTTGGCTGTCTTGTAGAGAACAAGTCTCCAATGTGCTATCTGGGAGTAAACTGCCCTGAATAGGAGTTGGGATGAGGCATGAAATGATAGGGAATCTATGACTCCATTTATATATCAAAGAAACTAATTTATTCTTTAAATTTGCACGTTATTTTCACTCCTACTCTTTGTTGTTGTCTTTGAGTGTTACTTAATATATAAACATGTTTACATAGTTCCCACATCTTGTGTTATAAATTTTGCATTTTATCTCTAGTTTAATCATTTCTATTCTTTTATCTACTTTTCATCTTCTCCAAGGATTCCTTCTTTCTTGTTCTTTTTGTTATTATGGTTTTGTAACTTTAATTCATTTATTGTCTCTTAAATAGTGTGTCAGTAGAAGTCAGAAAAATGTTTATGTTGAGCCAGAAGACCTCAACTCTATAGTTATTTGGTGGACTTTTTTAAAACATGATTTTAATCTTACAATATCTTTGTGTTTCTGATTATATTGATATTCAAATTTGTCTGAGACATAAATACAAGGTTTTCTCCATAGACTGTATTCATCTTAGTATTTCTTAACTTACTTGTTATTATATTTAGCCTGCTTCAACTTTTACTTGTAGAACTTTGGAGGAGAGAAAGGCATTCCAAACCAGGTGATGCTGGAAAAGGTGATATTCTCAGTTAATTCTTAGATCGTAACCTAGTCCTCCTGTGGTCTGGATGTAAATCATTCTACAGCTGCAGGGCCATCTAGAGTTCCTAAGTGAAGCATATTCCAGGAGTACTGGCTTTCTAGACTGCAATAGTTGTGTACATAGGTAATGGTCTAGAACTGGAATTTTAATTGCTTGTGGAAGAATGATTCACAGAGGAAGAGGTACTATCAATGATGTTTTTACAGTGTTCACATAAGCCTAGTACAGTGGCTGTCAGCTTTGAAAGACATATCACCCTTTTAGCCTGGCCCTTATCTAACTTTAATTATCTACCCTGGAAAGAGATGTGGAAAGAGATTGTCATATTGCTTTCTTTTCCCTGGCCACTTGTTAAAGTAACATATGTTAAACTCATTTATTAAAGTTGTAAATAAGTAAGCAAGTGAAAATCAGGCGTTTGTCATCTTCCCTCTCTTTCTACCCCTTTTTTGTGAAGGGAGAGTTGCACACAGATATGTGTGGCTGGACAAAAACCCAGAAATCTGGAAAGTGTATTATGTGGGAGAAGCACTTGGTTGCCAGCAGCTGTAGCTCTGGGTTTCCACACACCGTCAATCTAGTGTCTGGAAATCACTGCTCCCCTCCTTACTTCACCTCATGTGGAGAGCAGACACAGAGCAAATGTTTGTCTCATGTTGCAGCAGCCAAGCCATTTAGGAAAGTAAAGAAAGAGAAAGCAAGGATGATGGAGGAGGGAAAAATAACCTTCCAGCAGTGCTTACAACTTCATTTTACTGTCAGATTTCTTGTTACCAGCTTTAATGTGGACATTGTATATAGAAGATTAGAGGAAGGAAAGGGATTTGACTCATAGTGGAAGGGCAGTATCTTGATCAGCCTTCAGGAATTCTTTTATAGTAGAACCAAGGAAACTTCCGATGTTCTCAGAAAGAAGGGTAAATCTGGGAAACAGTGCCTGAAGATACTTTGCAAATGAAAACAGGAGATAAAGTATTTCACTATACCCCTCTGAGTGTGATTTACACCCTCTGTTCAGAACAGGAAACTGAGGCATGCAGAGGTCAATTCAGCCCTGAAAATCACACACATATTACCAGGACCAGTAATATAAGTGTTAGTCACCCTGTTGTTAAAATAAAATGCATGTATTTTTTTAAACTTCTGAAGTAGGCTTGGCATTTTCAAAAAGAAGGAATAAGGAAAATAGTATTTCTGTAGAAAGAAAATTTCCTTACACCTTATTATGTCTATTATTTGGAAAGTTCTTACTTCTGGTTTTCAAGAAGAATGCTCTGTATATTTGTGCCTTTTTGACTACTGTTTCAAGAGCAGCCAGAAAAAAGCCAGAATATGATTCAGAGGTGTTGAGGACACATAAACTCTTGCTTCCACTTTTTTTCAACTTTGACCTTAACCATAAGCTCTAATATTTCTTACAATGGAAATGTACCCAAACTTAATCAGTTTTTCTATATCTGGTCTAAGACCTGAGACCTGAAACATAAATCATACTTGACTAGTGAGTAGAATTATTTTTCATCCATGATGAGAGCAAATTATAATAGTAAAGAGATTTGGAATAAATGACAGACACTTTTAAGTGAAAGGTAAACATTTCTATACACTTCAATTTCCTTTACTCAAACTAGTGGGTTGTGTCAGACAATGAAATATTTTCAGTGACTATAAGGAACACATGATAGATTTGTCCCTGCAAAAAATATTGCCTCATGTAGATATATGCTCAAATATATTTTTTGCTAAAACTCTTGAGTTTGTGCTTTCTGGACATAACCCTTGATTATTTGTTCTATACTCAGAACACTTATGACACCCACTCAAATATTATTTCTCTTTCATGAATACAAACACCACCTTCTGGTTTGGAGACTCTAATTTTGTACTGATAAACATGGGTAAAATTTAATTGTTAGCAGAAAACAGCTTTATTCAGCCCATGGTTATTTTGTATCTCATGAGATTAAAAGAATTGCAATACTTGATCTAAACATATAAATGCTTGATTCACTGAACTCACATGTCTTTGGTTTCCAAGAATATTACAGAAGAATGATTTATAATTCTTAGTATTTTTATTTTTAGAAAATTTATTATACTTTTAAGCTTGGCAGTTCTTTATGCACAGGGGTTTTCAAAGTGGCAGTGAATCTGGAGCGAATAAAACTAAAAGAATAATACATAGCAAGAAATGGTTCACTAGTTTTGAAGATTCATCTATTCCGAAAAAGAGAGCAATGTTACTGTAAAAAAAAGTTAGCAATGTTTGTTTTACAGCAATTGTAAAACTTTTATCTTCCACATATGAATAAAATGGGAATAAAATTTAGTTTAACTTTAAAATGGAAAAAAAGTCATTTAGCCAGTAAGCTTGTTTTATTTCTTTGATAAAGACATTTTAACATTTTATAGTGTCTTACACTGCAACATTCAGCTTAAATAGCTTTCCTTATAATCAGTTAAAATCAGTAAGACATCACTTCATTCTTTATTATCAAATGATCAAGATTAGCAGTTCACAAGTGAAGGTATTCACTTATTCCCAATAAAATTATTATACTTCCTCCCTTAAATTATAGTTTGCCAGTCATGTCCCAATAACTTTTCAAAATCTGAGCTTCTGTTAATATTTTGTCTTATCACATTACTTTTATTTATTTTCTCATTGAAGGAAGAGTATTCTTGAAGCTTAATTCAATAGATTTGAACTATCCCTAATCATACATGGTATGCTTCATACAAATCAGGCTCAGATAACATGACTAGTAATAATTTCCTTTTGTGTGTGTGTGTGTGTGTGTGTGTGTGTGAGGTTGTTGTTAGGGGCCAGAGGTGCAGAGGTGGAAAGCAAATTGAAAATAAATAAATAAATAAATAAATCCCATCTCCACAAAGTTTAACATAATTATTATAATTTTTTTAATGTTTATTTTTTTAGAGAGAGAGGAGCACACGCAGGGGAGAAGCAGAGAGAGAGAGGGAGACACAGAATCCGAAACAGGCTCCAGGCTCCTAGCTGTCAGCACAAAGCTGACGCAGGGCTCGAACTCACAAACCATAAGATCATGACCTGAGCCAAAGCCAGACGCTCAACTGACTGAGCCACCCAGACGCCCCTTAACATAATTATTATAAAAGTTCATGCTAGAATATTTTATTATAGATAGTTCTGTATGTGCTTTGTTCTAATCAATGGAACCTATGAGGCTAAAGTTCCCTAAGACTGTGTATTTTGTTTCTTTCTTTTTTTTTTTTTCAACGTTTATTTATTTTTTTTGGGACAGAGAGAGACAGAGCATGAACGGGGGAGGGGCAGAGAGAGAGGGAGACACAGAATCAGAAACAGGCTCCAGGCTCTGAGCCATCAGCCCAGAGCCTGATGCGGGGCTCGAACTCACGGACCGCGAGATCGTGACCTGGCTGAAGTCGGACGCTTAACCGACTGCGCCACCCAGGCGCCCCTGTGTATTTTGTTTCTAAATGACTAGCACCTAGGCCAGAATTTGTTGCATTTTCACTCCTCAATGACTAATAACTGATATTTATCTGATTGAATACACGCGTGAATTTCTCATATACCTGTAACCCAGAACAAAAGAGTAGTCAGTCAATAAGTATTTACTGATTTTATCATCTATTGGTAGTCTTGCAGGTTCCTGTTAAATCAGCAATACTAGAATTAACTTCATAGAGTACATTCTGTGTTTGGTTCAGACACACATCCAAAAGCTCAGTTCTTGATATGAAACCTCCCCCAAACTTAGCCTGTTGACTTGATAAAGTTAATGTGGCAGTCATAAGAAAAACGACCGGGTTCCTTCACAAAATGTTTTCTTGTCACTATTTTTGAAATCTCTACCTCTAGTTAGTTCTATTTCAGAGAAAAATTAAAAGAAAACTTGCATTCTTATTAAAGAAGTTCACTGCAAATGTTTAGGTTAATTTAAAAAGGTTAATAATTGGGGCGCCTGGGTGGCTCAGTCGGTTAAGTGTCCGACTTCAGCTCAGGTCACGATCTCGCGGTCCGTGAGTTCGAGCCCCGTGTCGGGCTCTGGGCTGATGGCTCAGAGCCTGGAGCCTGCTTCCGATTCTGTGTCTCCCTCTCTCTCTGCCCCTTCCCCGTTCATGCTCTGTCTCTCTCTGTCTCAAAAATAAATAAACGTTAAAAAAAATTTTAAAAAAAGGTTAATAATTATAATAGAAGATTTTCATTATCCCTAAATGAAGCACCTTGATCTAAGAGTGTAGCCTAGAACTAATCACTCTTTTTTATTATTAGTTTAAATAGTTCACTTTATTTGAGGTGATTGAATTGTCTGCACATAGTTTTGTTCTCTAATTGCTGAGCTTACCATGGAGAAGATAAATAATAACCAGTCTGCTTTATATGCAGGTGTTAGCTTTGGTCTATAGAAATACCTGGTTTAATTTGATGCAATTGATTCCTTTATTTGGGGGTCTAGTAAAGAAAGCTGTACTTTTTCTTCAGCCACATTTGATAGCCTTTATTTAAAAAAAATATTTTTGAGCTTTACATTGGATGTTTATAAAGTGGCAATTCTAAGTGACATGGAGAAAGGGACTTATGATGTGTTGTAAATATTTAAGTTGCTTTTACTGATTTGTTTTGAAGCGTGAAGAATGTAGAATTTCAGTAGTGAAATTTATACCTAATATGGTGATATTTTTACTAATTTGTGTACTAAGAGTATGAAAGTAAGGACAAAAGCATTCCTGTGAAGACAGGATTGTGATAGCACAGCATTATCACTCAAAGTTTTCATTTGGCCAAGGAATCATTCTTAGAGTTGTGTACGTGTAACTGTATACTCATACAATGCAGGTTAAGAAGACACATGAGGATATTTGGCAACTTTTTAAATTTAATAAGTCAATGCAAGAAAGAAAACTGCAACAATTATAAGAGAACAGAATGTATATCAAGTTGACATCTCAAGCCTCCAATAACCAGTACGGGTGGTCTCAAGGTGGTACAACTCCAGATCGTTTTGAACTCCCCTTGATGATATTCAACATTTAGCCTTAGACCAGTTTCAACTTCCAAAAAGATCAATTTGGGGGAGCTGAAGTCAGAAATTAATATGTATGCTTGACTCACTTTCCCACTCATTAATTTATTCAGTTTTTGTATATTGAACTCATGTTTATTAAATACCTGGATACCACAGACACTGTGATAGGCATATATAGGGTAAATAGCTTACCATTTTTCTTTGAGGTGATTAAATTCTAGTGAAGGGGGCTATATAATATAAATATAACAATATAGAATAATACATAAAATGATGAATAAAACGAAATACATAAGATGTCTTTATGTGATCAAAGAGGTCTTTTCTAATAGTGGTAATATTTGAGATCACTTTTGAAGAATGTATGGAAATATTGTAGGCTTCTATGTCTACAAGGACATTTTGATAGGGGGATAAATATTTAGTATAAGTTAAATACCAAGATATATATTCTAGGAAATATAGATAGTTTGGTTTGCATGGAATGTACACTGTATGTTTGGCTTTTGATATAACTCTAAAGATATGTCTGGAAAAATAAAAATAAGCCAAATGATGAAGGCCATATGAACAACAATATTTTGTCCTTCTTCTTGAAAAGGAGATTTAATTAAAGAGACTTAAACTACAGAGAGTGTTGAATAGGTGAAGAACATGGGGGAGCAAAACTATTCTGCATGATATTGTAATATTGGATACATGACAATATGCGTTTGTCAAAATCTATTGACACAGACAAGAAAATTTAATGCATGCAGATTTTAAAATTATGTAGGACTTCAATGGATCTTAGGAGAGAATGAAAAACAATCTAACATTCTAACTGTGCAGCAGATATATGAAACTACCTTACTGAAAACAGTAGGGAATAGTTGTTGATGTAAGTAATTTTGGAAATGAGTGGAGTATGTAAAAATTAAGGCCAAAGGAGCTGTACATAAGCACAGTACTTTAGTTGACCAACTTGATAAAGTGAGTGGGAAGTTACAGATACTCAAAGAGAGAAGGCTAGAATTATCTATCCGTAATAGGTTAGAATTGGAAATAAAAAATGAACTCATGTTTAACTTAATATAGATCAGATGGCTACATATAAATACATATAGTTACATACTATATATATAGTTACATACTATATATATATAGTTACATACCATATATATATATATATATATATATATATATATAGTTACATACTATATATAGTTACATACTATATATATAGTTACATACTATATATATAGTTACATACTATATATATATATATATATATATAGTTACATACTACATATATATATAGTTTCTTCTCTATGAGCTGAGAAGTTTATGACACTAGTAGAAAGGACCCAAGATGAGCCTGGAACATTTTGTAGTGCCAGAAAGTAAGGAGCATTAAAAAACAAAACAAAACAAAACACCCATAAAAATAATGATAAGCATATGATAAAGGGGCACAGAGACCAAATCAAAAAGGTTTTTTGGTAGTCAAAATGTCTTATAATTAATAATCAAGTATCAGAATAAATAGATAATTAAAAAAATAATAGTATATTTTGTATGTTTTTTAAGTCCTTTTGTGATATGAATTTCCATGTTTGGTCTAAGTACTAGGTACTCTCCAAACATGATCATACCAGTGAGGGTAAAATTCTAGTGGAAGATAGGTGAGATAGGAAATACTAATCTTTGGGCTAATCAAACGAAGCAATGTATAGACAGAAACACAAATTCTCAACTGAGAGATGGCCATTAACATGCACTAGATTGTCCTGAATTAACCAATTTTATACTAATTAGAAAGATGCTATTTCTCAAATAAACCAATTTTGGTGAAAAAAGCATAGCTTGGGGAATTTATTTTATTGAGCCTCTCAGATTTTATTTGTCACTTATTATTTTTAAGAATTTTAGAAAATATTTGAATGTTACAAAGTGACATTCTCTTTACTGTTAGAATGTTTGTGAATGAGGGCTTTACTATTGCTTATTTTGACTGTTATGATCATAGAATATTTTCTTTATCCTATGTCTTTACTGTAATTTGTGTTTTTCTTTTTTATTTTTTCTTACAAACTCAATTATGTCCTCTTTCTGTCATATTCCAACACCACTTTTCAGTCCATTCTGACATAGCATTATAACAGGTGGGACTTTTGGGTACCCTATGAACTTGGGTTCTGAAATTAGAGTAGCAAGCTCTAATCTTTGCTCAATCACATACTGTGTAACCTTGGGAAAGTTATTTAAATTCCATAAGCCTCAGTTGTTTGTAAAATAGAGAGAAATAGTAGTGGCTGTTACATAAGTTTGTTTTAGAATTAAACAAAATAGTTTATATGATGTACCTCATACCAAATATGCAGTAAATGCTTAAGATACTGATTACTTAAACATTCTTAACAATTTTCTTTACTGGTCTTTCCTCTATCTTTCTCTTCACTCCTGTTTCTTTCTTTTTTCCTTTTTTTAATGTTCTTTTTTCTTTTTTAAAATTTACATCCAAATTAGCATAGAGTGCAACAATGATTTCAGGAGTAGATTCCTTAATGCCCCTTACCCATTTAGCTCATCCCCCCTCCCACAACCCCTCCAGTAACCCTCAGTTTGTTCTCCACATGAGTCTCTTCTGTTTTGTCCTCCTCCCTGTTTTTATATTATTTTTGTTTCCCTTCTCTTATGTTCATCTGTTTTGTCTCTTAAAGTCCTCATATGTTCACTCCTCTGTTTCATTGGTGGCTCTTACTCATTCCCAGGTTTCACTACTCATCATTTTACAAATTATTACTAGACAAGCTTGTGAAGTCAGCCTGCATGCTAACTGTAAATCTTAGCCCACATATAGTTTCTGAGTATGAAGATCATTTATTCAGTTTTCACAGGATATTTATTGGTTCTTCAAGGATAGAAACAATATCCTTTTTATTTCTTCATTTTCCTGCAAAACATTTCATGTAGAGCTGACTATTCGGAAGTGCTAAAGCAATATATATATTTTTTTAATAAATAGACCCATGAAACTCATTTCTTTTCTATTTTTTTAAATTTTTTAACCTTTATTTATTATTGAAAGACAGAGAGACACAGAGCATGAGCAGGGGAGGAGTAGAGAGAGGGGAAGACACAGAATCCGAAGCAGGCTCCAGTCTCTGAGCTGTAGCACAGGGCCCGATGCGGGGCTCGAACCCACAAACTGTGAGATCATGACCTGAGCCGAAGTTGGTTGTCTAACCAACTGAGCCACCCAGGCGCCCCTCTTTTCTATTGTTTTCTATCTTTTGTCTTTACTTGGATTTTATTGTTCTGGGTAGATTCTTACAGAAGACCAGCCATTTCTGAGTTGGTGTTTTGTTTCTGACACAAGTTAGAACCATCCTAGGGTCAATGATATTACCAAAGACAGAAGCATTTAACTACCCCCTGACAATTTTCCAGCACTTTTAAGATGTACAGACATGCAGTTAGATGTAATACAGGAGAATATTGTTTAGGAATATAGAGTATCAACAGTTAATAATGAAAAAAGGTGCAAATAAAGAAAAATATGAACAAAAAAGGAAATTAATCAAAACAAATAACTTCCTTATTTTCTCACCTGAATTTATAGTGACTAACATTACAATTGTTTCTCTTTATCTTAAACCATTTACACAGAAAACCAGTAAGATGGTAAATCAATTTACTGGCATATTGAGTCCTTGGCCAGAAAATTCACACATCCATAAATAATGTAATAAGCATGTATCAGAATAATACCTCATACCTGAAAATTAAATTTTACTTTTTATTTCTGAATTCTTGATTTAGCTCTTTTGGATTCCTTAGACCATCATCATCTTACTGCACCTATTTCCAGATATTCCTGATGCATTGCCTGAGGGACATTGTTGTCCTGATATCCCCTGACATTATCTCAGGCAAATAAGTGCATATTGTGATTTTTGTCAATAGTCTTGAAAATAAATTGAAAATGAAAACTTTGGGTCATAGTTTGGGTCATAGTGCCAAGTTTCAGCACCAAAACCATTTTTATGTCAATTTCTGAACCTCTGAAAATTGAGGTCAATGGGAGGGCAAGAAACCAAAATGCTAACTCAGTTTTGGTTCACTCAATCAAAGCTAGATGTATAGATTAAAATGTAAGAACACTCCTCTGTTTACTATCTTCCTACTTAATAATTAGTCATGTAAAATATGTTTCATTAACAATGTGATATAAATAATAATGGAAGTTGTATGAACTGAGTCAACAATTTGATATTTTTAACCACATCCTCTTTATTTTTATTTCTTACTTTTCAAATTTTTATTTAAATTTCAGTTAGTTTAAATTTAGTTTAAATTTTGTTTAAATTTCAGTTGTTTTCATGAGTAGAATTCAGGGATTCCTCACTTACACACAACACCTAGGGCTCAGTATAGCAAGTGCCCTCCTTAATATGCATCCCCATCTAGCACATCCCCCATCCACCACCCTACATCAACCCTCAGTTTGTTGTCTATTGTTAAGAATCTTTCATGGTTTGTTACCCTCTCTCTTTTCCCCCAATCCCATAGGTTCATCCGTTTTGTTTCTTAAATTGCACACATGAGTGAAATCACGTGGTGTTTGTCTTTATCTGATTTATTTCTCTTAGTTCTATCCATGTTGTTGCAAATGGTAAGATTTCATTCTTTTTGATGGTTGAGTAATGTTTCATTGCCTGTGTGTGTGTGTGCATGTGTGTGTGTGTGTGTGTGTGTGTGTGCATGTGTGTGTGTGTGTGTGTGTGTGTGTTAGGATATATTAGGTAAATACATAGTACTGCAATAGCTGTATCATAGGGTAGTTCTATTTTTAACTTTTTGAGGAAGCTCCATACTGTTCTCGAGTGGCTGCAACAGTTTGCATTCCCACCAACAGTGCAAAAGTGTTACTTTGCATCCTCATCAACACCTATTGTTTCTTGTGTTGTTAATTTTAGCCATTCTGATAGTGTGAGGTGGCATTTCATCGTGGTTTTGATTTGTATTTCCCTGATGATGAGTGATGTTGAACATCTTTTAATATGTCTGTTAGCCATCTGTGTGTCTTCTTTGGAAAAGTGTCTATTCATGTCCTCTGCTGATTTCTTAATGGGATTATTTGTTTTTTGGTGTTGAGTTTGATAAATTCTTTATAGTTTTGGATACTAACCCATTATCAGATATGATATTTGCAAATATCTTCTTCCATTCTGTAGTCATCCTTTTAGTTTTGTTGATTCTTTCCTTTGCTGTTCAGAAGCTTTTTATCTTGATGAAGTCCCAATAGTTCATACTTGCTTTTGTTTCCCTTGCCACTGGAGACATATCTAGGAAGAAGTTGCTATGGCAGATATCAAAGAGGTTGCTGCCTGTGTTCTCCTCTAAGATTTTGATGGTTTCCTGTCTCAAATTTAGATATTTCATCCAGTTTGAATTTATTTTGGTGTATGGTATAAGAAAGTGGTCCAGTTTCATTATTTTGCATGTTGCTGTCCAGTTGTCCCAACACCATTTGTTGAAGAGACTGTCTTCTTTTCCATTGGATATTCTATCATGCTTTGTCAAAGATGAGTTGACATATATATAGTTGTGCTTCCATTTCTAGGTTTTCTATTCTGTTCCATTGATCTACATGTCTGTTTTTGTGCCAGTACCATGCTGTCTTGATGACTACAGTTGTATAATATAGCTTGAATTCCAGAATTGTGATGCCTTCAGCTTTGCTTTTCTTTTTCATGATTGCTTTGGCAATTCAGGGCCTTTTGTGGTTCCCTACAAATTTTAGGATTTTTTATTCTAGATCTGTGAAAAATGACGGTTGTGTTTTGATAAGATTGCATTGAATTGTAGATTGCTTTGGGTAGTATACACTTTTTAACAATGTTTCTTTTTCCAATCCATGAGCATGGAATGCTTTTCAATTTCTTTGTGACCTCTTCAATTTCTTTCACAAGTGTTGTATAGTTTTAAGGGTAGATATTTTTTAACTCTTTGGTTGGGTTTATTCCTAGTTATCTTATGGTTTTTTGTTCAATTGTAAATGGGATCAATTCCTTGATTTTTTTTTGCCACTGCTTCATTGTTGTATAGAAATGCAGCTTATTTCTGTACATTGGTTTTATATCCTATGACTGCTGAATTCATGTATTAGTTCATGTATTAGTTCATGTATTAGTTCTAGCAATTTTTTGGTTGAGTCTTTTCAGTTTTCTATATAGAGTATCACATCCTCTGCAAATAGTGAAACTTTTACTTCTTTTTTGCCAACCTGGATGCCTTTTATTTCTGATAGCTTGATTGCTAAGGCTAAGTTTTCCTGTACTATGCTAAATAGTAATGATAAAAGTGGACCTCCCTGTCTTGTTCCTGAACAGAGGGGGAAATGCTCTCAGTTTTTCCCCATTTAGGATGAAATTAGCTGTGAGTCTTTCATATATGGCCTTTATGATGTTGAGATATATTCCATCTATCCCTACGTTGTTGAAGGTTTTTTTTTTTTCAATCAAGAATGGATGTTAGGGGTGCCTAGATGGCTCAGACAGTTGAGTGTCTGACTTTGGCTCAGGTCATGATCTCATGGTTCGTGGGTTCAAGCCCCATGTCTCGCTCTGTGCTGAAAGCTTGGAGTCTGGAATCTGCTTCAGATTCTGTGTTTCCTTCTGTCTTTGCCCTTTTCCCACTTGTGCTCTCCCTCTATCGTTGTCTCTTTCTCATGAAAATAAATAAACATTAAAAAAATTAGAAAAAGAATGGATACTATATTTTATCAAATGCTTTTTCTGCATCTATTGAGAAGATCATATGGTTCTTTTTCTTTCTTTAATTAGTGTTGTGTATCATGTAGATTGATGTGCGAGTACTGAACCAGTCCTGCAGCCCAGGAATAAGTTCCATTTGATAGTGGTGAATAATTCTTTTAATGTTGGATTCAATTTGCTACTGCCTTGGTGAAAAATTTTGCATCCATGTTCATCAAGGATATTTGCTCATGGTTCTTCTTCTCAGTGGGATCTTGTTTCTGGTCTTAGAATCAAGACAATGCTGGCCTTGTAGGAGTTTGGAAGTTTTCCTTCTATTTCTATTTTTTTGGAACAGTTTGAGAAGTATAGGTATTAACTCTTCTTTAAATGTCTGGTGGATAAATTCCTTACAGTGCTATTTCTGGGTTATAGGGTAGATCTATTTTTTTTTTGAGGAACCTACACACTGTTTTCCAGAGTGGCTGCATCCAGTTTGCATTCCCACCAACAATGCAAGAGGGTTCCCATTTCTCCACATCCTCTCCAGCATCTATAGTCTCCTGATTTGTTCATTTTAGCCACTCTGACTGGCATGAGGTGGTATCTCAGTGTGGTTTTGATTTGTATTTCCCTGATGAGAAGTGATGTTG
The DNA here is from genome assembly GCF_007474595.2 of Lynx canadensis. NCBI lineage: Eukaryota > Metazoa > Chordata > Mammalia > Carnivora > Felidae > Lynx > Lynx canadensis. The sequence continues at coordinate 33,682,879 of NC_044309.1, read as the reverse complement.
AGCATCTTTTCATGTGCCTGTTGGAGGGCACTTGTTGGGATGAGCACTGAGTGTTCTATGGAAACCAATTTGACAATAAATTTCATATTAAAAAATATAAATAAATAAATAAATAAATAAATAAATAATTTAAAAAAATGTCTGGTGGACTTTCCCTGAGAAGCCATCTGGCCCTGGACTTTTATTTGTTGGGAGATTTTTGAATACTGATTCAATTTCTTTGCTGGTTATTGGTCTGTTCAAATTTTCTATTTCTTCTTGTTTCTCTTTTGCTATTTTCTATGTTTTAGTAATTTATCCATTTCTTCCAGGTTGCCTAGTTTGTTGGCATATAATTTTTCATAATATTCTCTCATAATTGTATTTCTGTGATTTTGGTTGTGATCTCCCATTTCATTTGTGATTTTATTTATTTGCATCCTTTCTCTTTACTTTTCAATAAGTCTGGTTAAGCGTCTTTCAATTTTATTAATTTTTTCAAAGAACCAAGTCTTAGTTTTGTTGATCTGTTCTACTGTGTGTTTTTTGTTTGTTTCTTTCTATATTGTTTATTTCTGCTCTAATCTTTATTATTTCTCTCTTGTGCAGACTTTAGGCTTTATTTGCTGCTCCTTTTCAAGCTCCTTTAGATGTAAGAATAGGTTGTGCATTTGAGACATTTCTTTTTCTTGAGGTATAGCTATATTGCAATATATTTCCCTCCTAGGACTGCCTTTGCTGCATCCCAGAGGTTTTAGACTGTCATGTTTTCATTTTCATTTGCTTCCATGTATGTACTTTTTATATTTTTTCTTTGATTTCTTGGTTAACCCATTCATTCTTTAGTAAGATGTTCTTTAACCTCCATGTATTTGTGGCCTTTCCAAATTTGTGTGTGTGTGGTTAACTTCAAGTTTCAAGGTGTTGTGGTCTGAAAGTATGCATGTTATTATCTTAATCTTTTTGTATGTGTTGAGGGCTGATTCATGAGCCAGTATGTAATCTATTTTGGAGAATGTTCCATGTGCACTCAAAAGGAATATGTATTCTGCTGCTTTATGATAAAATGTTCTGAATATATCAGTTAAGTCCTTCCAGTACAATATGTCATTCAAAGACATTGCTTCATTGTTTTTTGCTTTTTTTTTTTTTTTTGATTTTTGCCTAGATGATCAGTCCATTGCTGCAACTGGTGTCTAAAGTCCCCCATTATTATGGTATTATCAATGAGTTTCTTTATGTTTGTTTTCAATTGATTTATATATTTGGGTGCTCTCATTTTGGGGGCATAAATATTTATAATTGTTAGTTCTTCTTGGTGGATAGACCCCTTAATTATGATATGATGCCTTTCTTCATCTCTTGTTACAGTCTTTGTTTTCAAATATAGTCTGTATGTTGTAAGTATTGGTACTCTCTTTTGTTGTCCATTAGCATGATACATCGTTTCCCATCCCCTCACTTTCAGTCTGCAGGTGTCCTTAGGTGTAAAATGAGTCTTTTGTAGGCAGGATTAAGATGGGTCTTGTGCTTTTTTTAAACCCATTTTGATATCCTATGTGTTTGATTGGAGCATTTAGTCCATTTACATTCAGAGTAATTAATTAAATATATGAATTTAGCAACAACCTACTGTTTAAATATTTAAAAATAGTCTCTCTGAATAAAGCAGACTTCTTAGGTATAGATATGGAACTTCTCATCTAGTTATAATTTAAAAAATAAATATTATTTCAAAAATGTTAAGCATAGGGAAAAATTTTTTTAAAATTTATAGTGAACTGTCAATATCTATTCCTTAGATTCTACCAATACCTTAAAATATATTTGCTCTATTGTGACATTTTAATGAATCAATCAATGAATCTTTTTACTGTATTTTTGGCACAAATAAGTTGCAGACTAATACCATTTTCTTAAATACTTTAGCACATAATATTACAAAGAATTCTGTAATTGTGTGTTGTTCATTTCTTTTCCTTTGAGGTAAAATTTGTGTACAATGAAATATAGAAATATTGACATACTATCTGATTATTTTTGAAAATGTATAAACCTGAGCACAAATCCTTATCATGACATGGGATATTAATATTAATTCTGATACTACTGTTATGCTTTAATCATAATTTTAGTTGATAGAATTTTAAGTGAATATTACATATTCATAGATCATATTTCCTTTTCCTAACACTGTATTGATTTTGTAAAAATAGCAAATCAGAAATTATTATATTAATTCAGTAACAATAACTGTGATTGGAGAAGATGATATTGAACTAGAAAACTCAATTCGTCTTCCTTGCTACAAACAGAGAAAATGTAATTGAAGTTATAATGGAAAGTATATCCTATTTCCTGAACAGAAACTCTTTATATCTGGTTATCATCAAAGAAAGAACTACTTATCATTTCCCCACAATTTCTATCTTGCTTTAAGAAAACAAAATATTGGTTATTCATGGAAAATTAGTTTGCATTGATCATTGTTGATTAATTCAAAATTGAATCTATCTCTTCTGACTTGTTTAAGAATTTATTATGGAAAATACCATGGAAATGGCCAGTGTTTTAAAACAACAAAATTTATGAAATAATGTTAATTCATATACATGTGTCAAAAATTAAAGTCTCCATTAGATTTAGTTAAATGCTAGAAATGTTTTGAAGAGATAGCTACTTTTTACAAATTTTATTCGATTTATTCAGGCTTATGAGTGGATGGTTAAGATTCTCAGACTTGGGGATACTTAACCACTTACCAAAATCCTAGACTTCTTGAAGTTTAACTTTTAAAAATTTTTCTTTTTACATTTATTTATTTTTGATAGACAGAGAAGCAGGCTCCAGGCTCCGAGCTGTCAGCACAGAGCCCGATGAGGGGCTCGAACTCACAAACTGCGGATCATGACCTGAGCCAAAGTCGGATGTTTAACTGACTGAGCCACCCAGGCGCCCCTTGAAGTTTAACTTTTAATGAAAACAATTTACCATTCTCTTAAATTCAGTTTTGTTAGTGGGAAATCCTTTAAGAAAAATAAGTAAATTTTCCCAATGATTAAATAATGGGTTAAAGAGCAAGATTTTCACCTTAAAGTTGTCTTTATTTTAAAATAATTAGAAATGTTAACAGATATCTATTTCCCCCAAAACTCTGAATCACTAGACCACAGGTATTAAATCTCTGCTCTTGCAATGCAATTGAAAATATCTAAGTGCTAAAAATTATTTTTCAATCATGCTTCAACTTTGTGTGTGTGTGTGTGTGTGTGTGTGTATGTGTGTGTGCATACACATACATTACTCCCTGACATTGTAGGAAGAGATCATTCAGTCAGAAACACATAACACACAATCTGGGTACTATTTTACCTGTAAATATGAAATATCCTCAAATTAAAGAAAAACATGCAGTTATAGAGGCATATCAATAGAAATAAGCAATTCTCTCCCCTTAAAAATGCTGTACAACTCAGACTTTTTTTTACCCACTACTTACTATTAAATTATTTCAGAAAAATATTTTAAATATTCAAATTAAAGATGGAATAATAAATATATTGATGTAATTCAGATATATTTTTGTGAATAAATAAAAATTGCATTCATTTAGTTTGTTTTTCTATGATATATGAAACAAACTTCCAGAAGGAAATCTTTTTTTTTTATTTTTTTATTTAAAAAAAAATTTTTTTTTCAACGTTTATTTATTTTTGGGACAGAGAGAGACAGAGCATGAACGGGGGAGGGGCAGAGAGAGAGGGAGACACAGAATCGGAAACAGGCTCCAGGCTCCGAGCCATCAGCCCAGAGCCTGACGTGGGGCTCGAACTCACGGACCGCGAGATCGTGACCTGGCTGAAGTCGGACGCTTAACCGACTGCGCCACCCAGGCGCCCCCAGAAGGAAATCTTAAATTCAGGATTATTTTATCTCAGATATCAAGCTATTGATATGTCTTCACTGAAAACTTTAGGTCATCAAAGGCAATAATGGAAAGTTTCAATAAGGCTGAAACAGACCCTTATCAATATACTTCATTTCACATTGGTTTAAAATTTTTTTACTGTTTATTTTTGAAGGAGAGAGAGAGAGACAGAGCATGAGTGGGGGAGGGGCAGAGAGACAGGGAAACACAGAATCTGAAGCAGGCTCCAGGCTCTGAGCCATCACCACAGAGCCTGATGCAGAGCTCAAACTCACAAACTGTGAGATCTTGACCTGGGCCGAAGTCAGACGCTTAGCTGACTGAGCCACCCAGGCGCCCCCATTTCACATTGGTTTTAGAACATATGGGAGTTCTTTTTAGATGACCTATCAATTTTAAGAATAAATTTCAGGAAGTGAGTAGCTAAAATTAAAAGCCTCTATATTTCCTCTTACATTCAAGCAACATTTACTAAATACTTCCCCATCATTTTCTATATGTTCCCTTCTCCAACCTCATCCTCAGACTATCCCTTCACCAAAATCAAAGGAAATAAGAGGGCTGGATAGAACCAACAGAACTGAATAATACTATTTAATAAATGTTCAAAAACTCTTAGTGTATAGTATACACAGTTTCACAAATCTGTATCTACAAGGATAATTTATTTTAAAATTTATTTTCTTCAGGAAGGAATTGGAAAACGGGGCAAGAGTAGCAGGGCTCTAGGCTCATCCCATGAATACAACTATATAACTATCAATTCATCTTAAATACCTCTGAAATTGATGTGAAGTCTGTCAGAATAAAACTCCACAACTAAAAGTAGAGGAGAGGCCACATCAAAGAAGGTAGGGAGCAGGGAGACATGGTTGGGGAGAGAAATAGATCAAGGCCACTGCTGTGGGAAAGGAGACTTTGTCATGGATTTTGGGGGAGAGACAGACTGACACACAGGGAAGTGTGGAGTTATTTTAAAGGGGTGTGTTGTAAGTCCTGGAGAGTGAATGGGGTAACAGCTGAAACATCAGCAATGTTCTGGTCTCAAGGCTTTTGAATGCAATAGCATTATAAGATACAGAGCCTTATGATCCCCCTGAGTTAACATACAGCACCTGCTATAACTCCCTGACATTCCTTGAAACTATACGTACTCTCTGCACACCTTCACATAGCTACCAGGTGCATGTCTGGTTAATGTCTGAAGATCCTTTGTGTTCTCTTTCCATGTTTTTATATTCTTCGATCCTTATGTCTAAAAATATATAAAATTAAAGCAATGTGCAGTTTGCTGGTGCTGCTGCTGTCTTACTAGGCAACCCTACACATCTGCTCAGCTTTGTGTCTGAGAACTTTTCTTCAGTGCACGGCTGTGCGGGAGCACACAAGGAAAATGAATCCCTATAGCAATTAGCTTGAAAAGGGAAATGGGCTGAATTTTATGACTTTTGGCAACCAGTGGGGCTAAAAGTCTGGAGCTTTAAGGGTGATCAGGCTTGGCTGTGATAGATCTTAGAGACATTGCATTGGAAAGAAGGCAGGCAACAACCCTCAGATATACAACATGGAAAAAGTGACATGAAGAGCACCTGGGAAACACAGTGGGAGGTTGTTTGCTCATTTTGAAGCATGTCCCATACAGGCAGCATTCATACAGAAACACTTCTTGAATAAAGGAATTGTCAGATGCCATTTTCATCACTTGTCCCATCAGTGTAAGCACTAGGTCACCTGGCACTGCCCAGGTATTCCTACCTGACTTTCTTACTTCAAGCACTGCACCATATGATGGAGTGCAATCACCTTTCCCAGTCTTACTTGCCTCATTCCCAATGTACTGGGCTCCCTCTCCCAGAATATCAGCCCAAACCCCTTCTCACACCATGTCTCCTGACTTGGGAGTTTGGTGTAGTCTCAGTTACTGTGGCAACGGTAACAGGTCTCATTTAACAAACAGCTCAGGGCAATCTAGTTAAATGTACCACATTCAAGATAGGACCAAACACTTCCCACAATAAGCAAAAGAGAGCTTATGCACACGATTGGCCTGAAGGGTAAAGTGACCAGGACAAACTGCAGAGCACATGCACCACACATTAGAGACACACCTTGAAGTTTCAGGCCCTGGGTAACAGGGTACACAACATTGCAAGGCACTACAGGATATCTGTTTCATAAGGTCTTTAATTCTCTTTTTTTAACATTTATTTATTTTTGAGAGACAGAGAGAGACAGAGCATGAGGGGCAGAGACAGGGAGACACAGAATCCGAAGCAAGCTCCAGGCTCTGAGCTGTCAGCACAGATCTTGACCCAGGGTCTGAACCCATGAGATCATGACCTGAGCTGAAGTCAGATGTTTAACTGACTGAGCCACCCAGGTGCCCCTACTTCATAAGGTCTTTAAAGTCAAGAAATGGAGATGTAGCTAACTTTCCTTAAAAGAAGCAGGCAAGAGACTTAGGAAAAAAAAAAAAAAGACAGGGCCAAAGCCAGAGATCTAGGCAAAACAGGTAGAAGTAACATGCCTTATGGAATATTTAAATCAATGCCTATAAGGATACTCACTGGACTTGAGAAAAAAGTGGGAGACAGGAGTGAGTCCCTTACCACAGAGATAAAGAATAACATAGCAGAGATAAAGGTCTCTAAATGAAATGATAAATACTCTTGATGGAATGAATAGAATGACAGAAGAAGCAGAGGAATGAATTAATGACCTAGAAGACAGAGTAATTGAAAGGAAGAAAGCTGAATAAAAAAGAGGAAAAAAAGAATTCTGCAAAATGAGAATAGACATAAGGAACTCAGTGACTCCATAAAATATAATTCATATTGTAGGAATCCCAGGAGAAGAAGAGAGAGAAAGGGGCCAGAACATTTATTTGAGGAAATAATACTTAAAAAGCTTCCTAATATGGGGCAAAAAAAGATACCCAGATCCAGGAGGCACAGAGAACTTCCACCAAAATCAACAAAAGCAGATTAATGCTAAGACATATTGTAATTAAATTAGCAAAATATACTGACAAAAAAATTAAAAGCAGCAATACAAAAGAAGATAGTAACATACAAAGAAGCCCTATAAGCCTAGCAGAGAAATTTTCAGCAGAAACTTTGCAAGCCACAAAGAACTGATGACATGATATACTGAAAGTGCTGAATGGAAAAAATCTACAGCCAAGAATATTCTGTCCAGCAAATCTATCATCCAGAATAGTAGGAGAGATAAGGAGTTTCCCAGATAAACAAAAACTAAAGGAGTTCATGACCACTAAACAAGCCCTGTAAGAAATATTCAAATATTCAAAGAGGACCCTTTGAAAAGAAAGGAGAGATCAAAAGTCATAGTACAAAGGTAGACACAAAAACAGTAAAAATGAATATTTCTAAAAAAATCAGTCAAGGAACTCACAAAATAAAAGGATGTAAAATATGACAACATTTACCTAAAAGGTGGTGAGGAGAGGAGATAAAAATGGGTTCAGACTGAAATGGCGATCAACTTAATATAGACTGCTATATGCTGAAAAGGTAGTACACAAACTAAGTAGTAACCATATATTAAAAACCACTAATAAATATGCAAAGAATAAAGAGAAAGAAATCCAGATATATCATCAAAGTAAATCAGCAAACCTAAAAAGAGTGGAACACAAGAAAAAATCAGGGAAGATCTTCAGAAACAACCACAAAACAAATAAACTGACAATAAATACATATCTGTCAATAATTACTTTCACATAAATGGACAAAAGGCGTCAGTCAAAACATATACAGTGACAGAAGGAATAAAAAAAAGAAAAAAAGAAAAACCAAGTTCCACCTATATGCTTCCTACAAGAGGCTCATTTTAGACCTAAAAACACCTGCGACTGTAAGTGAAGAGGAGAAACATCTATCATGCAAATGGATATCCAAAGAAAGCCTGAGTAGCAATACTTATAGCAGAAAAAAATAGACTTTGAAAGAAATCTGTGACAAGTGACAAAGAAGGACATCATATAATCATAAAGGGGACAATCCAACAAGAAGATCTAACAATTGTAAATTTTTATGGACCCACTATTCCTATTCATAAATTACAAAATACATAAAATACTTAACAAACATAAAGGAATTAATCAATAATAATACAATATAATAAGGGACTTTACCACTCCACTTACATCAATGGACAGATCATCTAAACAGAAAATAAACAAGGAGAGAATGGCTGTGAGTGACACACTAGAACAGATGGACTTAATAGATATATTCCAATCATTCCACCCTAACACAGCAAATACTAGACACAAAATAGGCTCAACCAATTCAGGAAGATCAAAGTCATATATGCATCTTTTCTGACCATGATACTAGAAGTCAACCACAAGAAAAATAGGGAAAGATGACAAATACATGGAGGTTATAAAACATGTTACTGAACAATGAACAGGCCAATCAAGAAATTAAAGAAGAGGGGCATGTGGGTGGCTCAGTCGGGTGGGTGTCCAACTTCAGTTCAGGTCATGATCTCACAGTCTGTGAGTTTGAGCCCGGCGTTAGGCTCTGTGCTGACACCTCAGAGCCTGGAGCCTGCTTCAGATTCTGTGTCTCCCTCTCTCTCTGTCTCTCTCTGCCCCTCCCCTGCTCATGCACTCTCTCTGTCTCAAAAATAAATAAAAACATTTTTTAAACATTTAAAAAGAAATTAAGGAATAAATTAAAAAGCAAATGGAAACAATAATGGTCTGAAACTTCTGGAATGCAGCAAAAGCAATTCTAAGAAAAATATTTTTAGCAATCAGGCCTAAGTCAAGAAACAAGAAAATACACAAATAATCAACCTATTCTTACACCTAAAAAAGCTAGAAAAAGAACAAACAAAACCTAAAGCCAGCAGTGTAAGAGAAAGAATAAAGATTAGAGTAGAAATAAATGTTATAGAAAATTTGAAAAATATATAACAATAAAATGTGTCACTGAAACCAGGAGCTGTCCCTTGGAAAATATCAACAAAATTGATATTCTGGTCAGACTTATCAGGAAAGAAAATAAAGGACTCAAATAAATAAAATCACAAATGAAAGAGTATAAATAACCAACATGATAGAAATACAATCATAAGAGAATATTATGAAAAACTCTATGCCAACAAATGGGACAACCTAAAAAAAAAAGATAAATTCCTAGAAACATAAAACCTACCAAACTGAAACAAGAATAGAACATTCAAACAGACCAATAACCAGCAAAAAAATTGAAACAGTAATCAAAAATTCTCAACAAACAAAAGCCCAGGATCAGACAGCTTAACAGATGAATTCTAACAAGCATTTAAGAAGAGTTCATACCTATTCTTTTCAAATTATCCCAAAAAACAGAAAAGGAGGGAAATCTTCCAAATTCATTGTATGGGGCCAGTATTATCCATGTACCCAAACTAGATAAAAATGCCACTAAAAAGGGAACTACAGGCCAATATCCTTAATGAACACCAATGCAAAAACAGAAAAACAAAAACAAAACAAAAACAAAAACAAAATACTAGCAAACCAAATCCAAAAATGCATTAAAAAATTATTCACCACAATCAAATGAGATTTATTCCTGGCTTCCAAGAATGGTTCAATATTCACAAAACAATCAATCAGAATCAACACAACAATAAGATAAAGGATAAGAAACACATAATAATTTCAATAGATGCAGAACAAGCATTTGACAAAGTACAACATCCATTCATAATAAAAACCTTCAACAAAGTAGGTTTAGAAGGAACATAACTCAATATAAAAAGGCCATATATATATAAAAACAACAACAACAATAAAACTCCATAGCTAACATCATCCTTAATGGGGAAAAAGGGAGAACTTTTCCCCTAAGATCATGAACAAGAAAGGCAGTTCACTCTCACCACTTTTATTCAACATAGTACTGGAAGTCCTAGCCACAGCTCTCAGACAATGAAAAGAAAGAAAATGCATTCAAATTGATAGAGTAATACTTTCACTATTTGCAGATGACATGATACTACATAGGAATGTTGAAAGACTTTACCAAAAACCTGCCAAAACTGATAAATGAATTTAGTAAAGTCTTAGGACACAAAACCAATGTGCAGAAATCTGTTTCATTACCATAAAACAGTAATTAATGAGCAGAAAGAGAACAATAAAGAAAAAAGGAAATTAAAAAAAATCCAAAGTTCAATTACACCAAAATAATAATATATCTAGGAATAAGTGAAAGACCTGCACTCTGAAAATTATAAGACACTGATGAAAAAAATTGCAGATGACAAAGAAATGGAAAGATATTCCATGATTATGAATTGAAAGAAAAATATTGTTAAAATGTCTATACTACTCAAAGCAACCTACACATTTAATGCAATCCCTATCAAAATACCAACAGCATTTTTCAATGTTAACAAAACTGGAATTAAAATATAAACTTAAAAGAATAAAAATTTTAATTATTATTTTCTTGAATGTAAAGTTCAGTGTAGATTTGGGAGGTAGCTTTCACATACCTGTTGATATAACACTGATGCTGCTTTAAGTTAGCAATCATTAGCTCCACCACAATGGCCTGTAAATAAATGTAAGCTTCTCTCTAAAGTAATGGGTCTGAGTTAATTTCAAGTGTATGGGATACTTAGTTATTTAGTCCAATTGTGCAACTAACTACTTTAAAGCAAATCATTTCAAAATACTTTTGTCCACTTATTCACATTTACATAAATAATTTTACCTATAAATATCTCTATCAAGCACAAGGGGAAGTCATTAATCATCAGGGCCAAGTTTAAGTGCCATTCTAAACAAGTAGTTATCTCATATTTACATAGGAATATAAGACCAAAAGGGAGATGGAGTTAAAATGGCAGAGTGATAAGGGAAGTCTGTGCTTGTCTTGTCTTAAAACACAGCTAGATCAACATCAAACCATTTTTCAACATCTATGAAATAAATCTGAGAATTTACAGAACAATCTGCATACTTTGAGGGAGAGAATGTGGCAGGTGCTTAGTGTGGAGGGTTGAATTGGGAGACAAAAGATCCATGGTGCCACAGAGGAGAGGGAGCCCTTTTTACAGAGAGGAGATGGGGAGAATGAGCAGTGCTTTGGGTTTGAAAGAAAAGTGAACTACCCCTGAAAATAACTACAGAGAGAGAGAGAGAGAAACAGAGAGACAGAGAGACAGAGAGACAGAGAGAACATGCACAGGGGACTGTACGAGAAAACTGTTCCCCAAAATCATTGATGGGGAAAAGGAGAGGGTTTCAATACTTACAGTTTTTTTTATAAAGAGCAGAGGGCAGAGTGTGAAGTTTCGGTGGTGGTCTGGTGGGGAAGCAAGGGGGAGCCCAGGAGTGAATAGCATGACCTGAGGATCCACTGGGTCACAGGGAGAGAAGTGGCTCCCCTGTTTTCTGTGCATTTGGTAGAGACTATACAGCCTCTCTGTGAGCAAAAGACTCAGCAGGTGCCATAAGCCTACCTTGTTTACTGGTATAGGAACAAAGATGCTGACTGATGGCAGCAAATCCTGGGGCTGGCTGTGTGTGTTGTGATTTACCAAAACTCTGAGCTCCTGCTTCTGTGTGGTTGCACAAACATTTTCTGGGGCAAGCTGGTACCAGCCACAGACTGTCAAGACTTTCCCCAGAGGATTAGCATGGGTCCAGGCACTGGGAGTCTCTGAAGTGTGGGATATTGAAACACAGCCATGCCTGAGATAAGACTCTGGAGGGAGGAATAGCCTGGCAGGCAGACAACTCACACACTGACAGGCGAAGGTAGGGAGCTGACAGAAACTGGGGACACAGGACAAGAGATTGTGTGTGTATGAGGACACAGATTTTCCAATCCAAAGACCTGAAAGAGGGGTCAAGCCTTTTTCGCCATTAGCCCACCAACACTGTTGACCCTAGTGACCTAAACAGCACACCAAGTGCCAGAGGAAGGCATTACATCAAGCCCTGCCACCCTGCACCCTCCGGTCACAACTACACTAGAGCAAGTCAGCCTGAGAATCAAAACAGCAGGCTCTTTCCCCTGAATACCAACACAAACCCCTCCCACCAGCTAACTCTACTGATCATAGAGTGCTGCAAAATTTTGGCACTAGATGAAATTGGATGTAGCTTCACTGGGTTTTTTGTTTGTTTGTTCAGTCTTTTTGGTTTATTATTTTGCTTCTGTTTTCTTTTTTTTTCTTGGATACAAAAAGAGCAATATTATATTAATTATATTATATTATATTATATTATATCATATTAATTGCTATTATATTTTATCATTATTTGTTAAAGTTTTAATTTTTTTCTCTTCTCTTTCTATCAAGCTTCTCTTAACAATGAGACCAAAACACACCTAGAGCTGGCTTCTTTTATTTGATTTTTATTTTAATATTTTAAATTTAAATTTTATTATTATTTTTTTATCTTCCCCCAAAATGACAAGATGGAGGAATTCATCCCAAAAAGAATTCCCCAAAAGAAAGAACAGGAATAAATGACACTCAGGGATTTAATCAATACAGATATAAGTAAGATGTTTGAACTAGAATTTAAAACAATAATTATAAAGATTCTAGCTGGGCTAGAAAACAATATAGGAGATACAAGAAAATATTTTACTGCCAAGATGAAGAGCTAAAATCTAGTCATACTGAAATTAAAATCCTATAACCAATATGCAGACTCAAAAGGAGGTGATGGCATTGAGGATGGATGAGGCAGAGGAATGAATTAGAGATGTAGAAGATAAAATTATGGAAAATAATGAAGCTGAAAAAAAGAGAGAAACAAAGGTATTGGATCACAAAGGTAGACTTAGGGAACTTGGCGACTTATTAAAATGGAATATTTGTGTAATAGAAGACCCAAAGGTGAACAGAGAGAAAAAGGGGCAGAAGGTTTATGTAAGCAACTATAGCTGAAAACTTCCCTAATTTGGGGGATAACACAGACATCAAAATCCAAGAAGCACAGAGAACTCCCACTAAATTCAAAAAAGCTGGCTATTGCCAAGGCCCATCATAGTTGCATTCACAAAATACAGAGACAAGATAGGAATCCTGAAAGCAGCAAGGGAAAAGGGAATATTGAATATTTCCTGCCACTGCCTTTTACCTACAAGGGAAGACAGATCAGTTTGGCAGAAGATCTGTCCACAACAACTTGGCAGGCTAGAAGGGAGTGGCAGGAAATATGCAATGTATTGAGTGGGAAAAATATGCAGCCAAGAATGCTCTATCCAGCAGGCTGTCATTCAGAATAGAAGGAGAGATAAAGAGTTTCCCATACAAACAAAAACTAAAGGAGTTCATGACCACTAAACCAATCCTGCAAGAAATTTTAAGGGCAGCTCTTCGAGTGGTGAGAAAAAAGACCAAAGCAACAAAGAATATAAACGACCAGAGACCATCACCAGAAACACAAACTCTACAGATAACACAAGAGCAACAAATTCATATCTTTCAATAATCACTCTGAGTGTAAATGGACTAAATGCTCCTGTCAAAGGACATAGGGTATCAGAATGGATAAAGAAACAAACAACAAAAACCCAAGATCAACTTACATGTTGCCTAGGAGACTCATTTTAGAACTGAAGAATTTGGAGGTTGAAAGTGAGAGGAAGAAGAAATATCTATCATGCTATGCATGCCAAAAGAAAGCCTGAGTAACTATACTTATATCAGACAAACTAGACTTTAAACCAAAGATTACATCAGTCATTTGAGCGTCCAACTTCAGCTCAGGTCATGATCTCACATTTCATGGGTTCAAGCCCTGCATCAGGCTCTGTGCTGACAGCTCAGAGCCTAGAGCCTGCTTCTGATTCTGTGTTCCCCCCTCTCTGTCCTTCCCCTACTTGTGCTCTGTCTCTGCCCCTCATAAGTAAATAAACATTAAAAAATTAAAAATAGGGGCAACTGGGTGGCTCAGTCGGTTAAGCGTCCAATTTCGGCTCAGGTCATGATCTTGCAGTTTATGAGTTCAAGCCCCGCATCAGGCTCTGTGCTGACAGCTCGGAGCCTGCAGCCTGCTTCGGATTCTGTGTCTCCTTCTCTCTCAGCCCCTCCCCCACTTGTGCTCTGTTTCTGTCTATCAAAAATAAATAAACCTAAAAAATTAAAAAAAAATTAAAAATAAAAAAATAAACCAAAGATTATAGCAAGAGATGATGAAGGGCATTATGTCAGAGTTAAAGAGCCTATTCATCAAAAAGATCTCACAATTGTAAACATTTGTGCCCAAACATAAAGCACCAAATATATAAATCAATGAATAACAAACACAAAGAAATGCATTGACAATAATGCAATAATAGTAGGCGACTTTAACACCCCATTTACAACAATGGACAGATGTCTAAGTAAAACATCAGCAAGAAAACAATGGATTTAAATAACACACTGAATCAGATGGACTAAACCTGTATATAGAAGATTCCATCCTAAAGCAGCAGAATACATATTCTTCTCAAGTGCACAAGGAACACTCTCCAGAAGAGATCAAATACTGGGTCACAAATCAGCCTTCAACACAAACAAACAGAGCGAGATCATAACATGCATACTTTCAGACCAAAATCCTACAAACCTTGAGTCAACCACACAAAAAGATTTGGAAAGATCACAAATACTTGGATGTTAAAGAACATCCTACTAAAAAATGAATGGGTTAACTAGAAAATTAAAGAATAAATAGATGTACATAGAAGCAAATTAAAATAAAAACACAATGGGGCAAAACCTCTGAGATGAAGCAAATGTAGTACAAAGAGGGAAGTATATTGCAATACAGGCCTACATTCAAGAAGCAAGAAAGGTCTCAAATACACAACCTAACCTTACACATAAAGGAGCTAGAAAAGGAATAGCAAACGAAGCCTAAATCCAGCAGAAAAGGGAAATAATTAAGACTAGAACAGAAATAAATTATATACAAACAAACAAAAACAGAACAGACTAATGAAACTAGGAATGTGTTCTTCAAAAGAATTGATAAAATTGAAAAACCCCTAGCCAGATTCATCAAAAACAAAATAGAAAGGGCTAAATAAGTAAAATCACAAATGAAAGGGGGAGTGGTCACAACCAACACCTTAGAAATACAAAGAATTCTAAGAGAACAACATGACAAATTATATGCCAACAAACTGGGTAGAGTGTAAGAAATGGATAAATTCCTAGAAATATACACTACCAAAAGTGAAACAGGAAGAATTAGAAAATTTGATCAGACCCATAACTAGAAAATAAATTGAAATAAGAATCTCCCAACAAACAAATGTCCAGGGCCAGATGGTCTTCCAGGAGAATTTTACCAAATATTAAAAAGAAGTTAATTCCTATTCTTCTCAAAGTCAAATACTCAAACAAGATACTAGCAAATAAAATTAAACAGTATGTTAAAAGAATTATTCAACGTGATCAAGTGAGATTTATTCCTGGGCTCCAGGGCTGGTTCAATATTTACAAATCAATCAATGTGATACACAACATTAATACAAAAAGGATAATAACCATATAATTCTCTCAATAGATACAGAAAAAGCATGTGACAAAATACAGCATCCATTCTTGATAAAAACCCTCAACAAAGTAGGGATAGGTGAAACACACTTCAACATCATAAAGATGAAATTCAATTGACACACAGCTAATATCTTCATAGGTGAGAGACTGAGAGACTTTCTCCTACCATCAGTGAGAAGATAAGGATATCTACTCTAAACATTACCATTTAACATAGTACTGGAAGTCTTAGTCTCAGAAGTCAGGCAACAACAACAACAACAACAACAAAATAAAAGACACCCAAATCAGCAAGGAAAAAGTCAAACTTTCATTATTTGTAGCCAACATGATACTCTATGTAGAAAACCCAAAAAGACTTCACCAAAAATTGCTAGAACTAATACATGAATTCAGTAAAGTTGCAGGATATTAAATCAATGTACATAAATTAGTTGCATTTCAATACACCAATAATGAAACAGCAGAAAAAGAAATCAAGGAATCAATCCCATTTGCAATTGCACCAAAAAGATTAGATACCTAGGAATAAACCTAACCAAAGAGGTAAAACATCTGTACCCTGTACACTATAGAACACTTATGAAAGAAATTGAAGAGGATGCAAAGAAATATAAAAGGATTCCATGCTCATGGATTAGAGAAAACATTTTGTTAAAATGTCTATACTACCCAAAGCAATCTACACATTTAATGTAATCCCTATCAAAATACCACCAGTACTATTCAGAGCTAGAAGAAACAATCCTAAAATTTGTGGGGAACCAGAACTAACCCCAAATAGCCAGAGTAATCCTGAAAAAGAAAAGCAAAGCTGGAGACATCACATCTCCAGACTTTAATAACTAAGGATACAGAGAACTTCAACATACACATCAGTTACCTTGACTAAAATGACCTTTATAGAACTCTTGAGTCAACAAGGGCCTAGCAACTTGTTACTATATATGACACTGAAGGCAAGGTAAATGATAGCAAACGTGACTATTGGGACATCATCAAGATAAAAATCTGTCCAATTAAGGAAACAATCAACAAAACTAAAAGGCAATCTATGGAATGGGAGAAGATATTTGCAAATGACTTATATGATAAATCATGAGTATCCAAAATCTATAAAGAATTTGGCAAACTCAACACCCAAAAAGCAACCCAGTTAAGACATGGACAGAGGACGTGAATAGATACTTTTCCAAAGAAGACACTCATATGGCTAACAGACACTTGAAGAGATGCCCAACATCACTTATAGTCTGGAAAATACAAATCAAAACCATGATGAGATACCACCTCACACCTGCCAGAGTGGCTAAAATTAACAACACAAGAAGCAAGAGGTGTTGGTGAGGATGCAGAGAGAGGAGAATCATCTTGCAGTGTTTATGGGAATACAAATTGGTGCAGCCACTCTGGAGAACAGTATGGAGCTTCCTCAAAAAGTTAAAAATAGGAGGTAGTAAGATGACAGATAAGTAGTGGGACCTGGGCTTTCCTTGTTCCTCAAACACAGCTGTATTGAATACAGATCATTAAAACACCTAGAAATTCGATCTCTGGACTGGCAGAAGGATCTCCACAGTTGAACAGACACAACTTGCAGGTGCAGGGTCTGTGGAAGTGAACTGGGGGAGAGGAACACAGTGGTGCTGTGAAACGGAGGTAACACTTCCTGTAGAAAGAAAAATGGGAGAGAAAGATAGAAGGGTTGAGAAAGTGCAGTATCAAGTTAGCACAATAGGAAAACTTCTCTGGACCACAGACCATGGAGGAACAAGTACCAGGTGCTCCAGTTCTATTTTGCAAACAGGTTTTGAAGCTCAAACAATGAGGTTTTGGAAGTGTGTGTCTTTGTCCAGAGTGGAATTGTGGCACACACTTGTGGGAAGACAGAGCTAGTCCTGGAGTTCATAGCATGGTTATAGGAACCTCTGGGGTGCACTGTGAGAACATTCCCCTTCCTGGAATACTTTTGAGGAAAGTTTTTTGCCTCCCAATGACAAAATACCTACAGGTGCAAGCCAAATGCCATTCATCAGCAGGAGACAGAGGCACACCCAAAAAGAATATAACCTTTGCTGCTTTTAGTGGCACTACAACACAGATTCTGTGCATTGCACAGGAGTGTGACTGTTTCTCAAGGGCAGAGGACTTCACCAGCGTGGAGAAGCTCTACTTTGGAGGATGAAAATGGATCTGTGTGGTGCCAGGTCCCTTAAGATTTTGGATTTTGAATACCAGCCAGGATCCAAAAGCAAAAACAAACAAACAAACAAACAAACAAACACAAACCCAGGAAAATTATGGTGCAGGGTGAGCTTACTGCCCTTGCTATTCTGTGAGGGCTACCTAAACAATGAGGGGTGCAAGATCCCTGGTCTGGGATGAAGGATTGGATGGTGCCATTTTCCCCCAACACCAACACAGTGGGACTTCAGAGAGCAATACAGTGGCTTCCAGTGGAGATAAGATCTGCTTACACCAAACCCCAATCCCATGTGCCTAGCAACTGCTTCCTGTTTTTGCTGGGGAAAAACTGACTCTGAACCAATGCAATGGACCTCTCCTCCAGAGGACCTGCACAGCCAACACCTCACATAGACTAAGTACACTGAAAATACAGGGCTTCTAAAGGACACCTACAGTTTGGTTTGTTTATTTTTTTTTCTTTTTGATTCAGGTTCATAGTTTCTTGTTTTTTAAATTTAATTTTCTACTTTTTTGAATCAGGCTTTTTATTTGTTCCTTTTTCATTCTTTTTTTCTTTTCTTCTCCTCCCCCCTTTATTTCTTTGTCCCCACCCACTTTTTTTCTTTTTGTCCCCTTTCCTTTTCTCCTTGTTTGGGATCAGGCTTCTCTCCTGCTTTTTTCTGGCATTACTTCAATAAACAAATCAAAGCAAACTTAGTTAAGGGTCAAATACCCCACCAAGGCAAGAAAGGAGGAGCTCAGCAGAGGAGGGACCAGTGGGAAAGAGCAGCCAAATGCAACAGCAGAATGCAGACAGCATACACCAGAAATACACCCTAAAGTGCCAGGCTCTGAACAGTGGATTGCCCCTTTTTAATATAGCACTACTCTCAGGTACAGTTTTTAAACAAGCTTTTAAAACACACAAAAGACAGAAACTTAGTCAAAATTAAAAGATAGAGGAATTACCCCCAAAAGAAAGGTAAAGACATCATCACCAGGGACTTGTTCAAAACAGGTATAAGCAATATATCTAAACAAGAATTTAGAACAACAGTCCTAAGACTACTAGCTGGGCTTGTAAAAAGTATAGAAGACAGCAGAGAAATCCTTGGTGTAGAGATCAAATGCCTAAACTTAGTCAGGATGAAATAAAAAATGCTATTACTGATATGCAAAAGAAATAGATTCAGTGACAATAAAGATGGAAGAAGCAGAGGAATGAATAGGTGAAATAGATGGTAAAGTTATGGGAAAAAGTGAAGCTGAAAAAAGAGGGAATGGAAATTACTAGATCATAAGGGGAGACTTAGAGAATTAAGTGATTCTGTGAAATGAAGCAATATTCATATCATAGAAGTCCCAGAAGAAGAGCAAGAAAAAGGGGCAGAAGATTTATTTAAAAAATTAGCTGATAACTTCCCTAATCAGGGCAAGGAAACAGGCATTCAAGTTAAAGAGGCACAGGAAACCCACCTCAAAATCAACAAAAGCAGGTAAACAATGATATATCATAGTGAAACTTACAAAATATACAGATAAAGAGAGAATTCTGAAAGCATCTAGGGACAAGAGGTCATTAAACTACAAGGATAGACACATAAGGTTAGTAGCAGACCTGGCCACTGAAATGTGGCAGGCTGGAAGTGTGTGGCAGGACATTTTCAATGTGCCAAATGGGAAAAATGTGCAGCCAAAAAAACCTTTATCCAGTGAGGCTGTCTTTCAGAATAAAGGAGAGATAAAGAATTTCCCAGACAAGCAAAAACTAAAGGAGTTTGTGACCACTGATCCAGCCCTGAAAGAAATATTAAAGAGGACTCCTTGAATAGGAAATAAAGACCAAAAGCAACAAAGACTAGAAAGCAACAGAGAAAATCTCCAGAAACACTGACTTTACAGGTAATACAATGACACTAAGTTCATATCTATCAATAATAACTCTGAATATAAATAGACTAAATACTCCAATCAAAAGACACAAAGTATCAGAATGAATTAAAAAAACCAGCCAAGATCTATCTGTATGCTGCCTACAAGAGACTCATTTTAGACCTAAAGCCACCAGCAGATTGAAAGTGAGGAGATGGAGAAGCATCTATCCTGCTTATTTACGTCAAAAGAAAGCTGGAGCAGCCATACTTCTATCAAAAAGACTAGATTTTAAAATAAAAACTGTAACAAGAGAAGAAGCTCATTGTATCCTAATTAAGGTGTCTATCCATCAGGAAGAATTAACAATTGTAAATATTATGTCCCCAACTTGAGAGCACCCAAATACATAAATCAATTAATAACAAGCATAAAGAAACTCATTATTAATACTACCAAGTAGTAGGATATTTTAATACCCCCCTTACAGCAATGGACAGATCGTCTAAGTGATAATCAACAAGGAAATAATGGCTTTGAATGATGCAGTGGACCAGATGGACTTAACAGATATATTCAGAACTTTTCATCCTAAAGCAGCAGAATGCACATTCTTCTCTAGTGAACATGGAACATTCCCCAGAATAGATCACATCCTGGGTCACAAATCAGTCCTCAACATGTACAAAAAGGTTGAGATCATACCATGTATATTTTCAGGTCATAACGCTACGAAACTTGCAATCAACCACAAGAAAAATTTTGGAAAACTCTCAAGAACATAGAGGTTAAAGAACAACCTACTAAATTACAGAAGAAATAAAAAATACATGAAAGCAAATGAAAATTAAAATGTTACAGTCCAAACTCTATGGGATGCAGCAAAGGCAGTCCTAAGAGGAGAGTACATTACAATTCAGGTCTATCTGAAGAAGCAAAAAAGTCCCAAATACACAACCCAACCTTACACCTAAAGGAGGAGAAAATAAAGCCTAAAGTTGGCAAAAGAAGGGAAATAATAAAGCTACAGTAGAAATAAATGATATAGAAACAAACAAAACCAAAAAAACAGAATAGATCAATGAAACTAAAAGCTGGTTTTTTGAAAGAATAAACAAAATAATAAATCCCTAGCCAGACTAATCAAAAAGAAAAGAGAGAGGACCCAAATAAATAAAATCATGAATGAAAGAGAAAAGGGATCACAACAAACACCACATAAATATAATTATAAGAGAATACTATGAAAAATCATATGACAACAAACTGAGGAATCTGGAAGAATTGGATAAATTCCTAGAAACTCACACATTACCAAACTCAAACATGAAGAAATAGAAAATTTGAACAGGCCCATAACTAGCATAGAAATTGAATCAGTTATCAAAAATCTCTCAACAAACAAGAGACATGGGTCAGATGGCTTCCTATGGGAATTCTACTAGACATTTAAAGAAGAGTTAATATCTATTCTTCTCAAACTGTTCCAAAAAATAGAAATGGAAGGAAAGCTTTTGAACTCACTCCATGAAGCAAGCATTACCTTTATTCCATAATCAAACAAAGTCCTCATTAAAAGGACAATTACAGGCCAATATTCCTGATGAACCTGGATGAAAAATTTCTCAACAAGATACTAGCAAATTGCATTCAACAGTACATTAAAAGAATTATTCACCATGGTCAAGTGGGATTTATTCCTGGGCTGCAGGGCTGGTTCAATATTTGCAAATCAATCAAAGTGATACACAGTAATAAAAGAAAGGGTAAGAACCATATGATCCTCTCACTATATGCAGAAAAAGCAATTGACAAATTACGGCATCCTTTCTTGATAAAGCAAAACAAGTAAAAACCTCAAGAAAGTAGAAATAGAAGTAACATTCCTCAGAGTACCTGGGTGGCTCATTTAGTTAAGCTTCTGACTTTGGCTCAGGTCACGATCTCCTGATTACTGAGTTCGAGCCCCACATTGGGCTCTCTGCTGTCAGCATAGAGCCTGCTTTGGATAGCTGTCCCTGTCTCTCTCTGTTCTTCCCCTGCATGTGTTCTTCTCTCTCAAAAATAAGTAAACATTTTTTTTTTTCATAGGCATCTTTGGCAAATTTTATTATTCCAGTAGGCACTCTTTCAGTATATAGTATGTAAAAAAACCACGCTTGGCTTTAAAGAGTTTTCAGTCGGTCTAGTAAGTACAATACATATTTTCTTTTTTTATTTATTTATTTATTTATTTATTTATTTTTTTTATGAAATTTATTGACAAATTGGTTTCCATACAACACCCAGTGCTCATCCCAAAAGGTGCCCTCCTCAATACCCATCACCCACCCTCCCCTCCCTCCCACGCCCCATCAACCCTCAGTTTGTTCTCAGTTTTTAACAGTCTCTTATGCTTTGGCTCTCTCCCACTCTAACCTCTTTTTTTTTTTTTTTCCTTCCCCTCCCCCATGGGTTCCTGTTAAGTTTCTCAGGATCCACATAAAAGTGAAACCATATGGTATCTGTCTTTCTCTGTATGGCTTATTTCACTTAGCATTACACTCTCCAGTTCCATCCACGTTGCTACAAAGGGCCATATTTCATTTTTTCTCCACACCCGAAAAACAAATAACCCAGTGAAGAAATGGGCAGAAAACATGAATAGACACTTCTCTAAAGAAGACATCCAGATGGCCAACAGGCACATGAAAAGATGTTCAGAGTCGCTCCTTATCAGGGAAATACAAATCAAAACCACACTCAGGTATCACCTCACGCCAGTCAGAGTGGCCAAAATGAACAAATCAGGAGACTATAGATGCTGGAGAGGATGTGGAGAAACGGGAACCCTCTTGCACTGTTGGTGGGAATGCAAATTGGTGCAGCCGCTCTGGAAAGCAGTGTGGAGGTTCCTCAGAAAATTAAAAATAGACCTACCCTATGACCCAGCAATAGCACTGCTAGGAATTTACCCAAGGGATACAGGAGTACTGATGCATAGGGGCACTTGTACCCCAATGTTCATAGTAAACATTTTTTTTAAAAAAGGAATATTCCTTAACATCATAAAGGCCGTATATGAAAGTCTCACAGCTACTATCATCCTCAATGGAGAAAAACTGAGAGCTTTACCCCAATGTTTTGAACATGACAGGGATGTACATCTCATGACTGTTGTTCAGCATGGTACTGGAAGTCTTAGCCTAAGCAATCAGACAACAAAAAGAAATAAACGCCATCCAAAATTGGCAAAGAAGTCAAACTTTCACTTTTTTCGGATGACATGATACTTTATATGGAAAGTCTGAAACACTCTGACAAAAAACTGCTAGAACTGATACATGAATTCAGCAAAGTTCCAGGGGATAAAATCAATTCACAAAAATTGGTTGCATTTCTATATACCAATGATGAAGCAGGAGAAAGAGAAATCAAGGAATCAATCCCATTTACAACTGCACTGAAATCCATAAGATACATAAGAATAAACCTAACCAATCAGTAAAAGTTCTGTATGCTGAAAACTATAGAAAGCTTATGAAAGAAATTGAAGGAAACATGAAGAAATGGAAAAACATTCCATGCTCATGGATTTGAAGTACCAATATGTTAAAACGTTTATACTACCCAAAGCGATCTACACATTCAATGCAACTACTATCAAAATAACACAAGCATTCTCCACAGAGCTAGAACAAACAATTCTAAAATGTGTAGGGAACAAGAAAAGACCCAGAATAACCAAAGTAATGTTAAAAAAGAAGACCAAAGCTGGAGGCATCATAATACCGGACTTCAGGCTGTTCTACAAAGCTGTAATCTTCAGGGCAATATGGTGCTGTCACAGAAACAAACACGTAGATCAATGGAAATAATAGAGAACCCAGAAATGGACCCACCAATGTATGGGCAGCCACCTAATCTTTGACAAATCAGGAAACAATATCCAATAGAATAAAGACCATCTCTTCAGCAAATCGTGCTGGAAAACTGTATAGCGACATGCAGAAGAATGAAACTGGACTACTTTATTACACCATACACAAAAATAAACTTAAAATGGATAAAGATCTAAATGTGAGATAGGAAACCATCAAAATCCTACAGGAGAACACAGGCAGCAAGCTCTTTGACCTTGGCTTTAGCAATATCATATTGGACATATCTCCAGAGGCGAGGGAAATAAAAACAAAAATGAACTATTCAGACCTCATCAAGATGAAAAGCTTTTGCACAGAAAAGGAAACAATCAGCAAAACTAAAAGGCAACTGAAAGAATGGGCGAAGATATATGCAAATGGAATATGTGAGAAAGGGGAAGGTAACCAAAATCCATAAAGAACTTAATCAAACTCAACACCCAAAAAACAAATAATCCCCTTAAGAAATGGGTAGCAAACATGAATAGACAGTTTTCCAAAGAAGACTTCCAGATGGCTAACAGAAACATGAAAAGATGCTGAACATCACTCATAATAAAAAAAATACAAATCAAAACTACAATGAGATACCACCTCACACCTATAAGAATGGCTGAAAATAACAACTCAGGAAACAACAGTTGTTGCACTATTGGCAGGAATGCAAACTGGTGCAGCCCCTTCTGAAACCAGTATGGATGTTCCACAAAAATTAAAAATAGAATTATGCCATGACCCAGCAATTATAATACTAGGTATTTATCCAAAGAATACAAAAATGCTGATTCAAAGAGGCACATGACCCCAATGTTTATAGCAGCACTATCAACAATAGTGAAATCATGGAAAGAGTCAAATGTCCATCAACCTTTTAATGGATAAAGAAAATATGGTATATATATATATATATGTGTATATATGTATATATATAACGTTTGTATTAAATTTATTATATATAATGGAATACTACTAGGTGATCAAAAATAATGAAATCTTGCTGCTTGCAGCAATGTTGATGGAACTAGAGTATACTATGCTAAACGAAATGAGTCATTCAGAGAAAGACAAATATCATGATTTTGTTCATGTGTGGAATATAAGAAACAAGGGGAAGGGAAGAAAAATAAGATAAAAACAGAGGGGAAGGGAAGGAAAAATAAGATAAAAACAGAGAGGGAGACAAACCATAAGAGATTCTGAAATACAATGAACAAACTGAGTGTTGCTGGAGGGGAGGTAGGCGGGGGAATGGGTCAAATGGGTGATGGGCATTAAGGAAGGCACTTGCTGGGATGAGCACTGAGTGTTATATGTGAGTGATGAATCACTGGGTTCTACTCCTGAAACCAATACTATGCTGTATGTTAACTAACTTGAATTTAAATAAATAAATTAAATTAAAAAGGAAATGGGAAATGCCAACAAGAACACCTGTGGAACAAAATAAAATTAATATGTATGAACAGCAGAAAAAAAGAAAGTCAAAAATAAAAGTACCCTAAGGTCTAGCTATTGCACTACTAGCTATTTACTGAAAAGATGCACACACACACACACACACATACATATATACATATATATATACACATACATATATATATATACACATATATACATAAACACACATATATACACACACATATACACACAATGGTATATTACTCAGTCATCAAAAAAAAATAAATGTTGCCATTTGCAATGATGTGGATGGAACTAGAATATACAAAGCTAAGCGACATAAGTCAGTCAGAGAAAGACAAATACTACATGATTTCACTCATATGTGGAGTTTAAGAAGCAAAACAAATGAACATATGAGAGGGTGGAAAAAGGGAGAGAAATAAAGCATTAGAGACTTTAAAAATAGAGAACAATCTGAGGGTTGATGTAGGGAGGTGGGTGAGGGATATGTAGGGAGGTGAGTGGGGGATGTGCGAGATGGGTGATGCATATTCAGGAAGGCACTTGTTATGATGAGCACTGGGTGTTGTATATAAGTCATGAATCACTGAATTCTACTCTTGAAACCAATATTGCACTGTATATTAACTGGGAAGAATTTAAATACAAATTTGAATAAAAAAGAAAAAGGAATATAAGACCAAATGAATATTCAGAATTATGCTGTAAGCATTCTTCTTTTCTGTCTCCAAGATTAAGCCAGAAGACCTGAACAATTTCTCTTCATGTTAATTCAAAATTTGAATGGATACATCCACTTTCTGTAATTTCATATGCCCTCTAAACCCAGTATCATTCTAAGCAGAATAAAAAAATTAGGTAATTTCACTGATGTTCCATAAGATTTCCAAGTACAGTGTACTTAAATCCTTTTTCAGTAACTGTGCTTTTAATTACTGCATTGTATAAACGGAACATCTGGGAAGGTGCTCTAGTATCAGAAATGTCCTTTAAGGAAAATGAAAATTATTCTACATATTCCAACTAAGACAATTAAATTTAGGAAGCTGTTTACAAAGACATTGTTACTCAATTAAAGAACTAACTAACATGACTCAAATCCACAGAGACATAGTATTCAAAGTAGCTAGCTACTACCAATTAATTAGAGCTGTACTATATGAGGCAGAAAATTTAAATTTCACACGTCTTTTTCATTAGTAAAATTTATTTCTTATTCATATTTTTCTAAAATATGTCACCCCACAAGTACTACTCATTGATCACACAATAAATCCAATCCTCTTTTTTAATTAAAAGTCTGAAAACCGTTTAAAAAATCGGTTAGAGAGGGAGGGAGGCAAACCATAAGAGACTCTTAAAAACTGAGAATAAGCTGAGGGTTGATGAGGGGTGGGAGGGCAGGGAAAGTGGGTGATGGGCATTGAGGAGGGCACCTGTTGGGATGAGCACTGGGTGTTGTATGAAAACCAATTTGACAATAAATTTCATATTAAAAGTAATAAAAAATAAAAAAACTAACATACTTAACATATGTTGCACTGTTCTAAGTCAAACATTTCTTTCTTGCAATCCTAGAAAAATGAATATAATTGATCAAGCCTTGTTAATTCCAGAGATTTGGAGACTCACTTCGAATACTTCTTTTAAGAATTGAGTCAATACAAAGACTTTTAATTTGGCAGTTTTCCTCAAATCAAGTTGTCAGTTTTCCTTAAATGCTAAGCATGAAAATCTTCATATTTCTGTAAGGGAAAGAAAGACAGACAATCAGAAAGAAAGGAAGGAAGAAAGGATGGAGGGAAGGAAGGAAGAGAAGAGACAGGAATATGAAAGGAAAAAGGGAGGGAGAGAGGGAAAGATGTAGAAGGAAGAATGTAAGGAAATCAAGGAGGGAGGGAGAAGGGAAGGAAGAAAGAGGAAAACAATAAAAAGTGTCTCAAAGTCTCTTCTTTGAAAAGAGGCATGCATAATAAATAAATAAATAAATAAATAAATAAATAAATAAATAAACAAACAAACAAATAAATAGGATTGACACATTATTCTTTCAATTAATATTTGTTGAGCACCTTTGCATGGACAACCTTCCTTCTAAATGATAGAGATACAACTAACAACAAATAGGCTCTTACCGGGAGCTGACATTCTTGTTGGGGAAGCCACATTAAAAACAAACACAAATAAATAAGGAAATAACAGCTAATAATAACTGCCAAAGAAAGTATTATAATGGAGTAAAGTGATTTCTAGAATATGTATGTGTGGGGGTTTGAGAGCATTAAATCGGAAAGTCAAAGAATATCCTGTAGGAGGAAATGAGAGTCACAAGTCACATTTAGTCTTAAAAGATAAGCACCATTTGTGCAGAAAGCAGGGAGGAACATTTCAGGCAGTGAACAGCTGGTAAAAGCAGAAATGGATTCAATGTGTCCAACAACACAGCAAGGTCTGTGAGACTAGAGAGAAAACAATGAGATGAGGATGGAAAGGCAAGACAGAAGGGGTAAAGGAAGCTAGTATAGACAAGAATGGGAATTCCAATTTATATAAATGTGATGGGAATGTCTAAAGCTGATGAATGGTATGATTCATGTTTTAAACATTTTTTTCTGGGGGGGAGAAAAATGGTATCAATTATCCTATTTTTAAGTCTATAAAATATGATAGTTTCCATAAATATTAAAATGGTATTTAATGCTAATTTTAAACATTTCTCAATTTATTTTTCTGACTTTTCATTATACTGCCAGTAAGTCAATGGCAAAGTCTTCTTTACAGATGTGTTTCCAACACTTCTCACAGTACCTAAAATGTAATAATATGTGCTCCATCAATATTTGTTGGGTAAATGAACAAATGAAAAACAATTAACAACGTACATAAGTCCCACTGCTACATACGTGTTTGTTTAAAAAAATGTTTAAGCCAAAATTTTTCCTCCAAATGCCATCTCAAACATACACACAAGCCAGTGATTTCCTGACCTCCTTGTTGAAGCAATTGATTTATATTAGTGGACTTAGTATTAACTGTGTTGTTCTGAGTTTTTCCAAAAAGTATTTGTGAAGAAAGTTTATTCAGTAATTATTTAACCTGTAGGTTTTACTGTACATGCTCTTAGATCACTGAAATTTCTAGTTATAAGTATGGATAAAATATGGTGTGTGTGTTAAAGAGGAGATTCTTTATATATATTTACTTGCATGCACCTGAATCATGTCTTACCATAAATTTTATTCTCTATTTAAAGTATAAAATATTTCTTATAAAATGCTACATATTCCACTCTCACTGAATATGCCCTCTTTGCTGTTAGCTGACTTGAACATGCTCATATTCTTAATGAAGAATTTTAAGATGAATTTAGGAAAATTAGGTGACTTACTTCAAAGCCAATCTTTGGTTTCCTCTTGTTTCAGGTTGTGCTCTTCCGGGAAGAGCGTGTGTCAGCCTTGTGAAGTAGCTCTGTTTTGTTTTATTCCACATGGTGTCGCTCTCCCCCTTGCCAAGGACACAGTTGTCTCTAGTTCAGTTTCTGAACTTTGACTGAATGTTAATGAGGAAAACCATTACAATTATTTCAAATCACAATAATGGAAAAAAATTCCAATTTTCACTGTAAGATAGCATGATAAATTTTCCTAATTGGCTTTCATTTATTTCAAACTTCAAAACAAAGAGCACAATTAGCATAAGTAGGCAATATATTATTTTGTCTTCCTAGGCAGAGTCACTAAATTAATAGACTTAAAAAGCAATATCCCCCAAATGCATTTACAACTTCATTACAAACATAGTGTCTTAAAATTTTCTTAGAGTATTTATTTAAAAATGACTTTATATTTAAATATAGATTTTTAAAATTAAAATAGTTATATTTTAAAACATATTTTAAGTTATGTTTAATTTATATTTTATAGTTTATAAAATAGTTATACTTTAAAATATAATATGTATGTTTATATTTAAATATAAAACATATTACCAAGTGATTTAGTAATTTTTTGAAAAATACAAAAAATATGTAAGACACAGTTTAATTGAATTATAATTTTTAAGAAAGTTGGTGCTAGGTGACAGTAGTGTGTTCTTTAGTAGAGCTTGCCAGAAGAAACTTTTGATGTTCACCCTAACTTTTTGACTGTAGAGGCACAAATCCCTTGATATACTTTGACCATCACAGAGAGACAGTCACAAGCTATACACTTGTCACTGTGTTGTGGTTGTATTATCAGTGACACAATATCATCTGGAGGGACTCTGGAACTTCTGGTCTTAATTTTAATTTCATTATTATACACCGTGTGACCTTCGGTAAGTCTTTTCATCTCTTGGTGATACTTCAGTTTCTTCATACTGCCAGTAAGTCAATGGCAAAGTCTTCTTTACAGATGTGTTTCCAATACTTCTCACAGTACCTAAAATGTAATATGTGCTCCATCAATATTTGTTGGGTAAATGAACAAATGAAAAACAATTAACAACGTACATAAGTCCCACTGCTACATATGTGTTTGTTTAAAAAAATGTTTAAGCCAAAATTTTTCCTCCAAATGCCATCTCAAACATACACACAAGCCAGTGATTTCCTGACCACCTTGTTGAAGCAATTGATTTATATTAGTGGACTCAGTATTAACTGTGTTGTTCTGAATTTTTCCAAAAAGTATTTGTGAAGAAAGTTTATTCAGTAATTATTTAACCTGTAGGTTTTACTGTACATGCTCTTAGATCACTGAAATTTCTAGTTATAAAAACTAGTACTGTAAAAACTGTACTGTAAAAACTTCATCTGTACTATGGAATAATAATAGTACCTATTTAAAAAAATCATTGTCAATATTAGGTGAATATTATAATATATACTCCATTATATATTGTTTTAATTTAATTTTGTATTATATTTAGTTATTCAATCATTATATTTGATTACTATATATTATTTTATTATTTATATAAATATAATATATATAATATAGTAATATATTATAGTAATATATTATATATAGTGATGTATAGTAATACATTAAATGTATACATAAATGTACAATACATAAATGTAAATGTATAGTAATACATTATATATAGTAATATATATATATAACATATGTATATAATATATATTGTATATATATAAAACTAGGGACTAATAAAATATGAAAATATGAAATATTCATAATAAAATATGAAAAAACTAGGGACCAATAAAATATGAAAAAAGAAACAGGCAAAAATCAAAGAGGATTTGGAGACATATATACTTTTACATGGTTCCATAAAGCCAACGCCACAAATTGGCTAATCCTTGTCTAGATTAGGGATTTTTAAATAGCAGTAAAGAGATTCAGAAGTAACAAAATATATAATCTTCAGATATTCACTAGTCTTCTGGGGAAGAGGGACTGGACTTGGTCTTGATGTGATTGGAAACCACAGGAGAAAGTGCCCAGTGGTAAAAGCTTGAGAAGCAAGGAATTACCATTATTGTAGGTATTCAAATCTAAACAATGTGGCCACTTGGTGATGCTTTTGAAAGAGGACTTTCAGGCAAACAATGGTTGACCCCTTAGAGGTCTTTCAACTCCTTTTAATTGTTGGATTCTATGCCTCAAAAATAAATGTAGTGGAGCAGAAGGTACTGGTGTGAGAGGAGTAGAATGCAAAAGGCATTAAAATATATAAAGTCCAACTTTGAATATTTTACAAACAAGTATATATAGAGCTCCTGATTACCTGATAGAAAAAAAAGGTCTAAGTTTTATGCATATATATTAATGTTTTTTCTCTCTAAAAATTTCTAAGCAACTCAAATACAGTTGTAAAATTGTTCCTTTCTATCATAGCACCTAGTCAAGTGATAACAGCATGATAAGAACTTAATATGCAATTGTTGAACATAATTTATGGAATCAATTTAAGGCTCAAATTCCAGTATCACAATAGAACTCAAGAAAATAATATGCAAAGGCACTTGAAATTTCAGATGCTATAAAATTCTATCTAGTTGTGATAAAATTGGGAGTAACACTTATGATCTCTTTTATGTGATTGGATTATACAAGTGACTGAAGAATGCAGTTTTTAAACTTGTTTTTTTTAATTAAAAAATATTTATTTTTGAGAGAGAGAGAGAGCATGTGCGCACACGTGTGCACATAAGTGGGGGAGGAGGCAGAGAAAGAGGGACACAGAATCTGAAGCAGGATCCAGGTTCTGAGCTGTCAACACAGAGCCCAACGTGGGGCTCAAACTCATGAACCTTGAGATCATGACCTTAGCTGAAGTCAGACACTTAACCAACTGAGCCACCCAGGCATGCCAACTTATGAATGAATTGTTTATTATAACTATTATAAATATTGTGCTTTATAGTCTTCCAATTATCTTACTAGTGTGTATGTGTATGCAAATATGTGTTTAAGTTTTTCTTGCACATAAATTAGGTCATACTATGGGCATTTTGTTGCACATTTTGTTCTTATCACTCATTTATTTAGTCATTTATTAAACAAACATTTAATGATGGCTCTCTCCATGTCAAGTTAATTGTGAGGTACAGTGGTAATTAGGACATGAATGAATGAATAGGAAACTACAGGAAAATATGATCAGTGAACTAAAAATATGGACCACACAGAGATGTATGGAAGCATGTAAAAATCTTGCCATTTGTGATTAGAAAAATCTTCTTGGAGGAAGGCATGACTAAGTTGATATTAAAAAAAAGAGGAGTTATTGAAGATAAACCAAACAATATATGAGAATAAAAAAATATAACCAATAGAACATGGCATATTAAAGACCTGTGGAAAATGTGCAGAGAGGCTAACAAGTGAGAAGGGACTAGCCCACAAACTGCTTTCTGTTCCTGCTGAGGATTCCCCTGAGGGATATATAAAGCCACTGAAGGCTTTCAGCAGGTATACTATATTATGAAAAGTTTTGCTTTTTAAAAAGTTCAATCTGGTTGCAGTTTGGAGAATGGACTGGAGCCTGACAAAACTGCAGTTATGGATACATTTAGGAAGTGGATATAACTTCCAATCAAAGATAAACCTACCATAGATACTTAAATCTAGAAGAAAACAGGATGGAGAGATTTGTGGCAAATTAGGAGACTGGGATATAAGAAAGAAAATAGATACGTATCACTAAGGGATCTTAATGGATAACAATTGAGGTGGTATAACAGATGGTGTGTAGCAGAATTAGTCTCCCCTTATCTTAATTTATCAGACAGCCAGTGTCACCATAATGCACATCCTTACCTATGGTGGTATTCTAGCTTGTTAGAATCTAGGCTGAGAATGTTGTTAGATCATGTTTTCTTCTTAGATTTTTTTTTTTTAAGAAACAAGAGAGACAGAGAGAGAGAAGAAGGTGGAAAGGTAGAAAGGAGAGATTGTGCATGAAGGGAAGAAATGAAAAAGAAAGTAAAAAAGAGAAAGAATAGAGATCATTAATATAAGGAAGACAATAAAATAGTAATGTTTTCTTTCATACAAACTTGGCTTTTAATCTTGACTTTATCATTTAAAGATATGAAAATTTTTACAAGTTGTTTGATGTCCATACTCAGTTTCTTCATTTGTAAAATGTAATTTCTTAAGGATTTTACTAACTAGTATGATAATACATATAAGGTACTATTTTAAAACATTGCCTGAAATGGAATGTTCTTTAAAAATGTGTCTCTCTTCCTCTCTCTTTACAGTGTATTGGTTGTCTGTTCTATGTCAGGCACAGTCAGGCATTAAATTATGTATAATCACTAAGAGCATAGGCCAAAATGCAGAGTTGTGTGTGTGTGTGTGTGTGTGTGTGTGTGTGTGTGTGTGTGTCTGTGTGTATTTGAAAGCACCAGAGAGCTACCAAATTAGTGAACAGCTGTGGATCTGTGGCTTGTGAGAAGAAGATGTGGGAGTTCAGTTTGGTAATGTGAGCCCTACATTTTGTGTTGCTTTTCCTATTTAGATATTTTGATTTTTGATGAGGCTTCTGGAAGGTTGAAATCTGGCAGAGGTTTCAAAAGTCCTAGGGAGTTAGGAAGACAAAAATGGAAGTTCAGAGCTCATGAACGATGAGGGAACATTTTAACACCACAGGCTCTCAGCTGGAATCCCTTAAAGGGACTATGTGCAACTAATTGAGGTGATTCAGAAATAGCTCAGCTCTTAAAAATTCAGAAGCCCTGCTCTGGATAAGCCCTCATTAGCATTAAGTTAATCAACAGCTATCCTAACTGCTTGCCAGAAGTAACAGTAAATCCTCTATGGAAGAAAACATTATTTCGATCTGTGTCTAATCATTTCTTCATAGACCGTTTCTGGAGTTCAGCAAAATTTTCAATCATATTGGGACACAACTCCACACAATTTAAAACCAAGAGAAGAAATAGACTATAAAAACAAACCTACAACAGGCATTTTGGAGCTTTCAAATGCAGTAATTGAACTTAACCCAGTTGATGTTTTTAGTAGGAGATTGTACACAGCTTAAGAGAAAATTAGTAAACTCAAAGATATATCAGAAGAAATTCAGCTCTCCCCGGTATCTCACCGCTGCTTCAGTGCAGTTAGGCATCAGCAAATTAATGAGAGGAGAGAGGAGGCCCCTGCTCTTGGGCACCTGCAGGAACTTACTCCAGCTCCAGACACACTGTAAACACTTTCATCTAATGGAAGATAAGCTGTGAAATCGGATTTCTGAACCACAAGACACTTGTGTAAAAACTGCATTCCATGCCAGGCCTGAAATGTTCCAAAGCTCAGTTTGTATTTTCTTTTAGAAATTATTTTGGCGAGGAGAGAGGGAAGATGGCGGCGTAGGAGGACGCTGGGCTCACCGCGCGTCCTGCTGATCACTTAGATTCCACCTACACCTGCCTAAATAACCCAGAAAACTGCCAGAGGATTAGCAGAACGGAGTCGCCGGAGCCAAGCGCAGACGAGAGGCCCACGGAAGAGGGTTGGAAGGACGGCGAGGCGGTGCGCGCTCCACGGACTGGCGGGAGGGAGCCGGGGTGGAGGGGCGGCTCACCGCCAAGCAGAGCCCCCGAGTCTGGCTGGCAAAAGCGGAGGGGCCTGACGGACTGTTCCGACAGCAAGCGCGACTTAGCGTCTGGGAGGTCATAAGTTAACAGCTCTGCTCGGAAAGCAGGAAGGCTGGAGGACAAAGGGAAGGAAAGCTGCTGAGCCCCCTGATGACAGAGCTCAGTTTGGTGGGGAACAAAGGCGCTTGCCAGCGCCATCTCCCTCGCCCATCCCCCAGCCAAAATCCCAAAGGGAACCAGTCCCTGCCAGGGAACTTGCTCGCTCCGCGCAAACACCCAACTCTGTGCTTCTGCGGAGCCACCCCTCCAGCAGTGGGTCTGACTCCCTCCCGATGCCACACGGCCCCTCCTGAAGTGGATCACCAAAGGAGAAGCGAGCTAAGCCTGCCCCTCCTGCCCCCGTGCACCTTGCCTACCCACCCCAGCTAATACACCAGATCCCCAGCACCACAAGCCTGGCAGTGTGCAAGTAGCCCAGACGGGCCACGCCACCCCACAGTGAATCCCGCCCCTAGGAGAGGGGAAAAGAAGGTACACACCAGTCTGACTGTGGCCCCAGCGGTGGGCTGGGGGCAGACATCAGGTCGGACTGTGGCCCCGCCCACCAACTCCAGTTATACACCACAGCACAAGGGAAGTGCCCTGCAGGTCCCCCGCACCACTCCAGGGACTATCCAAAATGACCAAACGGAAGAATTCCCCTTAGAAGAATCTCCAGGAAATAACAACAGCTAATGAACTGATCAAAAAGGATTTAAATAATATAACAGAAAGTGAATTTAGAATAATAGTCAAAAAATTAATCGCTGGGCTTGAAAACAGTATAGAGGACAGTAGAGAATCTCTTGCTACAGAGATCAAGGGACTA
Source organism: Lynx canadensis (assembly GCF_007474595.2). Classification (NCBI taxonomy): domain Eukaryota; kingdom Metazoa; phylum Chordata; class Mammalia; order Carnivora; family Felidae; genus Lynx; species Lynx canadensis. Next base: position 33,648,125 of record NC_044309.1, on the reverse strand, counting down.
AGGAACAGTCACGAGGAGCTGAAAAGCGCTTTAAACGAAATGCAAAACAAAATGGAAATGACGACAGCTCGGATTGAAGAGGCAGAGGAGAGAAGAGGTGAACTAGAAGAAAAAGTTATGGAAAAAGAGGAAGCTGAGAGAAAGAGAGATAAAAAATCCAGGAGTATGAGGGGAAAATTAGAGAACTAAGTGATACACTAAAAAGAAATAATATACGCATAATTGGTATCCCAGAGGAGGAAGAGAGAGGGAAAGGTGCTGAAGGGGTACTTGAAGAAATTATAGCTGAGAACTTCCCTGAACTGGGGAAGGAAAAAGGCATTGAAATCCAAGAGGCACAGAGAACTCCCTTCAGACGTAACTTGAATCGATCTTCTGCACGACATATCATAGTGAAACTGGCAAAATACAAGGATAAAGAGAAAATTCTGAAAGCAGCAAGGGATAAACGTGCCCTCACATATAAAGGGAGACCTATAAGACTCGTGACTGATCTCTCTTTTGAAACTTGGCAGGCCAGAAAGAATTGGCACGAGATCTTCAGTGTGCTAAACAAAAATCATAGACTGAGATTCAGAAGGCCTAAAAGCTACAAACATTTATTTAAAACAAGCAAGAGATATATAAAACATTTAACATATGTAATGTGGAGCTTTAAAAAAAGAAAATGGGATGGAAAAGTATTTGAAAGATAATGTCAGGGATTTTTCAAAATAAATTATAAACAAGAACTCACAATTTAAAGGACAGACTTTACAACTAAAACACAATTAAAAAAATATATACCTAGATGCATCACAGCAATGATTAAATTATTTTTTTAAGTTTTTACATTTATTTTTGAGAGAAAGAGAGAGAGGGAGAGAGATGGAGATAGAGGGAGAGAGAGAACAAGTGAGGGAGGGGTAGAGACAGAAGGAGAGAGAGAATCCCAAGCGGGCTACATGCTGTCAGTGCAAAGCCCAATGTGGGGCTTGAATTTACAAGCTGTGAGACCATGACCTGAGCTGAAATCAAGAGTGGGATGTTCAATCAACTGAGCCACCCAGGTGGCCCTAAGTTAACTGATTTCTAAAAGCACCTTAGAAGAGTGTCTGGAAAAATAAACACCCTATTATTGTAGTTATTATTTTTTTTACCATTACTATTTTTATTTACAACCATTTTGCCTATGCAAGTAAACTGGATTATCTGGTGAATCAATTTAGGAGAAGCGTGTGATGATGTATCATTCATCTAAGATATTGATATTGAATAGTCTCTTATAATTATATATTGTTATGTGTTGGTCAAAGCTCTTCATGTGTGTTAATGTGTATCTTTTCAAAGTTCTTCAAAGCAAGTTGATACTATACTTCTCAACAACAAAAGTGACAAGATAATGGAATGATAAAACTGAAAGTGTTTACCATCAACAGAACAACACAAACAGAACTTCTGAATGATATATTTCAGAAAGAAATAAAGAGAGCAACTTGGCTGTAGAAAGAGTAGAGTGCAAAGCAAATAGTAATACTAAGTAAACTTAAGCAAATATTATTTATATAAAATAATTAAAATCACAATGTATAAATTGTCATGCTTTTTAAAGATATAAAGTATAAAAACAAGCAAAACAAAGTCAATAAATAACAAAAAAGAAAAAAGAAAAAATGAAACAAGAAATAACAAAGAGAGCAAAACTATGAAAAGCAAGACATACATAAAGCTCAAAGTAAGATAAAGATAAATCTATTCATCATAGCTGTTAATAACTAAATTTGCCAATTATAGTACATAACTGATCATATTTGTTTTTAAAAAAATCGAGCAACATGCTATTTTTAAAAGGCATGTCTAGACATGCCTGGGTAGCTGAGTCAGTTGAGCATCTGAATCTTGATTTTGGCTAGGTAATGATTTCACAGTTGTGAGATTGAGTCACGGATCGGGCTCCATGCTGAGCTTGGAGCCTGCTTGGGATTCTCCCTTCCTCTGTCTGCCCCTCCCCAACATGCTTGCAGGGTGCATGTGTGCTCTCTCTCTCTCAAAATAAATAAATAAACTTAAAAAAGGTGTATCTAAAACATAAGAACAAAGAAATATTAAATATTAAGTGATAAAAAGATACATAAACAAATACAAACCAAAGAAAATAGCTTAATTTAGTGGAAAACAAGTATTAAGACTGAAAATGATCATTTGGCTAAACAGGAGGTAAACAGGACATTTGAATGAAAAGGTCAGAACTTCTGAGATACACTGCCTGATTTCAAATCCTGGCAGTACGATTTACAAGCTTTTTGACTTTGAATACATTACTTAGAGCTTGAAAATCCTTTTTTTTACTTATATGTAAAGGATAATCATTGCATCTCTCTCAAGAGGTTGTTGTAAAGATTCATTGAACTAAATAAAGTGTGCAAAGCACTTAGAACCTTGTCTCTTAGAGAATAGCAAACCCATGTATGTGTTTCTTAAAAGGAATAAGACTGTTAATGAAGTAAATTGGTAGTGTAAACTTTTCACTTTAGGTTACTTTTCAAATTTGTTCTTCATCAGTAATTAGAGTAATATGGAAACTCCAACAGGTTTTTATTTCTTTTTTTAAAAATTTATTTTCTAAAAATTGATATAATGCTTGAATTGCTGAGAACAACTAACTACATAGAAAATAAAAACCTAAATAACCAAGAGTTGACTAGCAGAATGTTGGTATATGAAAGGAAATATTCAAAATTATGATTGAAAAAAGTCATCTTAGAGTATCTATTTTGTATAGAGACATTGAAAAGTATATTACCACCAAAAGGGCAAATTTGGAGTTTGCAGTTCTCCATTCCAGTCTTTGCTGATCATTTGAATAATTAGATGTCCAGATAAGAGAAAAATCATTCATAGTTCTTGCTATCCTGATTGTTTTAACATAGAGACATGGCTACCAAGACCAATGATAATTGATCTTCCTCTAAAACAAAATAAAAATGTCAACATTTTGTTGATAGAAAGAATCTGAGTAACACTGACCTTCTTTGCTAAAAGAGCTATTTATTTCTTGAAGGAAGGAAAATAATTAGATACTGTCTTTAAAGATGACAAGTTAAATTCACAAACATCTGGTGTTTGGGCAGTCTGCTGGAGCATTTGAAATGGTCTAAAGGACACACATTTCCTGTTATAGGGAGTTAATATGCCCATAATAAAAATGCCGTGTGATTCATTCCTGTTTTTTCTCCTCCATGTTTCTAAAGATGAAGATTTTCAGATGTTTGTGTTAGTCTCAAAATAAGATTTAAATAGCCAGAAAGTCCATTTCTGAGAAGAGTAACATTGTAAAATTAAAGACTCATATTTGTGGCCCAAAGTAAAAAAAATGACAGTAAGTCTTTATTTTCAGTCTCACTTTTGTGTAAGCTCAATAGTTAATAAAAAATAAAACAAACAAACAAAAAACCCATTGAAATCACTTGTGGATTACCATTAACTTACCAGAAAACTGCTGAGTTTAGTGACTTTTCTCTTTATTTGGACCAAGTGTGAAAAAAAAAAAAGGTCAAGAACACTCATTCCTAACAAATACATGACAAATAGCTTATGTTTTTGTTTTTAAGAAACTTACTGAACTGAGTGAAAATTTGTGAATTTTTATGGTAATAGTGTTTTCAGTCCCTCTGGGTTATGGAGATTAAAGAAATAACATGTAACACAATGATTGTAACCCTAATGTTGTTAAAACTCTGCAAACCAGTGATGTCCACACTTTGGGTAATGTCACAATTTGAGATTTGGATAAAATTGTGACTCTCTCCTCAGAAAAATGCACTTAGACAAATATATCCTAAATGTGACATACAATTTCAGGAGTTTCTCCAGTCCCTCTATCAATTTGCGGGTCTATAAGAATCCTTGGACCCATGTACCCTCTGTAGAAGAATGTGATGATTTGTCCTTTTGAGAGAAAACAAACTATTGCCTACCATAGTGAGGTATGTAACCAATCTGCCATGCGAATTATTCCTGGTGCTTCTCTACTGTTCTCTTCTTCTGTTTGTGCAAAATGCTATTATTGGTTTTTTATTTTTAAAAAAATAAATGTAGTCCAGGAAAATTTCCTTTCTTAAAAACAAAGGCCCTGGAAGATAGTACTAATGCATATGGATAGTCAAAGTGTAGCTAGATAAGCACCATTATCAAACCAGTAGTCTCCCTTCCAAAACTAACTGTTGGTAATGAGCTTTCTACAGGAACTATAGAACTTTCTTTGAAGTAACTACCTTTTACCTGTGCTTTCCCCCTCCATAGACTACTTCTAAGTATTTAACATGGGCTTTTTTTCTACTTGGAAACTTACCGACAGAACAGGATTGTTTGCACTCTTCCCCTAAGATATACAGCAACACCCATGGATGGGTTTGGTAGTGATTACACATAGGTTTTATTGGCTTATCTTGAAATCCCCAAGGTATATTTTGTCTCATGGGGATGCAGGTTTGAAAACAAGTAAAACTGAGGGTGGCAGGAGCATGAATGGAGAGCAGTCTGTCTCCAGTAATCTGAGAGTGGGATGTTTCTTGTCTCTGCCCAGTGCTGGATGTTCTTGAGTTCCAGCCTTGAAATACTAATATCAGGCTTCTAGACACTAAAAGTACCCATTTACACTAAAAGTGTCCATCTATACCCCTGCCACAAGGAAACCATCAAGATTTAACCCAGTAGATCAAAACTTTGAGAAATAATAAAATTAGTAGCTCCCCACTTGATTCTTTGCATCAAGCATGGCTTTTTCACAAGGTAACATCTACTACCAGCTCCTGTACATGAGGAAAATGACCTTTTGTCCTGCATATTTCAACAACTGTGCATTGTCAACCCTCAACATTAGAGAAAAAATTCAGAAGAAATGAGTTAAGAAGAAAAAATTTTAAGAACTTTGTTAAACATCTGAAATACCATGATCCTGATATTTAAATTTCTGAAAAGATTTAGGACAGTTCATACTTTAGCCTTAGGACTAATCTACTCAGAAACTAAAGTCATTAACAAGTCTCATTTCTTTACAGATTATCTCATATTTGACAAACTGGAACTGAAAAAAGTCGAGTAAAAAACTACAGAAACTATCTGAAGACCAATGTGATAGCCTCTCAACTCATTTGGATTAAAAGCATATTATGTAATTGCCAGCAGTGCAGACAAATTTATGGATGTGCTTCTTTTTCAAACAGGACTATGTTGTAATGGGGATTAAGAATTATTAGCAGATTCATTTGGATCTTTTTCTTGGATCAGTAAACATAAATACAAATAGGCTCTTAGAAAGTTAAATGTAACAGAGGAAATGCAGACATGCTTGCCGGTAAAATTGTGATATTGAATATAAAATTTAAGATTAGTATTTCTGAGACATTTATCTGAAAAATGAATGTGGGAGGATATTCTTCCATGCTTCTTTCATTCCAATAATACGAAATTATTTGTAGGGACACCATTTTACCTTTTCTTGTCCCATTTTGTTTTTCAAATAACCACAGCCTACTTTATTGATATTGAATACAAAAATCACATACAACTCTAGATTGAATAAAGATAATTCTTTCTGATTTATTACAGGGACTTTATAGTTCACTGCTTTTCTTCCCCTGAACATTGAAGGATGTTAAAAATTGAGGAAAATGTAACCTTACAAAAACTAGTAGCTTCTAAATGTCAGTAAAATGTCTGATGTTATGTTTTATTTCATAGTAAATGAAATTACTTCGTACTGTATCAAATGTGTTTCCAAAGGGAAAGCCAAAATCTACATAAACTATTTTGCCAAAAAATTTTCTGCCATGGTTCTCATTGTTGATATAGAGTTTAAATAAGACCTTAGGTGAAGTGGGAAAGTGCATCTTTACATCCAGCCTTCTTGGCAACGGAAGAAAGTGCTATATTGTTCTTCATACAAACCACCCCCATTAGAGCTCAAGATGTTCTTTTCCTTCTAATCCTCATTTGTACCCCTTAGCCATTTGTTTAGAATTAAATTAACTACAATTTGGAAAATGTGGATGAAAGGTAGTGCATTGAGTAGATATCACATATTTCCTGAATGGTGCCTGTTCAGCCGCTTTCACAGCCATTCATTGTGCTTGAAAGGGTGTAGTGTGTGAATTGTTGGACTGTCACTCTGCAGAGAAGTCTGGCAGCCAGTATTGCCATGGAAACAGCAGGAAAACGACAATTAACAAAATGGCTCCGATTTTTTTCTCTTCCTTTTTCTACTCTTCAGAAATAGAGAGGATATCTCCCCTTTAAAACGCACACACACACACACTCATACATACACACAAAAAAGCACATAAGCACTCATGAGAAAAAAAAATATTTGAAATTCTACATACAATTAGATTCCTCCATAGATCAGTGATTTTTAAAATCATATTTCAAAAATAAAATATTTATAAATGTTTTTCTCAACTTATTCCACCCTCCCCTTTTCAGTTTTTATTCTTTTCAGACATTGAAAGAATTCTTTGGAAATATCCTTAGGTAAATGACTGTTAATGAGCAGAATCTGTGATTTTAACCCTGGCACATTCTTTGGAGTTTTAATTAGTCCCTCTTACCATCATTCTTGTGACAGAAACACAATGTAGACCCAAAAGCTTAAACCAAAAGGAGGTTCTATTTAGATTTTTCAACTTTAGTTTAAGTTGAAAATATCGGGAAAAGTGGGTTAGATATGGCCAGTATGACTAGAATTTGTGACTGAATAGTTAACAGCAAAATGAGTGAATGTTTGTGCCACTATTAATACTAAAAATGCATTGCAATCCAAACTTTGTCAGACTTTGATATCCTTTAAAAAGGCTATTTGTAAATAAAGGAAATGATTCCACATTGTAAGTATCATAATTAAAGTAACAGGTGAGTGGGAAAACTATTGAGACTATGTGTCAGATATTCCGTTAAATGAAATGTTGTGCTTTGCAAATTAAGTGCGAAGAGATACCTAGCAGTATAAGAATGAATGTTTCTTTTGCATACTGTATTTAAAATCTGTTCTTTAAAGCCTTGTGGAAAAATATACTACTATAGGAGGCCTAAGTCCATCAGTGACTTGGGTTTGCTCTGACTTTAGTAGAGATTAAAAAAAGTTTTCTATCAAAATGAAATGGCGTACTTACTATTTTATAAAACATCTTATTGGCATCCCTAAAATTCTAGGCACGCTTTCAGAAATCATTCTTAAAACTTCCCAAACCAAATAAGACTTAGCCAGTTCTGAACTATGTGTTCCTTAACTTTTTTCCAACATTCTTTGTCTTTTCTATTTGACAATATTTACTTCTTATTGTAAAAAGAGCCATTTAAACATAAAATTCCAAGAGAGATTTTCAGGCAAGGATGTAATCTGTTTTCCCAAGTTCTAGAATCTGGGTGAATTTTTTAAAGACCCTATTAATTTCTGATAAAACTTTTAGATTGTATTTTATGTGGCTGAACAGATAATTCTGAAGTAACTCTAAAACAGATCTTTAGAAAATAAGAAGGTATTATAGACTTGGACATTCTCATATTTTGAGGAACATTAGTCATTTATACTACAAAAATACTAATGAAAGTATTAGGCAGTATTTGAGGAAAAAATCATGTGAAATTTTGAAAGATGTGTGTGGGTTTTGAATTGAAGTCAAACAAAACTTGGCATTTTTAACAAAAGGAAACCACAGTGTAGTGACTTTCAAATTCTCTATTCCCGTGCAATTCTACTGTTAGCTATATTCAACTTATAGTAAATTGTATCATTGAGATGGGAAAAAATCCTTAGAGAAGTATCCATGAGGCATATGAGAAGACAATTATTTTTAATTCATAGTGCAGAATTCTACAGTAAAGAAGTTGAAAACCTGCTGTCCTAAAATGAAAAGAAAAGAAATGACTTACCCAGCCATTATTATGACTATATTTCATTAACAAAAACTCATATAGCATCATTTGTGTGCCAGGTAGCTTCAGGATAAATTTTTTGGAATAGCTTGAGAAGGATAGGTATTGTCTCTGCTTTAAATGTCTGGTAGAATTCCTCAGGGAAGCCATCTGGTCCTGGACTCATATTTTTTGGGAGATTTTTGATAATTGATTCAATTTCTTCACTAGTTATGGGTCTGTTCAAATTTTCTATTTCTTCCCATTTGAATCTTGGAAGTGTATGGGTGCTTAGGAATTTGTCCATTTCTTCCAGGTTGTCCAGTTTGTTGGCATATAATTTGTCATAGCATTCCCTGATAATTGCTTGTATTTCTGAGATATTGGTTGTAATAATTCCATTTTCATTCATGATTTTATCTGTTTGGGTCATTTCCCTTTTCTTTTTGAGAAGCCTGGCTAGAGGTTTATCAATTTTGTTTATTTTTTCAAGAAAACAACTGTTGGTTTCATTGATCTGCTCTACTATTTTTTGGTTTTTTGTTTTTTTTTTTAGATTCTATATTGTTTATTTCTGCTCTGATCTTTATTATTTCTCTTCTGCTGCTGAGTTTGGGTTGTCTTTGCTGTTCTGCTTCTATTTCCTTTAGGTGTGCTGTTGGATTTTGTATCTGGGATTTTTCTTGTTTCTGGAGATAGGCCTGGATTGCAATGTATTTTCCTCTCAGGACTGCCTTCGTTGCATCCCAAAGCATTTGGATTGTTGTATTTTCATTTTCATTTGTTTCCATATATTTTTTAATTTCTTCTCTAATTGCCTGGTTGACCCATTCATTCTTTAGTAGGGTGTTCTTTAACCTCCATGCTTTTGGAGGTATTCCAGACTTTTTCTTGTGGTTGATTGCAAGTTTCGTAGCGTTGTGGTCTGAAAGTGTGCATGGTATGATCTCAATTCTTGTATACTTATGAAGGTCTGTTTTGTGACCCAATATGTGATCTATCTTGGAGAATGTTCCACGTGCACTTGAGAAGAAAGTATATTTTGTTGCTTTGGGATGCAGAATTCTAAACATATCTGTCAAGTCCATCTGATCCAATGTATCGTTCAGGGCCTTTGTTTCTTTATTGATCCTCTGTCTAGATGATCTATCCAATGTTGTAAGTGGATTATTAAAGTCCCCTGCAATTACCACATTCTTATCAATAAGGTTGTTTATGTTTGTGATTAATTGTTTTATATATTTGGGTGCTCCTGAATTCAGTGCATAGACATTTATAATTGTTAGCTCTTCCTGATGGATAGACCCTGTAATTATGATATAATGCCCTTCTTCATCTCTTGTTATAGCCTTTAATTTAAAGTCTAGTTTGTTTGATATAAGTATGGCTACTGCAGCTTTCTTTGGGCTTCCACTAGCATGATAGATAGTTCTCCATCCCCTCACTTTCAATCTGAAGGTGACTTCAGGCCTAAAATGAGTCTCTTCTAGATAGACAGCAAATAGATGGGTCTTGGTTTTTTTTTTTTTTTATCCATTCTGATACCCTATGTCTTTTGATTGCAGCTTTTAGTCCATTTACATCCAGTGTTATTATTGAAAGATATGGGTTTAGAGTCAATGTGTCATCTGTAGGTTTCATGCTTGTAGTGGCATCTCTGGTACTCAGTGGTCCTTGCAACATTTCACTCACAGAGTCCCCCTTAGGATCTCTTGTAGGGCTGGTTTAGTGGTGATGAATTCCTTCAGTTTTTGTTTGGGAAAACCTTTATCTCTCCTTCTATTCTGAATGACAGACTTGCTGGGTAAAGGATTGTTGGCTACATATTTTTTCTGTTCATCACATTGAAGATTTCCTGCCATTGCTTTCTGGCCTGCTAAGTTTCAGTAGATAGGTCTGATATTACCCTCATGCTTCTACTGTTGTATGTTAACACCCATTTATCCCTAGCTTCTTTCAGAATTCTCTCTTTATCCTTGTATTTTGCCAGTTTCAGTATGATATATCCTGCAGAAGATCGATTCAAGTTATGTGTGAAGGGAGTTCTCTGTGCCTCTTGGATTTCAATGCCTGTTTCCTTCTCCAGATTGGGGAAGTTCTCAGCTATGATTTGTTCAAGTACACCTTCAGCCACTTTCTCTCTCTCTTCGTCTTCTGGAATTCCTATGATACAGATATTATTCTGTTTGCATCACTTAGTTCTCTAATTCTCCCCTCTTGTTCCTGTATTTTTTTTTATCTCTCTTTCACTCAGCTTCCTCTTTTTCCATAATTTTATCTCCTAATTCACCTATTCTCCCCTCTGCCTCTTCAATCTGTGCTGTGGCCACCTCCATTTTATTTTGTACCTCATTTATAGAATTTCTTAATTCATCATGACTACTTTTTAGTTCCTTGATCTCTGCAGTAACAGAATCTCTGCTGTCTTCCATGCCCTCTTCAAGCCCAGGTATTAATCTTATGACTATTATTCTAAATTCTTGTTCAGTTATGTTGCTTAAATCAGTTTTGATCAATTCGTTAGCTGTTGATACTTCCTGGAATTGCTTTTGAGGAGAATTCTTCTGTTTTGTCATTTTGGCTAGTTTTCTGTCCCTTATGTGTTTTAAAATCTTGTTGTGTACTCTGAACCTGCAAACACTGCTTTATTAAAGGGGGGTCATACACTGTCCAGGGCCTGGCTCTTCAGGAGGTGTTTTTTCAGAGATTGTTACTTGTTCTCTGTTGTTGTGACTTTGGTTATTTTATTACCCTACTTGTAGTCATATTTTGGCCCCTCCACCAGTTGTGCTTTGATTTTTTCCTTGGAGTAGTCCTGTAAAGGAAAACAGATAGACAAAGAGGAGGCAAAAACAAGCAAACACACAAACAAATAAGCAAAAACAAAAAAACTAAAGACTAAAAACCAAAAACCAAAAACCCAAAAACACTGACTACAAGTAAAGAACAGGGTGGAGGCAGTGCTGATGGAAGAGCACATACAAGGAGAGAAATGTCAGGAGTGGGGGGGGGGGGGGGGTAGAAAAAATAAACATTGACTAGGCAGAGAGACTAAAAGGCTTAATCCCGAGAGAGAGAAAGGAATATAAAGAAGGAGGTGGGGAAAACGAAATGAAGATAACGTTACCCAGATAGAGAAACTGTATGGCTTGTTTATTCCAGAGAGAGAAAGGAGTGTAAAGAAGGAGGTATAGAACATGTATCAAGACAATGGATTAAATATGTCTGTTTAGACAATAAATAACCAGAGTAACCAGTTTAGGGGTGGGAACAGATAAGGAGGAGAAATGGGGGGAGGGAAAATATATCTATATATCCAGAATTGACCTAGAGTCAATCCAGGCAATGCTGCATTGCTTGTCAGGGGAACTTTCTGCAGGGTCTGTGCTGCTCAGGTGAATAGGCAGTTACCCAGTGCAAAGGGGCGTGGTTTGGTGTAGTCTGGACCCACCTCCACTATGGGCCCTGTGAAGAATCCCTGAGGCCCCACCTTGGTGTTGTGGGGGGTAGAAATGGTGATGCCCCAGTCTCTTCTCCACAGAACTGGGACCTGGTGGACTTGGTTTGAGTTGTCCTCACTGTGCCGCGGGTGCATAGATGGTGTGGTCCTTCTCACTCTGCCAACTCCCCTGACCCTGCACTTGGCTAGGATTCAAAGTCCCACTCCATGCGCTCTGGCACTGGGGAAATGCCTTTCAGTGCGGCCAATATGTAGTCCCTGCTGGCTTTGTCTGTGCCACTGCACTTCAGGGAGGACTGCCTTCTCCTACTGCTGACAGAGCTACCGCACTCGCTGCGAGCCCCTGGGGTGGCGGATGCAGGCAGGCTTTGTCTCTTCCCACAGCACTCCAGGGAGACTGCTGCCTTTTTCTCCTGCAGACTGCACCCTTGGCCTAGCCACTGAGCCTGGGGATGGCGGACACAGGCAGGTTTTGTACTATCATACAGCCCTCCAGGAAGGGAGCTACTTTTTCCAACTGTGGACTGAGCCCCTGACCTACCACCACACCCAGGTGCCTGGCTCCCCTCCTCCCCAGATGCAGGAACAGGGAGCCAGCTACAGTCTGAAGAAAGCCCCACAGTTAGAGATCAGATCCCTCTCAGTATCAGTCCAAGGTCTTCTCTTGTCCAGATATGGTCCTTCACTTCCCTAGCCATTCTTTCTCTTCCCTTTGTCTCTCTGCAGAAGGGGGTCCCTCCCCTCCATGCCCATGTGGCCCCCTTTTTTTTTATCTCCCCCAGTTCACAGTTATCCACCTATCTTTTTTCCAGCTTTCTTATTTTCTTCCTAGTAGATTCAGTCTCTTTTCCTCCCAGGCTCTGGTGTTCAAAGTCCTTTGGCTTCTGCCCTTCTTTGTTTGAGAGACACAGGAAGTATGGATCCCCCTACTTCTCCGCCATGCCCCCTTCTGTTCATTCCTTAACTTGATGTTCTATTTTTGTGTGTTGAGTTTCATAAGCTTTGTATAGATTTTGGACACTAGCTCTTTATCCAATGAGTCATTTGCAAATATCTTCTCCCACTTGTAGGTTGTCTTTTAGTTGCTGATTGTTTCCTTCACTGTGCAGAAGCTTTTTATCTTGATGAGGTCCCAATAATTCATTTTGCTTTTGTTTCTCTTGCTCTAGAGACATGTCTAGTAAGACATTGCTATACCTGAGGTTAAAGAGGTGGCTGCCTATGTTCTCCTCTATGATTTTGATAGTTTCTTGTCTCACATTTAGGTCTTTCATCCATTTTGAATTTATTTTTGTGTGTGGTGTAACAAAGTGGTCCAGTTTCATTCTTCTGCATGTCGTTGTCCTGTTTCCACCACCATTTGCTGAAGAACCTGTCTTTTTCTATTTGATGTTCTTTCCTGATTTTTTGAAAGATTAGTTGACCATATAGTTGTGGGTCCATTTCTGGGTTTTCTATTTTGTCCCACAGATCTATTTATCTGTTTTTGTGCCAGTACCATACTGTCTTGATGATTCCAGCTTTATAATACAGCTTGAAGTCCGGAATTGTGATGCCTCCTGCTTTGGTTTTTTTTTTTTTTTTTCGACATTAGTTTGGCTATTTGGGGTCCTTTCTGGTTCCATACATAGGTTTATTTTTAGCTCTGTGAGAAATGCTCATATTATATTGATAGGGACTGTACTGAAAGTATAGATTGCTTTGGGCAGTGTCAGCATTTTAACAATATTTTTTCTTCCAATCCATGAGCATGGAATGTTTTTCCATTTCTTTGTGTCTTTTTCAATTTATTTCATAAGCTTTCTATAGTTTTCAGAGTACAGATCTTTAACCCCTTTGGTTATATTTATTCCTAGGTATCTTACAGTTTTTAGTGCAATTGTAAATGGGATCAATTCCTTGATTTCTCTTTCTGCTGTTTTATTTTTGGTGTATAGAAATGCAACTGATTTCTGTGCACTGATAGTATCTATCTATCTATCATCTACCTATCTTTTAAACAGAAAGATTAAAAAAAAATTTTATTGGGGCGCCTGGGTGGCGCAGTCGGTTAAGCGCCCGACTTCAGCCAGGTCACGATCTCACGGTCCGGGAGTTCGAGCCCCGCGTCAGGCTCTGGGCTGATGGCTCGGAGCCTGGAGCCTGTTTCCGATTCTGTGTCTCCCTCTCTCTCTGCCCCTCCCCCGTTCATGCTCTGTCTCTCTCTGTCCCAAAAATAAATAAACGTTGAAAAAAAAAATTTAAAAAAAAATTTTATTTATATATTCTGAGAGAAAGCAAGCAAGCTGGGGAGGGGCAGATAGAGGGAGAGAGGGAATCCCAAGCAGGTTCTATTTTATCAGTGCAGAACTTGATGCAGTGCTTGAACCCACAAATCATGAGCTCATGATCTAAGCTGAAATCAAGAGTTAGACACCAAATAGACTCAGCCACCAGGTGCCTGTAGTATGTTGATTGAATATCCTGTGACTTTTCTGAATTCATGTATCACATCTGGCAGTTTTCTGATGGAGTTTTTTTGATTTTCCACATAGAGTATCATGCTATCTGCAAAGAGTGACAGTTTGACTTCTTCCTTGCCAATTTTATGCTTTTTATTTCCTTTTGTTGTCTTATTGCTGAAACTAGGACTGCCAGTACTATGCTGAACAACAGTGGTGAGACTGGATACTCCTTTCATGTTCCTGACCTTAGGGGGAAAGCTTTCAGTTTTTCTCCATTGAGAATGATATTAGCTGTAGGTCTTTCATATATGGCCTTTATGATCTTGAGGTATGTTCTATCGCATCCTATTTTCTTGAGGGTTTTTATCAAGTAAGGATGCTCTGTTTTATAAATTGTTTTTTTTTTTCCTGCATCTATTGAGAAGACCATATGTTTCTCATCCTTTCTTTTAATGTTGTGTATCAGGTTGATAGATTTGCAAATATTGAACTACTCTTTGAATACAGGAATAAATTCCACTTGATCATGGTGAATAATTCTTTTAGTGTACTGTTGAATTTGATTTTATAGTATCCTGTTGAGAATTTTTGAATCCAAGTTCATCAGGGATGTTGACCTGTAATTCTTTTAATGGGGTCTTTGTTTTTGGAAGCCAGGTAATGCTGGCTTCATAGAATACTTGGAAGCTTTCCTCCCATTTCCATTTTTTGGAACTTGAGAAGAATAGATATTCATTCTTCTTTAATTGTATGGTAGAATTCCCCTGGCAAGGCATCTGTCCCTACATTCTTGTTTGTTGGGAGATTTTTGGTAACTGATTCAATATATTTGCTGGTTATAGATCTATTAAAAATTTCTATTTTTTCCTGTTTCAGTTTAGGTAGTATGTGAGTTTTGAGGAATCTTTTCCATTTTTTTCCCAGATTGCTCAGTTTGTTGGCATAATTTTTCATAGTATTCTCTAGCAATTACATTTCTATGGTGTTGGCTCTGATCACTCCTCTTTCCTTTGTGATTTTATCTATTTGGGTCCTTTACCTTTTCTTTTTATAAGTCTGGAGAGGAATTTATCTTGTTTTGTTTATTTTGTTTATCCTTTCAAAGAACACAGCTTTTAGTTTCTTTGATCTGCTGTGTGTGTGTTTTTGTTTTTGTTTTTGTTTTTAGTTTCTATATCTTATCTATGCTCTAATATTTATTATTTCCCTTTTTGGCTGGCTTTAGGCTTTATTTGCTGTTCCTTTTCTAGCTCCTTTAGATGTAAAGTTAGATTGTGTATTTGGGACTTTTCTTGCTTCTTGAGATAGGCCTGACTTGCAATATACGTTCCTTTTAGGACTGCATTTGCTGCATCCCAAAATGGTTTGAACAGTCATGTTTTCATTTTCATTGGCTTCTTTTTTAAAAATTTCTTTTTAATTTCCTAGTTAATCCATTCATCTTTAGTAGGATGTTCTTTAAAAATTTTTTTTTTTTCAACGTTTTTTATTTATTTTTGGGACAGAGAGAGACAGAGCATGAACGGGGGAGGGGCAGAGAGAGAGGGAGACACAGAATCGGAAACAGGCTCCAGGCTCTGAGCCATCAGCCCAGAGCCCGACGCGGGGCTCGAACTCACGGACCGCGAGATCGTGACCTGGCTGAAGTTGGACGCTTAACCGACTGCGCCACCCAGGCGCCCCTAGTAGGATGTTCTTTAACATCCATGTATTTGAGACTTTTTTTTTTCTTGTTTCATAGGGTTGTGATCTGGTACACATGTACATGGTATGATATCAATCTTTCTGTACCTGTTGAGGGCTGATCTGTGACCCAGTATGCGATCTATTCTGGAGAATGTTCCATGTGCACTTGCGATGAGTGTGTATTCTGCTTTTTTAGGATGAAATGCTCTGAATATATCTGTAAAGTCCATCTGGTCCAGTGTGTCATTCAGAGTCATTTTTTTCTTGTTGATTTTCTGTTTAGATGAACTGTCCATTGTAACTGGAATGTTGAAGTCCCCTACTATTATCATATTATCATCAATTAGTTTATGTTTGTTATTAAGTGATTTATATATTTGGGTTGTCTCAAGTTGGGTGCATAAATATTTATAATTGTTAGATCTTCATGTTGGCTAGACCCCTTAATTTTGATACAATGCCCTGCTTCATCTCTTTACTTTAAAATCTAGTTAGTCTGTTATAAGTGTGACTACTCTGGCTTTCCTTTGACATCCATCAGCATGATTACGGTTCTCCATCCCTTCACTTCCAATCTGCAGGTGACTTTAGTTCTAAATTAATGGATATAGATATCCATATTGATGGCTTTTGTAGGCAGCATGTAGATGGATCTTGGTTATTTTAATCCATTCTGATACCTTATATCTTTTATTGGAATATTTAGTCCATATACGTTCAGAGTGATTATTGAAATATATGAATTTAGTGCCATTGTGTTTCCTGTAGAGTTGGTGTTTCTGGTGATGTTCGCCAATCTTTTGTAGTCACTGTTGGTTTTGTCATCATTTTGTCGTCTACTCAGAGAGTCCCCTTTAAAATTTCTTGCTGGGCTGGTTTAGTAGTCATGAACTCCTTTAGTGTTTGTTTGTCTTTATGTTTCCTTTTATTCTGATTGGCAACCTTGCTGGATAAATAAACTTTGCTGCATATTTTTCCCTTTCAGCACGTTGAATATTCCCTGCCACTCCCTTGCGGCCTGCCATGTTTCAGTGGACAGGTCTGCTGTTAAGTATGTGTTTACCCTTGTAGGTTAAAGACCTTTTGTCCCTAGCTGCTTTCAGAATCTTTTCTTTATCTTTGAATTTTGCAAATTTCACTATATGTCATGGTGTTGACCTGCTTTATTTGACTTTTGAGGGAAGTCCCCTGTCCTTCTTGTACTTGAATGCCTGCTTCCTTCCCCAGATTAGGGAAGATCTCAGCTATAATTTGTTCAAATAAACCTGTCCCCTTTCCCTCTTTTTCTGGGACTCCCAGGATATGAATATTGTTTGGTTTTATAGAATAACTAAGTTCTCTATGCATCCCCTCATGATTTAATAGTTTCCTTTCCCTCTTCTTTTCAGCTTTATTGTTTTTTGTAATTTTATCTTCTCTATCACATTTTCTCTCCTCTGCTTCTTAATTCCTCATTGTGACTGTATCCAGTGTGTTTTACAACTCAATTATAGCATTTTTATTTTCAGTCTGACTAGGTTTTAGGTCTTTAATCTCTGCAGCCAGGGTTTCTTTGGTGTCTTTTATGTTTTTTCAAGCCCAGGCAGTATTCTTATAACTGTTGTTATAAATTCTTGTTTAGATGTATTGCTTATATCTGTTTTAAGCTATTCATTGGCTGTGATTTCTTCTTGACCTTTTTCTGTGGGAGAATTACTCTGTCTTGTCATTTTGGCTAAATTTGTGTCCTTTGTGTGTTTTAAAAGCTGGTTATGTTTCCTGCACCTGAGTATTGCTAAACCTAAAAAAGGGTTGTACACTGGCCAGAGACTGGCACTTCAGGAAATGTTTCCAGTATATGCTGTGTGCACTCCAGTATATGTTGTGTTTTGGCTACACTTTACACTGCTAAGTCCTTTGCAGAGCTCCTTCTTTCTTGCATTGTGGAATGTTTGGACCTTTACCTAGCTGTGTTTTGATTTTTCTTTTGTTAGAATAAACCTGTGGAAAAAAGCCTGATCCCAAAACAAGAGAAAAGGAAATCGAATGAAAAAAACTGAAGAAAGAATAAATAACTAAGGCTGATTCCAAAGAAAAAGAAAGGAAAAAAAAAGAAAGAAAAAATTGAAACCTGATCCAAAAAGAGAGAGAGAGAGAGAGAGAGAAGGAAATGAAACAAAGAAATAACCATGAAACTATGAGACTGATGACAAAGAAAAAAAGAAGAAAGAAAGAAAAAAAAACCCAAAAAACTAAAAACTAAGCCTGGTCCTATTTCCACTGGAAATATAGGTGTCATTAGAGCGCTCAACTTTCCATAAACTTGGTGCATGTGGAGTGCTGTCTCTGCTGGTCTTCTGGAGGACAGACCCACTGTGTTGGCTCAGAATCATTCTTGCCCCAGTAAATAAGCAATGCCAGACACAGGGGGTAGGGTTTGGTATAAGCAGAACCCTCATCCACTGGAGGCTACTGTGCTGCTCTGTGAAGTCCTACAACACTGGTGTTGGGGGAAGAATGTCACCACCCCAATCTCTCATCCCCAAAATGGGATCTCACCACCCCCCCATTGTTTAGGTAGCCCTCACAGAATAGTAAGGGCAGTTAGCTTGCCCTGTGCCACAGCTTTCCTGCATTTCTTTTTGGTCCGTGACTGGGATTCAAAACCAAATTCTTAAATTTTTTTTTTCAACGTTTTTATTTTTGGGACAGAGAGAGACAGAGCATGAACGGGGGAGGGGCAGAGAGAGAGGGAGACACAGAATCGGAAACAGGCTCCAGGCTCTGAGCCATCAGCCCAGAGCCTGACGCGGGGCTCGAACTCACGGACTGCGAGATCGTGACCTGGCTGAAGTCGGACGCTTAACCGACTGCGCCACCCAGGCGCCCCTCAAAACCAAATTCTTTAAAAAAAATTTTTTTTCAACGTTTTTATTTATTTTTGGGACAGAGAGAGACAGAGCATGAACGGGCGAGGGGCAGAGAGAGAGGGAGACACAGAATCGGAAACAGGCTCCAGGCTCTGAGCCATCAGCCCAGAGCCCGACGCGGGGCTCGAACTCACGGACCGCGAGATCGTGACCTGGCTGAAGTCGGACGCTTAACCGACTGCACCACCCAGGCGCCCCTCAAAACCAAATTCTTAAGGGACGCAGCACCGTATGAATCTGCCCCTATTCCTCAGGAGTAGAGTCTCTCCACTGCTGTTTGTAAAGTCCTTTATCCCAGAAAACAGTCCCACACCTGCACAGTGCAAGGAATCTATGGTGTTGTACCACTAAAAGCAGCAACAAGTTTATATTTCCTCTGGGTGCACCTCTGTCCCCTGCTGATAAAAGGCCTCTTGCTGGTGCCTACAGGGTCTTTTGTCCTTGGAGAGGCAAAATACATTTTTCTAGATTACTCCAAGAAGACAAATGTTCTCTTCTAGTGTTTCCTGGGAATCATTATACCATACTATGCACTCCGGGGCCAGCTCCTTCCCCAGGAGCATCTGCCACAGCTCCACTCCAGCATAAGTTGCACACTTCAAAAACCTCAGAGTTTGAGCTCCAAATGCTGTTTGCAAAACGCTGTGATGCTCAGTACTTCTTGCTCCCCAGTCTGTGGCCTAGAGAAGTTTTTTCCTTGTCCAAACCCTATGCCACATTCACTCATCCCCTCTTTCTCTGTCTTTTGTCTCTCCATGGAAAGGATTCTCCCCTCTATGGCACCACATTTTTTCTCTCACCCAATTTACTTCCATGTGCCTTGCACTGGCCATTCTGTCTCCCTCCAACCTTGGAGATCCCCCTGTCACTCCACAGATTAATTTACTGTGTGTTCCAAGTGATCTGACCTCAATACAGCTGGGTTTGAGGGACAAGAAAAATCCAGGTTTCCCCTACTTCACTGCCATCTTAACTCCTCTTAT
Organism: Lynx canadensis; assembly: GCF_007474595.2. Taxonomy (NCBI): domain Eukaryota; kingdom Metazoa; phylum Chordata; class Mammalia; order Carnivora; family Felidae; genus Lynx; species Lynx canadensis. The sequence goes on along the minus strand of NC_044309.1, from coordinate 33,628,753 downwards.
TACTTTTCAGGCAACCAATGCTTCAGGTATCTATGGTAGATAGAATTGCTATTGGGAGCCTGTAGAAGTCCTCAGAGGATTAATACAATGAAATCCACCTGATTTTGGAGCAAAATCTCTTTTTAAAAAAAAAAATGCATTCTTTTTTGTGAAACTGATACAATTAAAAGGAATGTCTGATCATGAGATAAGGGCAAACCATCAGGATGGGAGCATTATATAATCAATTTAACTTCAAAGCAGTCTTCCATCATCAAGTAAAAGTTGTACTTAGGGTTCTGTGCCTAAACAATTCCCAAGGTACAATTTAATGAACAGGTTACACACATTTCCAACATGCCTACTACTGATGAATTGCCATCTTTCCTTCTACACTTCAGTGACACACTAAGAGTTGCTTCTGACTAGATGATTAAAAAAGAAAATTTTCTGGATTGTTGATGGTCCCTCATATTACATGGCCATCTGCTGGAAGTGGATCTCTATAACGTGATATCCCTACCTGAGGGTCACACCTTTGAACAGAAATGAAATCCTTCAAGTGAGTAGAATTTCATTTACCATTTTCTATAAAAGTGATCTCATACAGAGGATTTATGGTTTGACCTCACAGTAGATTTGACAAAACATGATCAGAAGATCAAGCAGATCAGTGAAGGGGTATGGGAATGATATGGATGAGGTTATAATTATCTGCATAATATGCAAATGCTTGCCCAAAGCTTCTATTCACTGATGATAATGCATATTTCTATAGTAATTTAATCTCAGGTAAATGCCAACATGAGGCCAATAATTGTTTATCTCATGGATGACATTTACCTTATCAGTCATCCGACATTTGTAGAGACTGATATGCTATTTTTAAAGGATATTATCTTGTTACTAGAATTATTTAACTTCTAACCTGAATCTCCTTCTCTTCTGTTATAGGTTTGATTGTATAAAAGGTATGTGAAAGTCCTAGCCTTTGGTACCTGTAAATATGACTTTACTTGGAAACAAGGTCTTTGCAAATATAATTAAGATAAAATTTAGATGAGGTCATCCTTGATTAGGGTGGGCCATAATCCAATATAACTTGTGTACTTAAAAGAAAGGGAAAAGAGGCATCAACACATGGAAAAGAAGGCCATTTGAGGAAGGAGACAGAGATCAGAGTAATGCATCTACAAGTCAAGGAATGCCAAGGATTGCTACAATCAGCAGACACTAGAAGAGACAAGGAAGAATTCTTCCCCTAGAACCTTCTGAAAGAATATGGTGCTGCTGACATGTTACTTTCAAACTTCTAACCTTCAGTACTGTGAGAGAATAAATTTCTGTTGTTTTAAGCATCCAGTTGCGAAACTTAATCACAGCAGCCTAGGGAACTACACTCCTAACTCTTGTTTAAGGCAACATCAAAATTTTCCTAGTTATTTCCTAAACCTTTTCCTTGAATGAATCTTAGATAGATCTGTCTCTATCAGGTTTCTCAAAGTGTGGTCTCCAGGGAGGGAGGGTCATTAAGAATGCAGACTTCTGATCCTCATCTGTCCCATACCTACTGAATCAGAATTTTAGGAGCTCTAGAATTGGTTTTAAAACTAATCTAAGAACTCCATAAAGTATTCTATATGTTCCCACTTAGTCCTCACAACAAGCCATGAAGTAAGCTACTGTTATTATTCTCATTTTATACTGGGGCACTAAAAGTCAAAATGATCTGTCCAAGGTCACACAGACAGAAAGGGGCAGAGCTGTGTTTCAATTCCGAGTCCAGATATCCTGGGTTCACAGACCATATACTTCACCACTGTTAGGCTCTATGAAATTTTTTATCATGGTCTCCAGATTCATAAGCACTCAAAAAATTGTAATTAATTGGTACACGATCTTTTCCATTCAAAGCAAACAATCGCAGTAGTAAATTACCTTTTCCAAGTTTGCTTCCATGTTGCCTTCCCTTTTCAAATAAATCTTACTTTTTATTTTTTTTTTTTATTTTTATTTTTTTTTGGGACAGAGAGAGACAGAGCATGAACGGGCGAGGGGCAGAGAGAGAGGGAGACACAGAATCGGAAACAGGCTCCAGGCTCCGAGCCATCAGCCCAGAGCCTGACGCGGGGCTCGAACTCACAGACCGCGAGATCGTGACCTGGCTGAAGTCGGACGCTTAACCGACTGCGCCACCCAGGCGTCCCAAAATCTTACTTTTTAAAAAATCTTTAACTTATTGCATTTTTTCAATAATCACTTTTTTTTGGTTAGTATTGTTGGAGTTATCAATGAATTCCTCATAGTATACAGGGAGAATTTTTATGTGATGTTCTTAATTGACCCTTCTAAACATTTTGTATATCTTCCTATTTTCTTCTTGAAATTTTCTTCTGCCTTGACTTCCTTAAGACCATTCAATGGGGGCGCCTGGGTGGCTCAGTCAGTTGAGCGGCCAACTTCCTCTCAGGTCATGATCTCGCGGTCTGTGAGTTCGAGCCCCGCGTCGGGCTCTCTGCTGACAGCTCGGAGCCTGGAGCCTGTTTCGGATTCTGTGTCTCCCTCTCTCTGACCCTCCCCTGTTCATGCTCTGTCTCTCTCTGTCTCAAAAATAAATAAACGTTAAAAAAATAATTAAAAAAAATAATTAAAGCTGGCCTCCATACTAACAACTTTCTCTTCTCGCTGGCTTTTACTTATTCCCTCTGTAAATACTGGTCTTGTTAGGTATTACTTATCTTATTATTCTGCACCGGTGTTTCCCAAATCAAAAGTAATTTTTCTGAAATGTGTTCAAAAATGCAACTCTATAATAACTTTGGGAAATGCTGTATACTATATACTGTAATGTGATGTAAAAGGCTCCAAGAAATGTTGTGGTAAAAAAATAAAGATAATTAACTTTGCTTAACTAAATATTTCTTAAATTTATTTGACCATGGAATATTTGTGTTTGTGAGTGAGTCTGTGTGTGTGTGTGTGTGTGTGAGTGAAATCCATAGCACCTTGGGAAAAGACGTTCTACACACTTATCCTGTTTTTTTTTTTATATCCATACCCACATTTCTAATATTTTTTCTGACCTGTGACTTAAAATTTTACTCCAGATTTCTCTTATAAGTCCCAGACCCATATATTTAATTGTTGACTGATACTCTCCAGCTGCAATTACAACCTGCACCTCAAATTTAACATATTCAGGAACAAATTTTGTATGGTGGCAAATAAACCTATTATTTTTAAGGTATTGTTCATTTCAGCTAAAGATAATTATCAAACCAATCGCCAAAAAATCAAATTATTAAATGTTGTTATCTCTACCCTGACTTATTTTGCTAACCCATCACTTATCTTCTGTATTACAGATGATATTTTAATCCAGACACTCATAGAATCATGCCTGTGCTACTGGAATAGTTTTGATTGGTCTTTTAGCCTTCTTTTTCTAAATTGATCCCCAAAGACATCTAGAATGCAAAAGTATATACATAGTTGTCTTAGAAAATTGTTTTCCTTTGTGTTGTCTGATTGCTGAGGCTAAGACTTCCAATACTATGTTGAATAACAGTGGCGAGAGTAGATATCCCTGTCATGTTCCTGACCTTAGGGGAAAGCTCTCAGTTTTTCCCCATTGAGGATGATATTAGCAGTGGATCTTTCATATGTAACTTTTATGATCTTGAGTTATGATCCTTCTATCCCTACTTTCGTGAGGGTTTTTATCAAGAAAGGATGCTGTGTTTTGTCAAATGCTTTCTCTACATCTGTTGAGAGGATCATGTGGTTCTTATTCTTTCTTTTATTGATGTTATGTATCACATTGATTATTTTATGGATATTGAACCTGCCCTGCATCCCAGGTATAAATCCCACTTGGTTGTGGTGAATAATTTTTTCAATGTATTGTTGGATCTGGTTGGCTAGTATCAACAATGGGTTTGTTCAAATTTTTACTTCTTTCTGTTTCAGTTTTGGTAGTTTATACGTTTCTAAGAATTTGTCCATTTCTTCCAGATTGCCCACTTTATTGGCATATAATTGCACACAATATTCTCTTATCATTGTTTGTATTTCTGCAGTGTTGGTTGTGATCCAAATCTGTCAGGAGGAATTAAAACTGTCATTCTTCACAGATTACATACTCTATATTGAAACCCCAAAATATTTCACCAAAAACTGCTAGAACTGACCCATGAATTCAGCAAAGTCGCAGGATATAAAATCAGTGCACAGAAATCAGTTGCATTCTTATATACCAATAATGAAACAACATAAAGATAAATCAAGGAATCAATCCCATTTACAATTGCACCAAAGATCATAAAACACCTAGGAATAAACATAACCAAAAAGGTGAAAAAAATCTATACACTGAAAACTATAGAAAGCTTATGAAAGAAATTGAAGAAAACACACAAAAAAATGAAAGAATATTCCATGTTCCAGGATTGGAAGAACAAACATTGTTAAAATGTAGATACTACCCAAAGCAATCTACATATTCAATCAATACCTATCAAAGTAAAACCAGCATTATTCACAGAGCTAAAACAAAAATCCTAAAATTTGTATGGAACCAGAAAGGACCCCAAATAGCCAAAGCAATCTTGAAAAAGAAAGCCAAAGCTGGAGGCATCACAATCCTGGACTTCAAGACATATCATATAGCTGTAATTGTCAAGACAATATGGTACTGGCACAAAAACAGACACTCAGATCAACCCAGAAATGGACCCACAAACATATGGCAAACTAACCTTTGACAAAGCAGGAAAGAATATGCAATGGAATAAACACAGTCTCTTCAGTGCTGGGAAAACTGGACAGCGACATGCAGAAAAATGAGCCTGGACCACTTTTGTACACCAGACACAAAAATAAACTCAAAATGGATGAAAGACATCAATGTAAGACAGGAAGCCATCAAAATCCTGGAGGAGAAAGCAAGCAAAAACCTCTTTGACCTTGGTCACAGTAACTTCTTACTCAACATGTCTCTGGAGACAAGGGAAATAAAGCAAAAATGAACTACTGGGACCTCATCAAAACACAAAGCTTCTGCACAGCAAAGGAAACAACCAGCAAAACTGAAAGGCAACTGACAGAATGGGAGAAGATATTTGCAAGTGAAATATCAGATAAAGGGTTAGTATCCAAAATCTATAAAGAACTTATCAAACTCAACACCCCACAAAACAAATAATCCAGTAAAGAAATGGGCAAAAGACATGAATAGACACTTTTCCAAAGAAGATATTGAGATGGTAAATAGACACATGAAAAAAAATGCTCAACATCATTCATCAACAGGGAATTCCAAATCAAAACCACAATGAGATACGACCTCACACCTCAGAATGGCTAACATTAACAACTCAGGCAACAACAGGTGTTGGTGAGGATGCAGAAAAAGAGGATCTGTTTTGCATTGCTGGTGGGAATGCAACCTGGTGTAGCCACTCTGAAACAGTATGGAGGTTCCTCAAAAAATTAAAAATAGAATTACCCTACAATCCAGCAACTGCACTACTTGTATTTATCCACCAAGTGGATACTGGTGTGCTGATTCGAGGGGGCACATGCACCTCAGTGTTTATAGCAGTACTATTGACAATAGCCAAATTATGGAAAGAGCCCAAATGCACATCAACAGATGAATGGGTAAGGAAAATGTGGTATATATATACAAAGGAGTATTACTCAGCAATAAAAAAAGAATGAAATCTTGCCATTTGCAACTACATGGATGGAACTGGAGGGTATTATGCTAAGCAAAATTAGTCAGAGAAAGACAAATTTCATATGGCTTCATTCATACGAGGACTTTAAGATACAAAACAGATGAATATAAAGGAAGAGAAGCAAAAATACTATAAAAACAGGGAGGGGGAGAAAACATAAAAGACTCTTAAATATAGAGAACAACCCGAGGGTTTTGGAAGGGTTGTGGGGTGGGGGGGATTGTCTAAATGGGTAAGGGACATTAAGGAATTTACTCCTGAAATCATTGTTGCACCATATGCTAACTTGGATATAAATTAAATAATAAATAAAGAAATAGAAATGTTTTTCCTTAAAAAAAAAGATTGTTTTACTTATTTCCCATCATCTGAAGGTAAAAAACAAACTGACATTCAGGGATGTTTTCCTCATTTCTCTAACACTTTCATCCCAAACTGTAGTCACATACAGAACTGGTTATGTACTGTCAAAGATACACTCTCTTTCACACAACTCTACTCTTATTTGTCAATTCCATCTACCTTGACCATTCTTAACTTCTTCTGTCAACTTTAATACATTCTTCAAGGTCCAAGTAAAATATTTTCAATTGTATGAAGAATTTATCTGTTTGACTAAAAGGCTGGTGCCTGGGTGGCTCAGTCAGTTAAGCATCTGACTTCAGTTCAGGTCATGATCTCACTGTTTGTGGTTTCAAGCACCACATTGGGCTCTGTCCTGAAGAGCTCAGAGCCTGGAGCTTGCTTGCTTCAGATTCTGTATCTCCCTCTCTCTATGCTCCTCCCCTGCTGGTGTGCTCTCCCTCTCTTTTTCTCTCTCAAAAATAAACATTAAAAAATTTTAAAAGGCTAACATCATTTTTACCTTTTTTAAAAAATTTCTAGAATACTATGTAACTTCCTCTATTGTAACACTTACCATATACTACAACTGCCACTGGAAAACTGTAAATACATACTTGTAAAAAAATCACAAAAAGATTTATATCAATAGTGAGTAAAAAACAAATGTTCAATATTTAACATATATAATTACAATCTTTCTGAAAGTAATTGGACATCCATTACATAGAAGAGCTAATTGTGCTATTACAAAGAACAGGTAATAATGAGCTAATCTCTCCTATCATAAAATCTCTAAAAATGAAAGAATTTGACATTAATCTACATCATTAGAAATATAAGTAAATTTAATTATTATGAGAAAGATGTAACAGAATTTAAAGAAAACTAGTTTCTTTTATTTCCATCATATTTGAAATAATTACACCTAATCCAAACCACGTTTTCAAAATTAATATTTTAAAATACTGGAAAATTTAAAATCTATTGAATTATATTTAATTTCTCTATTAAATATTGATATGAAACCAATCACCTAGCATTCAGAATTTAATAAATATTTAGAGAAATTAAATAACAGAGCTTTTCCTTTTTTTTTTCTTTATCCATCTTTGACTTTGGTTTATTTTTTTAATATTTATTTTGAGAGAGAGTAACCTCTTAACAGATCTGGCCTTTCAATGTTGGTCTGAACATGTTTTTCTCCACCTGCCCTTTTTGCTTCTATTTTAGCAGGTGTGGGTGGTTTGTGCTTGATTAAAAATAAGAATGGACAACAAAAGCTCCACATATTTGACTTTGAATCTGCCATTTGAATCATTCTTCTATTGTCCAAAAGTTGTAGTGAGAGAATATCCCCCATTTACTTTGCGTGTAAGAATCTCCTAATAATAACAAAGAAGCTGATCAAACAAGATTTTAATTTCTTTATATCCTTTAAGAATTTCAGAAACAATTCATCTCAGGAATTTTAAACTTGCATTCAAGTGTCCTGTCTGATTTAGTCTTTATGCAGTGTATTCCAATGATAGATCTCCATTGGTACATATACACATAAATGAGTGGGTGTTTGTGAAAGTGTGTATATATATAACTTATATCACTCATATACATATACATACACATATATGTATATGAGTGATATAAGTTTGCATTGTTTTTTAAATATTTGTCTTACCTAATTTGACAGTGACTTATTGTGTTTCTTTAATGGTACATATTACACACATACAAATAAATTTATATCCAAGTGAGAATTATAGTTTTTCAAGTAAATGGAATTAGAATTGGATTTAGGCCTTCATTTTTTTTTGAAATGTTGAATTAACATTATATGATTTTTTCAAAATATTAATCTTAAAGTACTCATGTACCATTTGAAAGAAAATGAACAGAAAGGATAAAAATGATGTATGTTTTTATGAATCAAAAAATTTTATTTTATTTTTATTTCCAAATTTCAAATGCAAAAGAATAGCTTTTAAATATAGTATTAGATGGGGCGCCTGGGTGGCGCAGTCGGTTAAGCGTCCGACTTCAGCCAGGTCACGATCTCGCGGTCCGTGAGTTCGAGCCCCGCGTCGGGCTCTGGGCTGATGGCTCAGAGCCTGGAGCCTGTTTCCGATTCTGTGTCTCCCTCTCTCTCTGCCCCTCCCCCGTTCATGCTCTGTCTCTCTCTGTCCCAAAAATAAATAAAAAAAAAAAAATAAATAAAAAAAAAATTTAAATATAGTATTAGATTAAAACTATTTATTTTATACAAGATTTATATGACTACAAGTATACAATGAATAAATTAAAACTCTAAACCAAATTTCATAAAACATTTAGCAAAATGTCTAAATTTTAAAAAGTAGGCCAGGGGTAAAAATCTACACTGTAGGAAGAATGGGGATGATATCTGTTTAAAGGAAATATTTCTTCTTTTGTGTTTATTACTTTTGCATTTATTTTTCAGTATATAGTTTTGAAATGATCATATTCAAAGTGTTTATTTAGCACAGTACCTGGCAGACAAACAGCTATTATTAATGTTCCCTCACAAATATTCAGTTTTAACCTTCTCAAATTCAGAAACACTTTCTTGAATTCGGTGTAATTTTAGTGATAATATGTTTAGTTCCCTAAACCTTACAAAGATAAGGATTTTAATCACTCACACAGAGCAATAATCCTGTGTGTTATTGGGTGACACCTCTCAATCTTGGAATATGTGAATTATCAAAATAAGTTATTAGAGGAGGATGTTTATATATCTATCTATATCAATCTATCTATCTAATGAAAACATTGTAATTTAAGAACAAAAATCTGAATAAATTAAAAAGTTAAGTTAGTTGTTGGGCATAAAAAGTTGGAAAGAGGTAATAGCTTACTTAATTTGTAAACTTATATAATGTAATATTGCTTATTTCATTATATTATTGGAATTTTCTAAACTGTTTTATTTTATAAAATTCACTTGAAGTGATAAATGATTAAATGTCTTCATTAAAATTAGTCAAAAGAAAAGTAACATGGGAGGAAATGTAGTAAGTTGAGAAAAATAGAAATATAAGGCATCTTAAATTGGAAAAACACTACATTCTGCATTTAAAAAGTGACTCTTAGTTGTTCAAATATCTTATATGTTATATTGTAAGTGAGACACACTCAGCATATTCAGAATAGATTAAATTAGAATAATAGACAGTGTGACTAAGGATACATAAACTAGGAAAATGCTAATCAAAAATAGAAGAAAGAAGAAAGTTTTAACTGAGTTAAGGTACAACCTATAATTTTTTACAGGTTATGTTTTTAATTAAATATCTATTTAAATATAAAAACAAATTTGTAGAGAGGTCAAAACAAATATTTTTGGTTTTAATATATTTTGAAAAAAATGAAACAGATTTTTCAAGTTTAGAGGGTCTATATGATCATGTTATTTGAATGAAGAATCTACATCTATATCTTCCAAATTAGAAATATACTTTGACTTAAAAGCCAAGAAAATATGATACTTCAATTTTCTTTTCAATTTATCCTCCAATGTATAAATTACTATAAGGAAATACAACTAGAATTTAATGACTAGATTATAAATAAACAATCTACCATTTGGAAAAGTTTAAAAATCTTTGAAAACAGTATAAATTAAGAAAGATAATAATGAGACATGCATACACACACCACCACCACCACCATCCTTGTATATATTCAGATATGTATATACTGCCTTACTACCTTACCATGTAGAAATTTCTAGGCTTTCAATATTTTAAAAAATATACCAAAATAAATGAGTTAATCACTTTCCTGGAAATGAATAATAGATCACAAAACATCTAAAAGGAAATATTAATAAAGAAAAAACAAAAGTTATGATTTAGGAAAAGGAAAAAAATATATAGTGGTAAGACTCAATTTTTTTTTTCTTAAATAATCTCAAACTAGGGGTACCTGGGTGGCTCAGTCAGTTAAGTGACCAACTTTAGCTCAGGTCATGCTCTCACGGTTTGTGGGTTCAAACCCCATATTGGGTTCTGTATTGACAGCTCAGAGCCTGCAGCCTGTCTCAGATTCTGTGTCGCCCTCTCTCTCTCTGCCCCTCCCCCAATTGCACTCTGTCTCTTTCAAAAATAAATAAACATGAAAAAATATTTTTAAAAATCTCAAGCTAAAATCATCAAAAGGAATTAAAAGAGGAAATAAAGGAAAAACAATGAATGGGAAGATATAAATCCTCTTACTGTCAAACTAATTTTAAGGAACTCTTTATAAACAATAAAAATGAGTATCATACATCTGTTTAGGTGTGGATTCATTTTTATTTATTCTGCTGTTTCATACCTGTTTTATACTTTCAAAGGCCTCAAGTATTTTTTCAGTTTTGGAAATTTTAAGGCATAATGTAAGGTATAAAATTAGTGTAGGTATTGACAATTTTTTCCTGCCAAAATATTCTCTATGATTGGAATAGTAACTTCTCAATGTGGGTCCTTAGAGGTATTTGTTGAATGAACAAACATCCTTCTTAAACATGGCTTCTCTTTCATTCTGTGTGGGGAATAAGCTTAGGAATTCTCTGAGTTTGCACCGATGGGCTAACAAGGCATAAAGAATTATAAAGTCACAGGATGAACACACCCAAGTTTGGGTAAACAAGATTAGGTAAACAGGGCAAAGTCCCCCAGTATAGGACAAAGATATAGTAATAGAAAAGCCTCAGAATGAAAGCATCAAAAATGAGGTAAACAAGATTAGATGTTCAGGGTGGAAACGCCTCCCAATTTAGTACAATAGCATAAAGCTGCTTTCACAGGAAGGACCAAATTAGGTAAATAGGTAAACAGGGCTATGGACTGCAGCAGGGTGAATTTGCCCAGAGCAAAGCTAATTAGCAAAAGAAAGGTGCCTTGTTGACCCTGGGGTAGCTTGCTCCATCCATTTTTCTCACCCTCTAGGCCAGTAAGTAAACAGAGGTGGTGCCTCAGGTCTGCTGTAAATGACGTTCTACCCAGCACCAGAAATTTGTTTTGTATTGACCCAAGTCCCTAACACTGAATATCTTTAAAACCCCCTTTCACCCATGCCCATGAGTTAATGTTCACGGTTTCATTGTCTCTTTGCGCCTGCCCATCACATTTGTAAGCCTTCTTATCCTAATAAAAACAGAGCAAGGACCCTTACTCAGGGCTCTTGTCTCCTCCTGGACATTAGCCTTTCTTGCGTTTTAGTCCTGCATCCTCTCTCTTGCTAGGCAAGACAACTCCAGACCCAGAGTCTACGACAACTCTGTTTCCCTTCTTTTGGAACTCCTAGCAAACAAATGTTTGGAGGCTTTCATAACTTGTTTTTCTGATTTATAATCTCTTTTATCTGAATAAATTCCTCATTTATCATTGAGTTGACTAATTCTCTTTGTGTTTATTCTTGTATTGATGTTTTTTTCTTACATCATTTTCATTTCCAGAACTTTTACTTCTTTATAACCATCTCTACATCATTCTTTTTTGCCTGTTATTATTTCAAAATCTCCTGTTATTTTTCATGGATTTTATTCTTTTTAAAAATTCCATTGAGATTCTAAATATACTTTAAAGTCAAATATAGATTGCTATATTAGTTTTGATATTTTCTTTGGCAAATTCAACTCCAGAATGCTTGTATATATAATTATTTTATTATCCCTCATAGTTAATTTTACACATTTTAAAAAAGTGTTTACTTATTTTTTTTGAGAGGGGGGAGGAGCAGAGAGAGAGGGAGATAGAGTATCCAAAGCAGGCTCTGCACTGTTGGCACAGAGCCTAATGTAAAGCTAGAACTAATGAACCTTGAGATCATGACCTGAGCCGAAATTGGATGCTTAACCAACTGAGCTACTCAGGCACCCCAATTTTCCACGTTTTATAATTTTTGGCACATTTCTCTTGAGTGCCAAGATATGTACACATTCTTAATCATTGTATGTTTCAACCAGAATTGATTATTTTCCTCCACTATCCACACTGTGCAGTATTCTTTAAACTGTGAAGTTCTTTTGTAGGCCTTTTATGAATCATTTAACTAGGGACCCTTGCCAGAAACAATGCATCATTGATCCTTCTAACTACTTTATCTCTCACAAATATAATGTCCAATCTTGTGGTATTTTAGCTGTTTGATATTTCTGTTCTTCCCATCTCTACATAATCCAGCTGCAATTAACCTTCCATAGGCAACCTCAAATTTCAGTCCACACTAGTTGTGAACAATACACAAGTTGCTAATGTATTCTCAGAGCATTAATTTACTTCAAAAACCAAGTGACTTTCACACATTTTGTAAAAAACAAAACAAACAAAAATCCAAAGATAAAATGAGATGATAGTATTTAATAGGATGTATAACATGTGTTGTTTTTTTTTTCCTCCAAAGTAATTTTTATAATAATTGCTTCCTTCCTACCTCCAGCCAGGACTCTCCAACCACACATCATGAGTGAAAAACTTGTTTTTTTTTTTTTTTTTTTTTTTTTATCTTATCTGTTTATACAATTTGCATTCAAGTTCAGGTCCCTTGAGGAGCATACACCAAGATGGAATTAAAAGTGCAACATACTTATTGAAGGAAGGAGCAGAAGATGGTAGAAAAGTCTTGTGGAAGGAAAGAGGGAAAGAAGGTGAATTGGAGTAGGAAGAGACATGGACTGCAACACAACTCCCAGAATGTTTTGGCCAGGCCAATGGGGAGTCCTCAAGCTGAAGTCAGCAATTGGAGAATCTTACATCTACTGGAATTGTCCTAACACAGGATTCCTTTCATGCTCTATGACCTGTAGAAACATGACCACTGCAAAAGTGAGTCATGTTCACAGAGGAAGAGAAAGCCAAGACTGTCATTTAATTATGCTGTCTGTAGCAAGATCTTTGAGTTGCAAATTTTCATGGTCACTCCAATCCTTCCTTGCATCAAGTACTGTATAAATATACCACCAAAAATAGGTTCTCCATATTACCTTGTCCATAATTTCCATGGGCCTTTTCTTCCTGATAGAAATCTTACAAAGGAAGGCTAATGAGACAAACTCCAGTCCCGGCTTGAGCAGTTGATCTCAGGGTTTCCTCTGAGGGTTCAGGTTTTTCTGTGTATTTGTATGTGTGTTTGTGTGTTCATTTTTGTTTCTTTTGTGGAAAAGGAGCTCTATTTCCTCCTGCTGATCAGAGTCAGGTATCTCTGTCTCAGTGGTGATGCCTTTTCTGGTTTTTAGTTTCTGGACACAAAGAATCCAAAGGGACTAAGAGAATCTTATTTAAGACCAGGGCCAGCAAATCCTACAGAAACAAGAGTTGCAGGAACAACAAACACAAAAGGCCTTAGAGGACCACTGGGAGTAACATTAATCAAGGATATCCCTGCTTCTTCTTTTTGTTTGATAGACCCATATATTTTTCCTCTTAGAAAACACGATCATATAGAGATCTATGAATGGAGGTATATACTGTTTCCTGAAGGATAGTACTCTTTTGCATTCAAAATGTTTTTTTTTTTTTTAAGGTAGTACTTCCATTGTGTCTTTAGAATGCTTTAGCAGCACTCTATGAGTCCAGCTGCTTCTTGTGGTGTGGTATGTAATATTAACAGCAGAGTCCATAGTAATGGGTCCACTCAGATGCTATATCATGTGGGATTTCATATCTATGGATCAGACATTCTGTAAGCCTCAAATAACCAAACAAGAAAGTAGGCAAGAGATTTGAATAGACATCTACAATAGAAGATACCTGAATGGCCAATAAACATTATGCTAACATCATAGGTCATCTGATAATGGAACTTCAAAACAAAGTGCAATAACACTACACCAAAACTATAATGGATACAAAAAAGGAATAAGAATACCTAGTATTTGAGAGGACTATACCCTGAACTCTCACACACACTGTTGCTTGTAAAATACAATCAGTTTGGATAGTAGTTTGGCAGGTTTTCTTTCTTTCTTTTTCTTTCTTTCTTTCTTTCTTTCTTTCTTTCTTTCTTTCTTTCTTTCTTTCTTTCTAAGTTAAACATACACTTGTTATTTGACCCAGATATTCTATCCCTAGGTATTTATTCAAGAGACAGCAGCTTTATTTGTACCAGCCAAGGATTGAAAATATGTCTAAATGTCCTTCAACAAGTTGAACCAGAAACATATTGTGGTGTGTCTGTACAATAGAATACCAATTAGTAATAAAATGGGAAGAGCCACTGATTTATGTAACAGTGTGGATGGATCTTCAAAACATTATGCTGAGAGAATGACACAAAAATGTACATATTACATAATTTTACTATGAAATTCTGTAAATTGAATTTAGAGTTGCAGGTTGCAGATTGCTGGAGACCAGCTCCAGCAACCAGGGGTTCCGGAAGGAAGAACAGCGTTGGTGAAAATAAAACAAAACTAAAATAAAAAACTTAAAATAAAAAACTAAAACTAAAATAAAAATGGACACAGACAACAGCAGTGTGTTGAACTGGCCAATTTATTGTAGCAAACGTGGCATTATATTTGCTACTGATTTCCTTATAACAAAATCATCTGTTTTTCTAACGATACTTAATTTTGAAAATGTTCCTATGTGTAATAAACCTTTAAGAAATAACATGGAGATTTTCTCGTAATATTCCCTCATACCCTTTTATTATTGATTAATTTCTTACATTATTCCGTCATGCATCTGCATTTATCTATAATCTATAGAGCATTTGCTTTGCTGTTTTCATGAAAGGCCATCTTTCAACACCTCAAGTGGAACAGTTACAGGGACATGACCTCTTAGTTGTTTCCCTGAACCATTTGAGGTTTGAGGAACAAAAGTGTTTGCCTTGGTCCGAGGTGCCAGGAGGGGGCCAAGAGGGCCTTAGAAACCCATGCCTTATACATTCTCAGAGAGACAATGCACCTAGGAACCAATGAACCATTCTGTACCTTAACCTCAATCATCATCTGGAATGCCTCCTGGGGGCCAGGTGGGCCTAGGGTTGGAGTAACCTGTGCCCATACATACACTCCTTAGTTGCCGGAGTGGGGCTTTCAAATCCATATGTCTCTCCTTTATTGGCCCCCTTTGCTGACAAATGCATGAGGCTATCCTTCCTGTAAGTAGAGGAGTCTCCATAGGGGATGACAAGGGCTAAATGTAAGGCTGCACAATTTCTTGTGGAACCTTATTTTCTTTCTTAATGGTTCTTTTCCCAGGGGACCTGTCGAGGGCAATTCCCCAACAGGCAATATCCCAAGTACTTTTATTAAGGCCAAATTACCTAAAAGCGGGAGTACAAGAAGCTTCACTGTCGGTGGGCCGCCTTGCAGTCACCAATCCATCCATAGCCTGGGCCTTGCCATCAGGCTGGGATAGCTCAGCTTCCAGCAGCAGATAAGTGATTGCCTGGGTCCAAAAGTCAGGATAAGGACTGACTGTAATTGCCATGAGATGTAATTATGTGTAGACTATAGTGTACATCTGAACTACACAAGTTGTATATTCTTCCACTTCAAAGAGATAATTTATCCATGGGGAGAGAGACTGGAACTATAAGAACTGTCCTCCAATTTCCCTCCAAATTCTGGATACCATGACTGTGTTGTGGGAAATGATTCTATAATTCTGTTTCACTTCACATTTATTACAGACATTATGTATTGAAGTACAACTCTTAGCTATATTTTATGTTTTGACTGTAGACTTCTGACTGGAGATTTTACCTTTCAGGACAAAAAAATGTTCAAATCATGATTAAGTTTTGTATATGGACCAGAACCACAGCAAGCATAGAATAACTTTTGTAATCTAAGCAAGTTGAAATCATTTCCTCTTTGATCATGTAGATGAAATATATATTTACTATTTCAGGGGGCTCTGTATGTAACAATTTTCCCCCAATAAATTGATAGTGTTTCAAATCTAATTTTATAATTTTTCTCTTTTTATTTTTTTTTATTATTTTTTTTTTTAATTTTTTTTTTCAACGTTTATTTATTTTTGGGACAGAGAGAGACAGAGCATGAACGGGGGAGGGGCAGAGAGAGAGGGAGACACAGAATCGGAAACAGGTTCCAGGCTCTGAGCCATCAGCCTGATGCGGGGCTCGAACTCACGGACCGCGAGATCGTGACCTGGCTGAAGTCGGACGCTTAACCGACTGCGCCACCCAGGCGCCCCTTTTTTTTTTTTTTTTTTAATTTTTCTCTTTTTAAAACTAAGGTTTTATGATATTATAATTATATATTTTTCATGATTTCCAAAGTATTTTTTTTTAATTTTTTTTTCAACGTTTATTTATTTTTGGGACAGAGAGAGACAGAGCATGAACGGGGGAGGGGCAGAGAGAGGGAGACACAGAATCGGAAACAGGCTCCAGGCTCCAGGCTCCAGGCTCCAAGCCATCAGCCCAGAGCCTGACGCGGGGCTCGAACTCACGGACCGCGAGATCGTGACCTGGCTGAAGTCGGATGCTTAACCGACTGCGCCACCCAGGTGCCCCTCCAAAGTATTTTTAAGAACATCTTTCTCAAATGAACCTTGTATCAACCTTGTGAGATAATTATAGACAATTATTACCCCATTATTGCCCCATTTTTCAATTGAGTAAGCAGAGTCCATGTTGTTTTTAATCAGGATTTTTGTCCACTATTTGATGTAACCAAGCTTTGATTCGTGATGTTTTCTCCTATCATTTTGGAAAGAATTTACTGATGGTTATAACATGTAAAATAATTTATTTTTTTCTTTGCTTGAAAACAGGAATTATGGGAATTATGCATGAACAGAAAGAGTGGGAATTATGTGTAATACATGTGAAGCAATTTATTTTGGCTGGACAAGTATATGTCACTGAATGTATAAATCAAACTGAACTGATAAGTCCAGTTACTTTGCCAAGTTTGTTTCCTTTCATATTAATGAACTGCAAAATGCAAAGAGGGCACTTTTAATTTCTAATTATTTAAGAAGATTAATACAAATGATCACCATTGCCTTTTAGATACATTCATAAAATTTCCAGCTGATATATCACCAAAGATTATGATTTACAGCATCTATAGAAATGAAACTTCCTGAATAGATATACCTATAAAGAATATGAAATACTACTGTATGTACATAGTCACTTTCTCAAACATCATTCTAAGAACTAAAAAAAATGAAATATTTTCAAAGGTTGTATTAGGGTGCTTTGGGAAGTAGAAGAGAGAATGTTCTAGTATGATAGTTTTATATTTTACCTCCTCAAGCTATATTATCAGAGATGTTTTAAACAGTTAATAATAATAATAGTAATAGTAATAAAACAGGAAACAAAGGTTCTGTATCTTGTAGTCAAAAAACAGTGAGCCAAGTCACCATTATACATAGGTATCTGAAATAATTACTAAATACAGCTTTTTGAATACGATTTTTCTTACTTAGTTTATTGAATTTGTCTGCTTCTAGTTTTCTCACTGAAGCCTACCTACCACCTTTTAATTAAATACGCTGATAAAATTTCATCTAAGTGCAGATTTCCTTTGGTTAGCATAATGCTTTGTTCTGTTGCATGTCACCTGCCCTGGCTTTCTATTTTATGGATGTCTACAAAGGGATGTGCTGTAACTCAAGTATAAGCAGAAGTTTCTTTCATTGTTATAAATAAAATTGGTTTAACCTATGATTAAGTTAAAGGTGTTCCCAGCTTTCTGAAGACTATGCTCCCTGCTGAAAATTGCTAAGTTGCTCTTTTTTTATTTTTTGTCTTCCCCTGTCACCTTGACTGAGTTTGGAGGCCCTTACAAGTACAGAACAATACTACTTAAGTAACCACAGTTCTTTTTTAACATGAATTAGTAGGCCAGATTTACTTAGCAGGACAAACTTTGCTTTTATATATAATGCCATTTTAATTGATGTGAACTTCTTTATCTTAGTTGCAGGTATGGGGTTACTTCATAGTTCTTTATTGCAATCAGCAGGGTGTTAATTTGATTTTTTTTAATTGCTGAATTCTGTCAATCTCATTTCTAGTTTCTTAATAAAAATAGATGGAGAAAATAAATGAAACCTAAATATCATAATCCTAAATCCCTATTATTTTGGAATTCTATAGTCATTTGTTTTGGCATTCATTGAACCATGTCTAAGTTGTAGTAGGATAATCGGGACTTTTTTTTTTTTTTTTTTTTGCAACAGGTATAGAATACAAACTACAAAACCAAGTGCCAATTGTGTATAAGCTCAGAGAGTAAACATGCATATTCCTTCTCAGCACAAATTTTGCATATGGAATATACCCATAGCAGAGAAAATACAAACTGAGGCATAGAAATACATTATATTAGTTAAATGGTAAAATCTCTGATGAAAATTTGGGGCTTTTACACAATTGGTTATTTTGGTTTAAATAAGTTTTATTATTTCTGCATTTTTCTGGTACAAATGAACACTTTCAAAACACCTTTGTTTGCATTTAACAAACTGGATAATTAAAAAAGAAAAGAAATGCTACCATAAATAATCACTTCTTGATAAGCATGTTTACAAAATTCTGTGTTCTTTTATCTTCAAAAAATATCGTGGCTTTCTGTTTTCATTCTTGCCATCAGAATTATCTAAGAGTTTTCATATGCAACATGATTAAGACTTGAAAGGAAATTCAGAATAAATGAGAGCCACGTTTAGGTAAAAAGAGTATGTAACTATAATTTTCAAATTTAAAGGTAAGAAAAATTACCCTGGGTAAACAAACAGTGAAAGCAATATGATGTTGATATATCCTATGTAATTCTTAGTACTCAATTAGGTATTTGAGTATAGAAAAGACATATTTATTGACCCAGAATTTTCTTGAAGTTGATATATACTGGCAAAACAATGCTCAGTAGTCAGTTGACTATAACATTAGGTTTCACCAATATCTGACCAAGAAAATAAAAATATTAATGGCAATTGCATACTCTGTATGTGTAAATAAATAATGGCTATGTTTTGTTATACTTCTTTTGAGTTATGCCACATTGACACACAAAAATATATCTATTTCGAGTTCATGAGTAGAATTAGACTAATATATTTCATTCTCAGAACATGTCAAGTAATATATTGATTACATATTAATAAAATTATAATAAACACTAACACCAAACTCTTATTATATGCTACATATAATAAGTCATAATAAGACATTCTGATTTCTTGATCAAAATAGAGAGTTTCAACTGCAGATTGAAAACTAAAACTAGTCATTTATGCCAGAAATCAAACAACTTGATGATTACTAGAGAAGAATAAATGTATACATATTCAAAATTGGGTTTTCCTTTTCCTCCTCAATTAATATTGTTTGTATGTCACTACACTTACAGATCCTGTCATTATACGATACATTTATATACTAATTTGAAGAAATTCATTTTAACAATTGTACTTACCTAATGCCTACATATTTTTCTCATTAACAGCTACTTCAATTATTTCAAAATTTAACCTTTCAGGAGTGACATCAACAAGGTGGCAACATAGATTGTTCCTGATTTTGTTTCCCCTCACAATAAGAACAACTACCAATTACTAACATAATGCAACACTGAGAGAATAGTAGAACATGAGAGTGATGCTGAGGCAAGTCCCTGCACCACAGACAAAAAGACATACTGCATTAGGTAATAAGAGAAGCAGCTATTGTCCCTCTCCCAGCCAGCATAGCACCATGCAGAGAAGACTCCCTTAAGCTTCCAATTCCTCCAGTCAAAAAAGAGAAACCAGAGGGGACAACCACCCCCTCAAGCATGGTGGGTCACTTTGCAGGAGCCCTACTCTGTCACCATGGGAATTATAGGGGAATTCATGACACTAAACTACTAGGACTGTGACAGAGAAGTGGGGACGGGTTTTCGACAATCAACACAGGGATATTGGCAGACTAATTTCACACCTGCAGTGCTCAGATGACAGAGGCTTTGTTTATTGAAGAAACAAGTTGGGGTGTACTCTGACCAGGAAACTTGGCAGGATGCAATTCTGTCTGATTCAGATTCTCAAGCAAAGAGGTTTTCTGTCCCTAGAACCAGGTTTTGCCACATCCAGGAAAGGAGGTGAATCACAGCCCCACCTTCTCTGGAGAATGTCTTCTAGAACCATCTGACCAAAGGGCTGGTGACAACTCCTGACAGCTGCACATTCCAGGGGCAATCGAGCCAGGTTGCAGGTGAGCAAAACTGATCACTTCCAGAGTAACAGGCATGGTGGGTTCCCATTCTACACATAGGCAGAAGGACTTTTCATAGCCAAGGCTCAGGATGGCCCCAAACCCCTATCAACCAAGAGCCTATTTGAGAGATTGAAAGTGACCTGGAGTGGCTTCTCCTTCTCCTGTTCAGTTAAGGGAGCTGAGACATAGCCCCACACTTTGTGAGAGTGTCTTCTGGTTTGATCTGACCACAACTCCTGGAAACTGTGAAGGCCAAAGAGACACAAGCTGAGAGGCAGGCAGAACCAATAGTTTCTAAAGCAAAGCCAGTGCCTCTGTTCAGTCAGGAAACTTGGGGTGCAGGTTGACTTGAGTTAATACAACAAAGAAAAGCTTTACCAGTTTTTGCCAAGGCAAAAATTTTACCAAGAACATTTACCAAGTTCTTGCTGTGCCAAGGCAAAGAATACAATGTGTAGCCTTGCTCATCACTGAAAAGAGCCTTGTCTGTTGGACAAGGTAACCTAACCAGAGCAGATAGGAAGCTGCATATCTCATTCAACAGCCCATGTACAGTGGCACTTAAACTAAAAGCACAGCCTATGGCTGCCCATGTCTGAGAGCAAAACTGATGGCCTCACCTGACCAGGGAATTCAGTACACATTCTGATTCAAGTCCCAAGCACTGAACTGTACAAGGCCTGGGTCCCATCCTGCTGCTCTGCCAACACGGAAAAGTTAATTCATAGTCTCAATCATTACTAAATATAGTACCCAGTTGTGACCATCCAGAAAGCCCAACCAGAGAATCCAGGCAGCCATAAAAACCAACATAAACCCTCACTCGAGTAGGAAAACAAGCCAGCACAGTCCTGTCCAACTGTTCTCAGCAAGAGGTACAACCCCATCCTCATCCTCAGAGCTTGTGCAGTTGTCTCACCACAAATGACTGTTAATATTAGGACTAAATTGCCCAAGGACATTACCAGCAGACCCACCCAGAAATCCAAACTGAGCTAGCTGGTAAAGAACTCTGCCAAAGCAAACCTATAAACTTTAGAAGAGGAGATTGATTAGTCAAATGTGCAGATAGCAACATAAAGAATCAAGCATCATAAAGTATCACATAAACTTGACACCACCAAAAGAAACTTCAAAACCTTAACTGACCATAAAGAAATTGAAAAGTCAGAAAAAATCCTTTTAAGGAAGTTTAATGAACTACAAGGAAACACAGACAACTAGACAAAATTAAGAAAACAATGCATACACAAAATGGGAATTTTAACAAGGAAACAGCAGCCATCAAAAAACAAACAAACAAACAAACAAACAGAGTGGTGCCTGGGTGGTTTAGTTGGTTAACCATCTGACTTTGGCTCTGGTCATGATCTTGCAATTCCTGGGTTCAAGCCCCATGTTGGGCTGTGTGCTCACAGGTCACAGCCTGGAGCCTGCTTCAGATTCTGTGTCTCCT
The DNA here is from genome assembly GCF_007474595.2 of Lynx canadensis. Classification (NCBI taxonomy): domain Eukaryota; kingdom Metazoa; phylum Chordata; class Mammalia; order Carnivora; family Felidae; genus Lynx; species Lynx canadensis. Next base: position 33,607,039 of record NC_044309.1, on the reverse strand, counting down.
TCTCTCTCTGCCCCTCCTCTGCTTATTCTCTCTCTTTCTCTCTCAAAAATAAATAAACATTAAAATAAAAATAAAAAAAAACAGAGACCTAAACTTGAAACATGCAGTAACTGAATTCAAGAATTTAAGAGAGAGTTTCAAAAGTAGACTTGACTACGCAAAAGAAAGAATAAGTGGCCCAAAAGTAAGAAAAATTACCCAATAAGAAGAGTGAAAAGAAGAAAGTCTTTTTTTTTAAATTTTTTTGAAATTTATTGACAAATTGGTTTCCATACAACACCCAGTGCTCATCCCAAAAGGTGCCCTCCTCAATACCCATCACCCACCCTCCCCTCCCTCCCACCCCCCATCAACCCTCAGTTTGTTCTCAGTTTTTAACAGTCTCTTATGCTTTGGCTCTCTCCCACTCTAACCTCTTTTTTTTTTTTCCTTCCCCTCCCCCATGGGTTCCTGTTAAGTTTCTCAGGATCCACATAAGAGTGAAACCATGTGGTATCTGTCTTTCTCAGTATGGCTTATTTCACTTAGCATTACACTCTCCAGTTCCATCCACGTTGCTACAAAGGGCCATATTTCATTTTTTCTCATTGCCACATAGTACTCCATTGTGTATATATACCACAATTTCTTTATCCACTCATCAGTTGATGGACATTTAGGCTCTTTCCATAATTTGGCTATTGTTGAGAGTGCTGCTATGAACATTGGGCAAAGAAGAAAGTCTTAAAGAGTGAAACCTATAAGAATTATGGAACACAATGAAAAGAAGCAATATTTGCATTATGGAAATTCCAGAAAGAGAAGAGAAAGAGAAAGGAAAATAAAGTATATTTAAAGCAATAACAGCTGAGAACTTCCCAATCGGGCATCTGATTGATGAGGCCCAAAAGATCTCAAATAGGTTGAACCTGAATAAAGATACATAAAGACACATTATAATTAAATTGTCAAGGGTCAAAGAAAATAATTTTAAGAGCAAAAAAAGAAAAGACTGAAGTTATATACAAGGGAACTGCCATAAGACTATTGACGGATTTTTCAACAGAAATTTATTAAGCCATGAGTGAATGGGATTATATGTTAAAAATATTAGGAAAAAAAAACCTGTCAACCAAGAATTATAACTAATAAGGCTGTTCTTTAGAAAGTAAAGGAGTAAGAAAAATTTTCCCGTACAAACAAAAGCTGAGAGAAATTATTACCACCAAACCTGCCCTACAAGAAATGTTAAAGGGAGTTCGAGTGGAAATGAAAGAACACTAATTAACCTCATAAAAAGATAAAGAAGTAACATAAATCTCACTGGTAATGGTAAATATAAAGTTATAGTTATATTCTACAATAGGGTAATAGGATGCATAATTCACTTAAAACTCCAATTTTTAAAATGATTATAGTAAAAACTACCATATTTATGACAATCTGTTGTTAATTACAGAATATAAAACATGTCAATACAACAGCAATAACCTTTAGTCAAACAATAAATAATCCCTGAATAACCAATATATAAAAGAAGAAAATTGAAGGGGAAATAATTTTTTTAAAAAATAACAACATACCTGAAACAAAACATACCATCACTTGTGGGGTGTAGCTAAAACATTTCTAATAGAAAAGTTCATATCAATAACACCTGTATTAAGATGCAAGACATATCCTAAATAAACAAACTATGCCTTAAAGAACTAGAAGAAAAGCACAAACAATCCAAAGTTAGTAGAAGAATAGAAATGATAATGATTAGAGCAGAAATAAATGAAATAAATAACAGAAAAGCAAGAGAGAAGATTAACCAAAGTAAGAGTTGGTTTTTTTGGGGAAGATAAACAAAATTGACAAGTCTTTAGCTAGACTAACAAAGGAAAAAAGAGAAGGGACCCAAATCAGCAAAATTACAAATGGAAAGAGGACACATTACAACTGATACCACAGAAATTCAAAGGATCATAAGAGGCTACTACAAACAACTGTATGCCTACAAACTGGACAACCCAGAAGAAATTGAAAAATTCTTGGAAACATGAAACTTGCCAAGATTGAATCAGAAAGAAATAAAAATTCTTAATAGATCAATTAGTAATGAGGAAAATTGAATCAGTGATTTAAAATCTTGCGCGGGGTGGGGGGAGAAAAAAAAGCTCATGACCAGAAGTTTCACTGGTGAATTTAACCAAATATTTAGAGAAGACTTAACACCAACCCTTATCAAACTCTTCCAAAAAAAAAAAAAAAATTGGAGGAGGGCATTCTCAAGCTCATTTTACCATGCCAGCATCATTCTGATACCTAAACCAGAAATGAATATTACCAGAAGGAAAAGCTATAGGTGATATGGTCGTCTAAATAAACACAGAAAACATTTTGAAGAAATTCAACATCCATTGAAGGTAAAAACTTTTAACAAAAATGGCAGAGAAGAAGCATATCTCAATGTAATAAAGGCTATTTTGACAATGCCACAGTTAATACAATTAATATCATACTCAATGATAAAAGGTTAAAAGCATTTGCTGTAAAGTCAGGAATAAGACAAGGTGACTGTTTTCACCACTCTTAGTCAACACAGTACTAAGTTTCTTAACTAGAGCAATCAGGCAAGAAAAAGAAATACAAATTTTCATCATTGGAAAGAAAAAAGTAAAATTATCTCTATATGCAAATGACATAATTTTGATATATAGAAAATCCTAAAGACTCAACAAAGAAACTGTTAGATCTAATCAATGAGTTTAGTAAAAATGGAGAATACAAAATTAACATGCAAATTTCAATATTGTTTCCATACAGAAACGCTACTGATGTTTTTTGAAAGGAATTTTTTGAAAGATACATAAATTTATTACATTTAATAAAAACCAACAAAATGCTTAGTAATAAATTTTACTGGGGGGGTAAAATGTTTCTACTTTGAAAACTGCAATATGTTTATGAAAGAAGTCAAAGACACAAATAAATGGAAAGAACCCCATGTTTATGAATTGGAAGAATTAATATTGTTAAAATGTCAATATTACTAGAAGCTGATCTACAGAGTCAACACAATCCATAGCAAGATTCCAATGGCATTTATTACAGAAAGAACACAGAGAGAAACTCTCCTAAAAGTTACATGGAACTACAAAAGACCCTGAATAGCCAAAAAATCTTGAAAAAGAAGAGCAAAACTAAGAGGCATTACATGTCCTGATTTCAAGCTATACAATAAACTTAAAATCATCAAAACAATATGGCTATTGGCTAAAAACAGACAAGCAAACCAATAGAACAGAATTGAAATCCCCAAAATAAACCCATTCATAAACAGTCAACTAATATTTGATATGGGAGCCAAGAATATTCACTGGATAAGTGACAGTGTCTTTAATAAAGTGTGCTGGGATAACTGGATATTCACATGTAAATGAATGAGACTGGATTAATATCTTACACTACTCACAAAAATTAACTCAAAGTGAATCAAAGACTTAAATGTAAGACCTGAAACCATGAAACACATAGAAAAAAAATAACAGCAAAGCTCCTTAACATAGGTCTTGGTATTGATTTTTTGAATATGACATGTAAAATACTAGGAAAAAAATATCAAAAATGAACTACATCAAAAAAAAAGCTTCTGTACAAAAAACGAAACCATCAACAAAGAAAAAGGCAACTTGCAGAATGGGAAAAATATTGCAAAACATATATCTGATAAGGGGTTAATATCAAAAAAATATAAAGAACTCATATAATTCATTGTCACAAAAATAACCCAATTAAGAAATGGGTTCTGAATAAACATTACTCTAATGAAGATATACAAAAAACAACAGGTATATGAAAATATGCTGAACATCACTAGTCATTGGGGAAATGTAAATTTACATCACAATGAGATATCATGTCACGCCTGTAAAAATGACCATCATCAAAAACATAAGCAGTAACAAAATCTGGCTTGATGTCAAGAAAAGGGAACTTGGTGGTAAATTGGTACAGCCACCATGGAAAACAGAATGGAGAATTCTCAAAAAAATTAGAAGTACCATATGAACCAGAAATTCCACTCTTGGAAATATATACAGAGTAAATAACACTAACTTGAAAAGATACCTGCACCCCCATGTTTATGGCAGTATTATTTATAACAACCAAGACATAGAAACAACCTAGGTTTTATTGATGGATAAATGGATAAAGACATTGTGAGGCCTGTGTCGTGTGTGTGTGTGTGTGTGTGTGTGATCAATAAATATACTAGGGATATAATGCACAACATGATTATAGTTAACATGAAGTATGATATATAAGTTGTTAAGAGATGCAATCCTAAAACTTCTCCTCAAAAGGATATTTTTTTCTCTTTTCTTTCTCTCATTTTTATTTTATCTATATGAAAACATGGATGTTAAACTACTGTAGTAATCATTTCACAATATATGTAAATCAAATCTTTATACTGTACAATTTTAACTCATACAGTGGTGTATGCCATTTTTTCTCAATAAAACTGGAGAAAATTATCACTTTTGTTGAGATGTATGTCATATATATAAATGATTTACTTGACATGAAAGTCTTTTTTATGATTTTTAAAGGATATTTTAGTTTTCATTGTTGTAGACATACATGTGTCTACATTCTCCTTATATAGTGTGTGCATGTGTGTCTATGTTTAATTATTTATATATACCACAGAGTGAAAAGTTAGTCTCATGAATGATATGGGACTCTCATCTTGGTTGCATTACACATTAGGGAGGCCATGGTAATAATCTCACAACCATCACATAATCTCTTATTCTAGTCCTTTATAAAAAAAATCCTTAAAATCAAGACTTGAATCTATAAATATCATTTTTATTGCAATAAGGCCTTATTATAATCAGTATTAATATACAGTAAAACTGGTTTGTAAGCACAATTCATTCAGAAACATGCTTGTAATCCAAAGCACTTGTGTATCAAAGTGAATTTCCCTGTAAGAAATAATGGAAACTCAAATGATTCATTCCACAACTCAAAATATTCATATAAAAATGATTACAAAACTGTAATACAATACAAAATAATAACAAAAATATAAAGAAAAATAAACAAATTAACCTGCACTTACCTTTGAAAATCTTCATGGCTTCTGTGAGGGAAACAAGAGAAAGGAGGGTTATTTTGTACAATGACCTTCATTACCACTAATGGAATCACTGCTATCTATTGGCTTAAAGGATCTTTTTTTTTTCTGCACAGGGCCATTGTATATGCTCACATCAATGTAGACTATATTACAGTATTAATAAACTCTTGTTCTATACTCTATTTAATGTAACTGGCAATAGGGAAGCAGAGGAAAGGGTCTATATCTGCCAGCAGCCTGACCTATAATGAAGAAAATCATTCCTAAGATTACTCTTGCATGGAAAAGCAAAGGACTGTCCATAGGTCCTTTGAAGTGACAAAAAGTACACTAGTGCAAGTTGTAGACACCTTCTAACATTCTGAAAAACCACTGAATTCTTCCAAACACTGTGGCCTGAAACTGAGCACCCAAGCCTGGGAGACAATCATCCACAATCGCACAGTGAAAGAGAGAGAGACAGACCGACAGAGAGAGAAGAACCATTGGTTCAATTGTGATCATGTGACATTTAGCATCACACACTACCCATATTGCAAGACCTCGTTCATTTATCAAGTTAAAATTTATTAAAAATGTTTGCTTGTCTTGCAGAACACTCTCAGAACAAGTTACTCAAAATCCAGTTTTACTATATAGATGTCAAATTTCCATTCCATTTTTCTCACACCTGTAAGACTTACACTTCTATTCCATAAAAGTCTTAAATTTGTTCTCAATGATTCTAATTAGAAAACATACTCTGAGGAAGAAAAGAAAAAGGAAATGACACAGTAGAAAATGGTAAGAAGTCCTGCAATATATTGTTCAGACAGCCAATGGAAGCCAGGCAGAGTGATATTGTTCTGGGGGCTGCTTTCTTCTGTATGGTAGTAAAAACTGGTGAGAGGTAGGTACACGGAAGTGAATACACCCAGAGCACAGTTCAGCTTAACCCTATGTTCTCTGCATACATTTATTATCTTTAGCACTAAGACCATATAGCCTTGTCTTCTGAGAAGCAGAAACAATAGCCCAAGGCAACTTGACTAGTTTAAAGTGTTCTAAAGCTTGTCATATATGGCTTTTATGATGTTAAGGTATGTTCCTTCTATCTTGATTTTCTTAAGGGTTTTTATTAAGAAAGGATGCTGTATTTTGTCAAATGCTTTTTCTGCATCTATTGACAGGATCATATGGTTCTTATCGTTTCTTCTATTAATGTGATGTATCACATTGATTTGTGAGTAGTGAACCAACCCTGCAGTCCAGGAATAAATCCCACTTGATCATGGTGAATAATTCTTTTAATACACAATTAAATTTGATTTGCTAGTATCTTGTTGAGAATTTTTGCATCCATGTTGGCCTGTAATTCTCCTTTTTAGTAGGGGAATATTGGCCTATAATTCTCCTTTTTAGTGGGGTCTCTGTCTGATTTGGGAAAAATTAAAAATAGAACTACCCTACGACCCACCCATAACACTACTAGGAACTTATCCTAGTAACAAGTTTGATATTCTTATGTTACAGATGAGGAGATTGCAGCCCTATTAAAATGTGTGTTTATAATAGTTTGAATTAATAGCAGGGCTGACATACCCACAATATTCTTATCCTTATATTTTCCCTTCATTCAATCAACAGCTTATACCTTCTATATATCTAATGGTCCAAGTACATGATGGGTAAGCTGAATTTTCATTCCAGTGGGTAACAGGAATGCTCTTTACAAAACCCAACCAACTATCACAAATTCTACCTGCTTAAATGCATTTGATTTCAGAATACCAATATATTTGTAATGGGTTTGGGTGTAAGAAGAATGTTCTTCCTAAAACAATCATGTTTGTATATTTGGGGAAAAATCTGACAGAAACAACAAGAAAAACAAACAAAAAGACAAACACAGTCAGGTGTCCTTTACTTTCTTCAGGCTTTGAAGATTATTCATTCTGGGGGCGCCTGGGTGGCGCAGTCGGTTAAGCGTCCGACTTCAGCCAGGTCACGATCTCGCGGTCCGTGAGTTCGAGCCCCGCGTCGGGCTCTGGGCTGATGGCTCAGAGCCTGGAGCCTGTTTCCCATTCTGTGTCTCTCTCTCTCTCTGCCCCTCCCCCATTCATGCTCTGTCTCTCTCTGTCCCAAAAATAAATAAACGTTGAAAAAAAAAATTAAAAAAAAAAAAAAAAGATTATTCATTCTGTTAATATTTTTAAAAAATCCTGATTTTTCTAGCCCATGGTACTTTGTGGTTTTCAGAGTCTTCACCAATATTCTCTGAGAGTTTGTTTGATATTGTGTCACTCAATCTAGGCCTCTAGTCACTCAAATATCACCTGACATCTCTCAGCCTCAGAGCAACTCAAATTTTTTCCACTTTAGTTCTCTCTGCCAGGGAAAGCCACCACACTTCCACATCTTCAAACGCAAGCACTGTCTATTCAAAGCTGTTATGTGAAGGAGATAATGGAGAATTACATCATAGCAGGGCAGCAAAATAAGCTACACACATATATACATATTACATATTTTGACACCACTCTTCTGAATTTCCTCAGTTATTTCCCTCAGAATAAAGTTCTCCAACCTTATTCTAACAACATATTCTTAGAATTTCTTTTCAATATGTTTCTTATAATTGTATCTCTGTATTTTTGTCTACAATACTCCTTTTCCCAAGCCACTAATGTTAACTTTATATTCCTCTTAGTTTATTACCCAGCACTACAGCTCATTCTTTGTTTCACCATTGTAATCCTGGTTATGCAAGGGAACTTAGTTCTTCACCAGAAAAGATCCTCAAATTTGTATTTCTAAACAACAAAAACTTCTACCTTAAGAATTTCTTGGAAGGGAAGATGGTGGCGGAGTAGGCTCATCTTGTCTCACTAATTCAACTAGATAACTATCATATCATCGTAAATATCCCAGAAATTGACCTGAAGACTGGCAGAACAAACTCCTCATCTAAAGGTAGAGAGGAGGCCACATTAATAAATGTGGGAGAGAAACTGATTGTGGCCTCTGTAGTGGGAGGGAGCTGTGTCATGGAGAAGGGTGAGAGACAGACTAAACACAGGGGAGCATACTAAAATCCCTATAGCCATTAGCTTGGAAAGTGATAGGGACTGAATTTCATGAGTTCTTGCAACCAGTGAAGCTAAAAGCCTGGAGGTCTACAGGTCAGCAGGCTTGGTCTGGGGAGAGCCCAGAGGCAGTGGGACTACTCTTGGAGAAAAGGCAGAGCAAACAGCCTATGAACATACAGTGTGAAAATAGCAATCTGAAGAGTGCCTGGGACACACATTGGGGAGGTTATTTGCTCATCTTGGAGTGTCCCAGAGAGACAGAGTTCATGGAGGGATCCCTCAAGGAACAAAGAAACTGGCAGGCATGATTTCCCTGCCCTACCTATCAGCATAAACATAGACCACCTGGAAGAACCAGCTCAGGGCCAACACTTGTTACCCATCTTGCTTAAACTAAGCCATGCCCATTCCTTGCATTCCAGTGGAAACCCTTCCCAGTCATGCTTGCTTTAGTCCCAGTGTGGTAGGCCCCTCCCCAAGGAGACCAAGCAAAATCCCTGCCCAGGTTTCATCTCCTGACTTGGGAGTTTTGCAGAGCCTTGATTCCTGCAGTGGTGGCTACAGGTCTCATTTCATAATCATACCAGAGCACACCTAGTTAAAATGTACCACATTCAGTCCAGAGACCACACACTGCCCACAAAAAGCAGAGTGACAGACAACTGGTCTTAAGGATAAAGCAAGTTGTCAGGACACAACCAATCACACACTGGAGACACTCTGAAGTGCCAGGCCCTAGGGAACAGGAGACCCTACACTGCAAGGCACTACAGGACCTCTTCTTCAAAAGCCATTACCCATAAGAAGAGGAGATGTAGTTGACTTTCCTAACACACAGAAACAGGCACAGAGATTCAGACAAAATGAAAAGACAGAGAAGTTTATCCCAAATCAAAGGAGAGTACTGGGCCATGGTGAAATCTAATGAAACAGAAGTTTTTAAGTTTTAAGAAACTAAACAAACAAGCAGGAGATGAGGGGAAGAGACAGAGAGAAAGAGAGAAAACAAGAGACTCTTTTTCTAAAGTTTATTTCTTTTGAGAGAGAGAGAGAGAGAGCACAAGCAGGAGATGGGCAAAGAGAGAAGGAAAGAGAGAGAATCTCAAGCAGGCTTTGCATTGTCAGTGCTGCAGCAGAGCCTGATGATGGGATTGGAACTCTCAGAGGCTTAACTGACTGAGTCACCCAGGTGCCCAAGAGATAGACTCTTAACTAAAGAGAACGAACTGATGATTACCGGAGGAGAAGTGGATGGGTGAAATAGGTGATGGAGATTAAGGAGGGCACTTGTGATCAGCACCGGGTTTTGCATGGAATTGTAGAATCACTATGTTGTACACCTGAAATGAATAGAACACTGTATCAACTAGAATTAAAATAAAAACTTAAAAAAATAATTTTTATATTATTGGAGATTTATTTTAAGTGTTTACATATACTATTTCCACTTTAATCACTTTAATAATTTTCCAAAAACAGAAAAATTATGTATTTATTAGATATTTCTGTAAATATTTCAACAGTATTAATTTATTTACCAGGATTTCTGTCATTTATTTAGGAAGAGAATTCTATGAATGAATATAGTGACTACATATCAGTATAACTTTTACACAATAATGGACTTTTTTGAAAAAATTAGAGCAAACTCTATGCCAATACCTCAGAAAAAATAATCATTTTTAAGAATTCATGTTACTATGGGGCGCCTGGGTGGCTCAGTCAATTGAGTGTCCAACTTTGGCTCAGGTCATGATCTCATAGTCCATGAGTTTGAGAGCTGCACTGGGCTCTGTGTTGACTGCTCAGAGCCTGGAGCCTGCTTCAGATTCTGTGTCTCCCTCTCTCTCTGTCCCTCTGCCGTTCATGCTCTGTCTCTCTGTCTCAAAAATAGATAGGGGCGCCTGGGTGGCTCAGTCGGTTAAGTGTCTGACTTCGGCTCAGGTCATGATCTCGTGGTTCACGAGTTCAAGCCCCACATCGGGCTCTGTGCTGACAGCTTGGAGCCTGGAGCCTGCTTCCGATTCTGTGTCTCCCTCTCTCTCTTACCCTCCCCCCATTCATGCTCTGTCTCTCTCTGTCTCAAAAGTAAGTAAACGTTAAAAAAAATTAAAAAATAAATAAGTAAATAAAAACTTTAAAAAATTAAAAAAAATAATTTGTGTTACTATGTTTTTAAGTTTATTCTAATTCCAGTTAGTTTTCATACAGTGTTGGTTTCAGGTGCACAATGTAAGTAAATTAACCTTTCGTACATTACCCTGTGCTTATCATGACAAATGCACTCCTTAATTCCCATAACTGTTTAATCCAGCCCCATCCCCCTTCCCCTCTGATAACCATAAATTTGTTCCCTATAATTAAGAGACTTTATTGTTTTGTCTCTCTCTCTTATTTTTTTTTACCTTTGCTTTTTTTGTTGTTCTTAAATTTCACATATGAGTGAAATCATATGGTATTTGGTTTTCTCTGATTGACTTATGATGTATTTCACTTAGCATTATACTCCATCCACTATGATGCAAATGGCAAGACTTCATTATTTCTAATGGCTGAATGAAATTCCATTATATATATATATATATATATATATATATTTATGGAATTATATATATATATACACATATATATGTATGTCTTTAATACATATATATATATATATATATATGTATATATATACACCCCACTTCTGTTCTATTCATCCGTGGATACTTGGGCTGCTTTCATATTTTGTCTATCGTAAATAATGCTGAAATAAACGTAGGGTTATATGTATCCCTTTGAATTAGAGTTCTTGTATTCTTTGGGTAAATACCCAGTGGTGAGAGGCTGGATCATAAGGTAATTCTATTTTTAAATTTTGAGGAACCTCCACACTGTTTTCCACAGTGGCTGCACCAGTTTATATTACCACCAACTGTACACAAGTGTCCCTTTTCCTCCACATCCTCTCCAACTCATGTTGATTATTATGTTGTTGATTTTAGCAATTCTGACAGGTTTGAGATGATATCTCTTTGTAGTTTTGATTTGCATTATTGCCCTAATGATGAGACATGTTGAGTATATTTTCATGTGTCTGTTGGCCATCTGGATATCTTATTTGGAAAAATATTTGTTTTTGTCTGCTGCCCATATTTTAACTGGATTATTTGTTTTTAGGGTGTTGAGTTTCATATAAATTCTTTAGATATTTGGTATACTAACCCTTTATCAGATATGTCATTTGTAAATAACTTCTTCCATTCTGTAGGTGAGCTTTTAGTTTTGCTGATTGTTTACTTCACTGTACAGAAGTCTTTTATTTTAAAATAGTTCCAGTAGTTCATTTTTGCTTTTATTTCCTTTGCCTCAGGAGATACATCTAGAAAAAAAAAAGTTGCTACAACAGCTGTCACAGACATTACTGCCTGTGATCTCTTTTTTATGATTTTGGATTTCACATTTAGGTCTTTAATACAAACTTAAATTTATTTTTGTGTATAGTATAAGAAAGTGGTCCAGTTTCATTCTTTTACATGTTGTCCAGTTTTCCTAACACCATTGTAGAAGAGACTATCTTTCTTCCATCGGATATTCTTTCCTGCTTTGTTGAAGATGAGTTGTGGGTCCATTTCTGGGTTTTCTATTCTGTTCCATTGATGTATTTGTCTGTTTTTGTGCCAGTATCATACTGTCTTGATGGCTACAGCTTTGTAATATAGCTTGAAATCCAGAACTGTGTTTTTCTTTTTCAGGATTGCTTTGGCTATTTGGGGTAGTTAGTGGTTCCATACAAAATTTAGGATTGTTTGTTCTAGTTCTGAAAAGTAGTGTTGGTATTTTGTTAGGGATTGCATTCAATGTGTAGATTGTTTTCAGTAGTAAAGACGTTTTAACAGTATTTGTTCTTTCAATCCATGAGCATGGACTGTCTTTCCATTTCTTTGGGTCATCTTCAATATCTTTCATCAGTGTTTTATAGTTTTCAGAGTACAGGTCTTTCACCCCTTTAGTTAGCTTTATTCCTAGGTATTTTATTATTTAGGCGCAATTGTAAATGGGGTTGTTTTCTTAATTTCTCTTACTGCTGCTTCATTATTGGTATATAGAAATGCAAACAGATTTCTGTAAATTTATTTTGTATACTTTGACTTTACCAAATTTGTTTATCAGTTTTCATTGTTTTTTGGTGGATTCTTTGGGTTATCTAGATAGAGTATCATACCATCTACAAAGAGTTTTACTTTCCTACAAAGGAAAGGAAAGTTTTACTTTTTCTTTGGCTATTTGGGAGCTTTTTTTTTTTTTTTTTTTTTTTTTTTTTAAATCTGTTTGGTATGGCTAGGACTTCCAGGACTATGTTGAATAAAAGTGGTGTCTTGTTCCTGACCTTAGGGGGCAAGCTCTCAGTTTTTTACCATTAAGAAAGATGTTAGCTGCAGGTTCTTCATATATGGTCTTTATTTTGTGGAGGTATATTTCCTCTAAACTTACTTTGTTGAAGGTTTTTATCATAAATGGATATTGTGCTTTGTTAAATGCCTTTTCTGCACCTATTGAAATGATCATATGGTTCTTATCCTTTCTTTTATTAATATGATGTGTCACATTGATTGATTTGCAAATACTGAACTACACTTGCCAGCCAGGAATAAATCTCTCTTAGTGTGGTAAATTATTTTTTCAAATGTGTTGTTACATTCAGCTTGCTGGAATTTGTTGGGGATTTTTGCATCTATGTTCATCAGAGTTATTGGTCTGTAGTTCTCTTTTTTAGTGGTGTCTTTATCTGATTTTGGTATCAGAGTAATGCTGGCATCATGAAATAAACTTGGAAGTTTACATTTTCTATTTTTGGAATAGTTTGAGAAGAATAGGTATCAACTCTTCTTTAAATGTTTGGTAGACTTGGTCTTTGAAGCTTTCTGGTCCTAGATTTTTGTTTATTGTGAGATTTTTGATTACTGATTCAATTTCTTTCCTGGTTATTGATCTGTTCACATTTTCTCTTTCTTCCTGTTTCAGTTTTGGTAGTTTTTATGTTTCTGGGAATTTATCCATTTCTTTTAGGTTGTCCAATATTTTGGCATACAGTTTTTCAAATTATCTCTTATGTTTTTTTTGTATTTCGTGGTGTTGGTTGTTATTTCTCCTCTCTCATTTGCGATTTGATTAATTGAGTGCCCCCCCCACCTTTTTTTTTTTTCCTTCTATGTTTGGTCAGAGGTTTATCAGTTGATTTTTTTTTTCAACAAGCCAGATCCAGGTTTCATTGATCTGTTCTATTGTGGTTTTTGTTTGTTTGTTTCTATATCATTTATTTCTGTTCCAATTGTTATTATTTTCTTTCTTCTGCTGGTTTTAGGTTTTGTTGTGGTTCTTTTCCTAGCTCCATTACATACAAAGTTAGGTTGTTTATCTGAGATTTTTCTTGCTTCTTGAGTTAGGCTTGTATTGCTATAAACTTCCCACTGAGAAGTACTTTGCTACATCCTAGAGGCTTTGAATCGCTGTGTTTCCACTTTCATGTGTTTCCATGTACTTTGCTATTTCTTCCTTGATTTTTTGGTTGATCCATTCATTGTTTAGTAGCATGTTATTTAACATCCATGATTTGTGGTATTTCCCGATTTTTTTCCTTTGGTGACTTCCATTTTCATTGTATTGTAGTCAGAAAATATACTTGGTATGACATTGATTCTCTTCAATTCGTTTACTGCTTTTCATTTGTTACTGTATATTCTCTAAATATGGTCTTTCCTTTCCACTCAAAGATTCCTCTTTGACATTTCTTGTGGAGCTGGTTTAGTGGTCATGATCTCCTTTAGTTTTTGTTTGGGAAACTCTTTGTCTCTCCTTGTATTCTGAATGATAGCTTTGCTGGATACAGTATTCTTGGCTTCAGTTTTTTTCCTTTCTTCACTTTGAATATGTCATGACACTGTCGTTGGGCCTGCAAAGTTTCTGCTAAAAAATCAGCTTATAGCCTATGGGGTTTCTGTTGTATGCAACTGTTTTTTTGTTTTTTGTTTTTTGTTTTTTTTTTTTGTCTTGTTGCTTTACAAAATTTTTCTTTATTACTACATTTTGCTATTTTAATTACAATATATCTTGGCATAGATCTGATTTTGTTGATTTTGGGGGGTTTTCTGTGCCTCCTGAATCTGTATATCAGTGTCCTTCCCCATTACTATGGAAAGTTTTCGCTATTATTTCTCGAAATAAATGTTCTGCCCCATTTTCTCTCTCTTCTTCTGAGTGTCCTGTAATATGAATGTTATTACATTTGACAGAGTCACTGAGTTCCCAGAGTTTATTCCCATTTTGCATAATTCTTTTCTCTCTCTTTTTTCAGCTTGATTACTTTCCATTATTCTCTCTTCTAGGTCACTAACTCATTCCTCTGTTTGTGTTTCTCATTTTGTTTATTGTATCCTTTATCTCTACTATGTTATTCCTTATCTCTGTGTTAAGGGTCTCACTCATATCTTCCAGTCTTTTCTCAAGTCCAGTGAGTATCCATATGCTCACTGTTTTAAATTCTCTATCAGGAATGTTACTTATATCTGTTTCACTTAGATCTCTGACTGTAGCCTCTTTCTGTTCTTTCATTTGAGAAAAAATTTCTCTGTTTTCTCATTTTGTCTTCTACTCTGTGTCTAATCTTGTGTGTTAAGAAAGTCACCTATGTCCACTGCTCTTGAACGTAGTGACTTTATGAAGAGGAGGTCCTAGAGCGCTCTGCAGTGCATTATTCCCTGTTCACCAGAACCTGGCACCTCAGGAAAGTATCCTATGTGTGTTGCTTACACCCTGCTGTTGTGTCTGAGTCACTTTATCTTTCAGTGCAGTTGTCTGCAGTCTCTCTGCCTATTGTGGACTGTGCTTGCTGTCTGAGATGTTAGTGAAACCCAGGCAGTACTGCTCTGAGTGGCATGCCCATGAGGGAATTTGGAAGCAGCATGCTGGTGTTAACAGAATTTGAGCTGGGCTACTGGTCCTATGCCAGATTCCCTAAAGCACTGCAACAGCTGGGGCCTGCACACCAGGCTTAGGGCTGGATGAAGTGCATGGTTGGTCCCAGAGTATCAGCTGGGCATAGTGCATAGCAGCTGTTGTATACCTGGTGGCTGGGAGTAGTGCATGATGACGCCTTGGAGCATGTGTCTATGCAAACTTGCAGCTGGGCAGGCATGTGATTGTGGCCATGGGAGCATGGCTGGGTGTGGTGGGGTCAATAGAATGGCATTGTGGCACCTGAAGCCTGGGTGAGACAGATACATGGTTTTAATAAATTTACCCTGGTCGCAGGGCTGAGGTTAGCAAGCTTGGAGTGGGCAAGTCCTCAGGAGTACTCTTGGGCATGTCACACTGGTGACAGGTTAGGTATCAAATGTTAGGTATCAAGTGCACCCTCGCCTCCTATAGGCACGTCTGTGTTTATGATGGGGAAGAAAATGGCACCTGCCAGATCTGTCTCCCATTTGCCCCATGTGTTGTATAATCTGCCATTTTTACGTTGTCTCTCTGGGCAGGGTACTGTCTCCTTAAGGGCAGAGTCCCAGCTATCATTCGCCCTCTAGTCATGCCCGGTGTTTAATCAAATGATGTTTAAAACTCTAGGTTCCAAATCCCACTAGTTTTACAAACTTGTGGAATTCAGCCCCTTTGATTTTTAAAGCCAAATGTTGTGGAGATTAGTCTTCCTTGTGTGAGCTCCCTGGTACAAGGGCACATTTCTCTGCCTTCTCTGTGTATGCAGCTCCCACCATTCTTCAGGCAGCCTCCCTCTGCTTTTTTGAACTTCCTAACCTTTTAGAGGCAGCTTCTTCTCCTATATTTAGTTGTTGAGTTTGTTCTGCCAGTCTTTGGATCCCTTTCCAGTTTATTGACTTGGATATGGAATGATATCTGATTAAAAACATGGGACAGGGTGAGCTCAGGGTCCTCCTACTTGACCATCCTCCTCTATGTCTTGTGTATTGTTTTTAGACTTACAATTTAAAAATAATGATTTAGCATACATTTGTCCTAATATTCAGTATCTATCCATCTCTAATTATTTCATCTATGGTCTCTGATTACTCATGACAAAGCTGATCTTCCATTTATTCACTCATGTTTATTTAAAGGTCAGACAGGATAAATATATGAATAAATTCACAAATTTTCTTTAGAAAGGTATTGAATAGATTGTCTTGATATTTGATTGAAACAATTTATCATGGCATATTATTCATAAGAGATAAAGAACAACTAGACTTTCTCAATGTGGATGTATTGATGTCAGTAACAGGTTCTATACTTAATATGGCATCTTAGACCAATTAGCCCTGATTTCTTAGTGTCCCTTTTAGAAGGTTTAATAATTTCTTTAGTTTCTTTACTTTTTTCAAATTTCTCATGACTGTGTTTATTATTTGAATCCTAAATATCAGCCCACAACTCTCATGAGGTCCCTGTTTTTTTAAATTGCATATCTCTATTTTAATAGAGTCATATACCTTGTATATGCGCAAAATCTGTATTTGTGTATGTACCATGTTTTTTTGTTTTTTGTTTTTGTTTGTTTTTGAGCTGTTCTCAGGAGTGGGTTCCAAGGATAGTTTTAGGTTTAATTAGAAGGATTCAGATGAACAGAACCTTTCATTTTGACCACGTCTTGGGGGATGTGTGTACTTATGTGTGTGTGTATGTTTAATGTTAGAAGTTAAAGGGAATCCCTACTATTGTTTCTTTCTCTCCATTTATCTCTCAATTTATGTACTCAATAAAGATTGTTTTAATTTTTATGTTATTTTTTTCATCTATGATTATAGAATCTTAAAACTCAAAAAAGTTCAGTAAGTACAGCATTATAATTAGTAACAAGACCTCTATAGTCAGCTTAAATGAATTTTATCACTTTCTAGTTATATGAGCATTGGCAAATTACATAAATTATATGTGTGTATTTTTCTTATTTGTAAAATTGGGGGAAATAATGGTGACTACCTCTGAGATCGGATAATGAGTTAATAAATTAATTTGTTTAATAACACAAATCGATTAATAATGTGTAAAACACAAATCAATGCTTGGGGCACAGTAAGTTTTCTCTCTCTGTCTTTCTCTGTTCCTCTCTTTATCTTTCTCTTTCTCTGGCTCTGTGTCTCTCTATCTATATATAATCTTCAGTCACATGAAGAACTTATATATCATACCTATCTTCATTTTCAAAACTAATATTTTATTATAAATTAGTATAATAATTATTTGCCTATACAAATTTTGTATAATATGCAAAACAGTTTATGTATCCTGTCATACACTATACTGTGATGTATCTTGAGAAATTGGTGGGCATATATTATTTATTTTTTATGATAATAACAAACATTCTGAAAAATGACTACACTTTGTATATCTTGACTACATCACAAAATCTAGAGTTTTTAAATAAAGTTACCATGTATCCTAAGAGTAACTAATAGCAATGATATTTTGACAGAACTCAATATGATTTAAAGATTTTGCATAAAAAAATTATAAAAAACAAATATTTTACATAAAGCACTAACAGTTTCTGCATCTTGTTATATTGCTCCAACTGTATAAAGTAGAATTTAAAAAATACAGTAAAATCATTGTGTATATTTTCAGTGCATTGAAGACATTTGGATGAAAAAAAAATCTTCAGAAAATGGATTCTAGAAAGATAAAAAGACCTTCTAAGAGGGTCAAAAATATGGAGCAGCTGAGAGTGTTGCCAAGTCTGAGCCTATGCTGAAGGAGAAAGAAGCCTTCCATTACTCATGGAAGAGATTACTCAGGGGTTTGGAATTTGTAGAATTCCTATGTATAGAGTTAGCTCTATTTGCCCACCTATTGGTTCTCCACAAAAAAATAGAAATACAAATTAAGAAACAAAAATAAAAAAGTTATTGTCTATGTAAAGCAATTGGTAATAGCACTATATTGATGGATTCATAATATATATAAAAGTAAAATATGGCAATATAAAGGAAGGATCAAGGGTATATAAAATTATAATATTGTAATATTCCTACATTATTTATGAAGCTGTAGTTTGCTAACCACTAGAAACATGGTATCAAAGTTTATCATCAAGAAACATCAAAAGAGATAAAATAAAATAATAAAAACTTGATTGATGTGAAAAATAGAAACAGATAAACAAATATCAGATGGGATAAACAAATATCAAAAGAACAGGCTTAATTCTGGACAAATCAATTATTATATTAAATTAACTGAACTAAATTTTCCATCTAAAATACAGTGTTTTTAACTAATTAGAGAAAGACCTGATTTTATACCATTTATAAAGGACTCACTTAAAAATTAAAGGCACAGATAGGTTGTAAGTTAAAAATGGAGAATAACAGGCAAACCATAACAAAATGGGGGTGGCTTAAGGGAAATACAAACTGAAACCACAATGATATGACTACCTACCTATTACAATGGCTAAAATAAAAAAGATGGACAAAACTATTTGTTATAAAAGATATGAAGCAACCTAAACACTCATACACTGGTTATGGGAGTGTAAAGTGATGCAGTCTCATTCAAAATAAGCTTAACAGATACTATTATATTTAATCGTATTCTTAGAAATTCCATTCCTAAGGAAAAATAGTGCATATGCTCTAAATAAATAATTAAAAGTATGTGATATGCTCAAATAAATAAATAAAAATTATATGTAAGTAAATGGTTCATAGCAGCTATTCACAATAGTTGAATACTAGAAAAAGTGTGGATATCCATCAACAAGAGATAATAAAGAAATTGTGATATAGTTATACAATGACATATCACATAGTAACATAAAAAAGAAACTATTGTTACATAAACCAGCATAGATTAGTCTCACTTGTAACATGCTGACTGAAAAAAAAAAAAAAAAAACTAGGCATAAAGTAGTATATATTGTGTAATTCCATGTTTACAAATGTTAAACGTAGGCAAAACTAAGATGTTTTCAGCTATAATTTGTTTAAATAAACCTTCTGCCCCTTTTTCTCACTATTCTTCTTCTGGGATTCCTATGATATGAATATTGCTTTTTTAAAAAAATAATTAAGTTTATTTATTTAGTTTTGAGTGAGAGCATGAACATAAGCAGGGGGAGGGCAGATAAAGAGGGAGAGAGAGAGAAACCCAGGCAGGTTCTGCAGTGTCAGCACACAGACTGATGCTGGGCTTGAACCCACGAATCATGAGATCATGACCTGAGCCAAAATCAACAGTTGGATGCTCAACCAACTGAGCCACCGAGGTGTGCCCTGATATTGTTTTATTTATGGAATCAGTAAGTTTTCTAAGTACCCTAATAGTTTTCATTCCCTATTCTTATCAGTTTCATTATTTTCCATAATTTTATCTTCTATATGACTACTTTCTCCTCTGCTTCTTCAGTCCTCATTATCACTGTATCTCAGCTGTACCATTTTTTATTTCAGCTGACTAGTTTTTAGATTTTTGATCTCTACAGCTGGGGTTTCTTTGGTGTCTTCTATGCTTTTTTTCAAGCCCAGCTAGTAGTTTGATGACTGTTGTTCTAAATACTTGTTCAGATATATTCTTATATCTGTTTTAAGCAATCCCTGGCTGTGATTTCTTCTTTAACTTTCTTTTGAGGAGAACTCCTCTGTCTTGTCATTAGGGATAAGTTTCTGTTTTGTGTGTGTGTGTGTGTGTGTGTGTGTGTGTGTGTTTTAAAGACTTGTTATATATCCTGCACCTGGGAATAATGTTATATTAAAAAAGGTGTCATACACTGTCCAGGGACTGGTACTTCAGGAAGTGTTTCTGGGGTATGCTGTATGCTGTTGTGTTTTGGCTGCGCTTTCCCACTGGTCAGTCCTCTGCAGAGCTCCTTCTTGCTTGTAGTGGGGAATGTTTGGACCTTTTACTAGGTGTGCTTTATTTTATTTCTTAAAACAAGCCTGGAAAAAAGTGGGGAGGGGAGGGGGGAGCCTGATCCCAAAAAAGAGAAAAGGAAAGGAAACTAGGAAAAATAAACAGAGAATAAAAAAGCTATAAGGCTGATTTCAAAATAAATAAGTAAATAAATAAATAAATAAAAATGGAAAAAAAGAAGAAAAGAAAAAAGAAAGAAAAAGAAAAGAAAAAAAAAAGATGCCTGAAAAAAAAGTGAAAATGAAATACAAAAGCAAACAAGAAGCTATGAGCCTGATTCCAAAAGAAAACGAAGAAGAAGAAGAAGAAGAAGAAGAAGAAGAAGAAAAGAATAATTAAAAACAAAACAAAACAAAACACCTTGCTCTTTTCTACCAGAACTGCAAGATGTTGTTTTGAAGCACTTGATTTTCAGTACACTTGGTACATGCTAGGTGCTGCCTGTGCTAGTCTTCTGAAGGAAAGACCTGCTGCACTGACTCAGTCTTGTCCGAGTACATAAACCAGGCACAGTGTGGGGCAGGGTTTGGTGTAAGTGGGTCCTGCCTCCACTGGGGGCTGCTGTGTTGCTCTGTGAAGTCCCACCATGTTGGGGGGGAAATGGCACTTCCCCAATATCTCTCCCCAACAGGGTATCTCACACCACCTTCTGTTCAGGAAGCCCTTCTAGAAATACTAGGAGAGTCAGCTCACCCTGCACCACAGCATTCCTGTGTTGTTTTGTTTTTGTTTTTGTTTTTGGTGTGCAGCTGGGATTCAAAACTCAAAGTCTTAAAGGACCAGGCATCAAGTGGACCTGCTCCCCTCATCTGGAGGAGAACCTCTCCATGTTTTGTCTGATGTCCTTTGTCCCAGAAAAACTGTCCCACAACAGTGCAGTATGCAGAATTTATGGTGTGACACTGCTAAAAGCAGCAAAAAGTTGTATGCCTTCTGGGTGTGCCTCTCTCTGCTGCTGCTGAAAGGCCTTTTGCTGGTGGTAAAAAGTTTCTTTTTGTCCTTGGAGAGGCAATATACCTTATTCCAAAAGTACTCCAAGAAGGGGAATGTTTTCTCCCAGTGAACCTCAGAGATCACTACACCAGATCCCTCCTCATCCCCAGGAGCACATGGCACAGCTCCACACCAGATAAAGTCACACACTTCCAAAATCTCAGATATTAAACTCTCAATGCTGTTTGAAAACACACACACAAACATGCGCACACACACACCCCAAAACAAACAAACAAACAAACCAAAAACCCTGTGACACTCAGTATTTCTTGCTCCCCAATCCATGATCCAGAGAGGTTTTTCTCTTGTGTGAACCCTTTGCTGCACTTCCTCAACCCCTCTCTCTTTCTCTCCCTTTTGTTTCTCTGTGGAAAGGGTTCTCTCCCTTCTGTGGCACCACCATTTTTCTCTCCCTCATTTCAGTTTCATGCACCTTGAACCTCCTACCTTGTCTCCCTCCAACTGTGGAGATCTTTCTGCCAGTCAGCAGAATGATTTCCTGGGTGTTCCAAGTGATCTGACTTCAATACAGTTGTATTTGAGGAATGAGGAAAGTCCAGGGTTCCCTTCTCCACCATCTTAACTCTTCTCCTCAATCTTTTGATTGGAGTGTGTAGTCCACTTACATTCAGGGTGATTGTGAGCCATTGTGTTACATGTAATATTGGTGTTTCTGGTGATGTTCTTTGTTCCTTTCTAGTCTTTGTTACTTTTGTTCTTCCCCCCCACCCTGACTCAGAGTCCCCCTTAAAATTTCTTTCAGAGCAGGGTTAGTGGTCACAAACTTCTTTAGTTTTTGTTTGGGAAAATCTTTATCTCTTCTTCTATTCTGAATAACTGTCTTACTGGATAGAGTATTCACAGGCACATATTTTTCCCATTCAGCACGTTGAATATATTGTGCTACTCCCTTCTGGCCTGCCAAGTTTCTGTGGACAGATCTGCTACAAACCTGATCTCTCTTCCCTTGTAGGTTGATTTTTTTTTTCCCTTGCTGCTTTCAGGATTCTTTGTGCACTTTTGTGAATTTGACTGTGATAATGCCTTGGTAATGGCTGGCTTTTCTTAAATTTAATGGGACTTCTCTGTGCTTCTTGGATTTTGATGTCTGTGTCTTTCCCCAGATTAGAGAAGTTTTCAGCTATAATTTGCTCACATAAGCCTTCTGTCCCTTTTTCTCTCTTTTCATCTTCTAGGACTCCTATGATATGTATGTCATTCTGTTTTAAAAAGTTGCTGAGTTCCCCAAGTCTAACTTCATGATTTGTTAACTTTGTTTCCCTCTTCTTTTCAGCTTAATTTATTTCCATAAATTTACCTTCTATACCACCAATTTGTTCCTCCTATTTGTCCATTTTCACTGTCATGGCATCTATTAGAATTTGCATCTTGGTTATAGTATTTTTAATTTCATCCTGACTTGATTTTAACTCTTTTATCTCTGAAATATGGGATTCTCTAGTGTCTTCTATGCTTTTTTCAAGTCCAGCTAGAACCCTTATAATTGTTTTAATTTCTAATTCAGACATGTTACTTACATTTGTATTGATTAAATACATGCCCATCATACTCCCTGTTATTTCTTTTAGGGTGCATTCCTCCATCTTGTAATTTTGGAGAAAGAAAAATAATAAAATTAAATTTAAAAAGTACTCAAATAAAAGAACCTAGATCCTAGGTGTATTTTTGTCTGTTTGTTAAGAGAAGGTTAATAGAAACAAAAAAAGAAAAAAAAAGAAAAATATTTTTAAAATTACAAGTTAAAAAGTAATAATAAAATAAAATATTTGCTCTTTCTATATCTGGGAGGGGGGGCATAATAGAAGCAAAAAAGAAAAACAATGAACAGAGAAACAGAAAAAAACTCAAATGAGGCTAGAGCCAGTTTCCCCTAGAGCTAAAACCTTGCAGCACTCTATGATCAGTAGACTTAGTTGGTGCAAGAGATCTGTACTGGTCTTCGAGGGTAGGGGCCTGCTGCTCTGATTCTCAGGCTGCCTTGCCCTAGTGGAGATGTGCCTGGATGGCACAGAAGGCAAAGCTTGGTAACTGCTTTGTCCTGTTCTTCACTTGGTGGTGCTGTTTAGCTCACTGGGATCCATCAGAGTTGGTGGGCTAATGGTGAAAATGACTTCTCTCCTCTCGTCTTTGGAGAGGGAAGTTTGTGCCCTCACAGAGGCTTCCATCAGCTCCCTGCCTTCATCCTGTTTCCAGAGCTGTCGGTATGATAAGTGTTGCCTCCCTTCTGAGTTTTAGCACAGGCATGGCTGTGTTTAAAAACCCCACATTTCAGATTCTGGTGGCTCAGATCTGTGCTGATCCTCTGGGGGTCTTGCTGCACTGTGGCTGGTACCGACTTGTCCCAGAAAATGGTCACGTGACAGCACATTGACAATGGCTCAGAGTTTATGGTAAATTGCAACATACAGCTATTGCCATGTGTTGCTGCCCTTAGCCAGTGTCTCTGTTACTATACTGGTGAACAGGGCAACAATATGGTGCCTACAGAGTCTTTTGCCTGAGGAGGCCCCAGCTGGCCTCTACTAAATGCACTCAGAGCAAGATAACTGCTTCTCTTATGTGATGCAGGGGATCCTCAGACCAAGCTGCCTTCTCCCGGGCTCCATCCTGCTTTTTCATGGGAGCACCAACAAGTGCTGAGCTCCAAAACTTCAGACTCTGTGCTCTTCTCCTTATAAAACAAACAAACAAACAAACAAATAAACAAACAAAAACTGGTGGTATTGAAACCTTCTCCTTTTTCCCCATCAATGATTTTGGAGAAGAGTTTTCTTGTGAAGTCCCCTGCACATGTTTTCTTTCTCTCTTTCTCTCGAGCTTTTCTCGAGTGCTTTTCTTGCATGAACATGATGTGCTGCTCAATCTCCCCCTCTCTGTTTCTCCTCTTTGCAAAAAGGGCTCTCTCCCTCTGTGACACTGCATCTCTTCTCTCCCCCAACTCATCTCTCTGCACAGAGTACCTGCCATGTTCTCTCCCTCAAATTATGCAGATTGTACTTTTAATCCTCAGATTGATTTCCTAGCTTTTCAAAATGATTTGATGTTGATCTAGCTGTGTTCGAGGGATGAGACAGGCCCAGAATAGTCTCCTCACTATTCTGCAATCTTATAAAATTTTCACCTGTCAGGCTTTTCTGATACCGTACCTTGCTAGTAGATACACAAAGTAAGTTTAGATAAGGCACAGGCACTCACAGAATCAATTTGAAGCTATGACAGATTGATGCTGAGATGAATGAATGAAGTTCCCAGGGAAGGAATTTGGTGGTGCCACCCTACTTAACTGGAGTGTGTGCTCCCTCTATAACTGCTCACTGTAAAACAAATACTGAATGCTATTTTTGATCTTTGCCATTTTTTTTTTTTGGTAAAAGCAAAAATCCCATTTGAATTTCTTTTGATATGCAAAAACAGACTGTAATATAGGTCTTTTTTTTAAAGTAAAGTGGCATAACAAATTTTTGAAAGGTAGGGGATACCTCTTCCATGCCTATGTATATACCTCAAACTGTCTAAAATAGAGACTGATACTGAACACCAATATTAATAGCAGCATTTTAAAAAATTTTAAATGTTTATTTATTTTGGAGAAAGAGAAACACAGAGCACAGGCTGGGAACAGGCAGACAGAGAGGGAGACACAGAATCTGAAGCAGACTCCAGGCTTTGAGCTGTCAGCCCAGACCCCAATGTGGGGCTTGAACCCACAAGCTGTTAGATCATGACATGAGCCGAGGTTGGACACTTAACCGACTGAGCCACCCAAGCACCCTGCAGCATTTTTTTATAATAACAAGAAGAAAGCACTAAAGTGCCCATCAACAGATTAATGGATAAACAAAATATTTATCCATATAATGGAATATTATCTGATACATGCTACAACATGGTTGAAACTGAAAAACACTATGGTGAGTGAAATAACCCAAACACAAAAGGACAAATATTCTATTATAGATTCTATTATAGATACAGAAAGTAGAATAGAGGTTACCAGGGGCTGTGGTAGGATAGTAAGTTATTATTATTTAATGAGTGCAGAGTTTCTGTTTGGGATGATAAAAAAAAGTTCTGGAAGTGCATACTGGTATTGGTTGTATGATATTGTGTACAATGTGTACAACTTAATGCCACTGAATTATAAGATTAAAATTGTTAAAATGGTAAGTTTTATGTTGTGTCTATTTTACCATATTAATATAGAGAGAGGAAAAATACTTTCAAATTGCATTGTATTTGTGGTGATTGAATATAAATGCTAAACTTTATTAGAAAAAAGGAAATTGGAAAATTGATACAATGAAGTAATTCTCATAATAAGATATATAGTAAAATAGATTTAAAGACAACTTTTCTGAATGTTGACAAACAGCTTTCATTTGTGAAAAAAATGGATTACAATCCCAATGTGTGATAACCTTTGAGATTGTTTTTTGTTTTTTATACTAGTGAGTATCTTGCAAGTTTACATGTAGTTTACAGTATTTAGGATGGAATCAGATAGTACATAATCAAGTAAAAAAATTAAGTAATCGTTTAGTTGGTCTGTCAAATAATGCAATATAGTATTGAAAATACATGTACTGTAGCAGGATATTAGTCAATTTTCCTTTAAAGTCTCTTGTCATAAAATTATTTTCATCAATACTAATTTGTAACTAACTTTGCTTAACATTCCCTTGTTTTGATCATCAATAATATCTAAAGTTATCTTTGATCCCTCCCCAAATTGTTCTTAATATTGTCCTTGATTGTTTATGTAGATGTAGGAAGAGGTTGTTAAACTTCTGAGTGAAGATATCCCTCCTCAAGTTTCTCAAGTATGGCACTTCTCAAGTGGCCTTGTAGAAGTGACTTCCTTACTACTTGAGATGCTGAACCATAGACAAATATCAATCAACCTTTTCTGGGAGAATTTGGTAGGCATTGGATCAACATTTGAAGTTCAATCCTTGTTTTTTAATTGTGGACTTTTAATACCCAATAAAGATGTACAGCCTTGGATGTTCAATTAAATCCAAATAAAAGACAGATTCTTTTTTGCTGTTGTTTTTTTTTTTTAATTTTTGTTTAATGTTTATTTATTCTTGACAGAAAGAGAGACAGAGACAGAGCAGGAATGGGGGAGAGGCAGAGAGAGAGGGAGACACAGAATCCAAAGCAGGCTCCAGGCTCTGATCTGTCAGCACAGATTCCAACACAGGGCTCAAACCCACGAACTGTGAGATCATGACCTGAGCCGAAGTTGATGCGCTTAACTAACTGAGCCACCCAGACGCCCCTATAAAGACAAATTCTTAATGAAACTATGCAAATAATATGTTGCTAGTTAAAGTATATTCTGAATTTTTAGAATAAAATGAAAATCAGATACTGTTTACATGGCATAGGACAATTATGGGAAATAAGCTCTCATATAACCATTAGAAAATAAAACATTAAAACACTACTATAAATAGTTTCTACCTACAATGGAATTTTCCTCATAAATTCTTTCTATCCTGTCCAACTGATATTTATTCCACTGGATTATAAGTCAGTCCTCTGCTTTCATAATGTTATCTGCTTCTGAACCCTCAAAATAACAAGACCTAACAGTATGGTCACTACTTTATAGTAGAACCTTTAAGCAAATGTTGGAGGAAAGCAAAATCTACCCACGAGATGAGATTAAATGTCTGTGAATAATTTATTACAGTAACTAATATAGAATGAAGGAGAGTAACATTCTACATTGAGGTGTAATATTTCATTATTTCATAAGGACTTGGTCAATGTTCACCTGAAGACGTGAGCTTATCAGAGCTGTGACAATCTCCAATCTATCTGATAATATATACAGTCTCTGAAACATTTATATCAGTAATACTTTACCTATGTAAAATTAACCATTTGAACTTTTTAGATTTTACAACTTCATGTAACTCATACAAATATGTAAATTAATTGAAGAAAAAAAAGTGTAATTCCTTTTAACATCATTCATTTTATGAGGTAAAAATCTTTATAATTTTTTGAGTCCTCTAAGAAATCTAAAAGATACACTTTGAATCTTAAAACAAATATTAAAAATTTTATTTTTCTGAATTTAAGATATAATTTTGGTAGAGCAAAAATAAAAATTGTTATCAGAGGACAAATTTGTCACTTGATTATTTTAGTGTAAATGCTGAGAATCTAATGGTGGCAGTTCAGCTATCTAATCATCAAAGTCACAATTCGAAGGGACATATGCACCCCAATGTTTATAGCAATACTATCAATAATAGCCAAATTATGGAAATAGCCCAAATGTCCATCAACTGAAGAATATATAAAGAAGATGTGGTGTGTACGTATATATAGAATAGAATATTACTCAGTGATAAAAAAGACTGAAATCTTGCCATTTGCAACAACTTGGATGGAACTAAAGTGTATTAAGTGAAATAATATATGATTTCACTCTTATGTGGAATTAAAGAAACAAAACAGATGAACATAAGGGAAAGGAAGAAAAAATAAGGCAAAAAGAGAGAGGGAGACAAATCATAAGAGACTCTTAAATATAGAGAACAAACTAAGGATTGCTGGAGCGATGTTTGTTGGGGGGATGGGCTAATTGGGTGATGGGTATTAACTAGGGCCCTTGTTGCAATGAGCGCTGAGTGTTATATATGTGATGAATCACTAAACTCTATTCTGTGTTTGAAACACATTAAGACATAGACGTTTCTAAAGAAGATTCCCAAATGGTCAGTAATGATCTTTTTTTACTCCTTAAGCAGAATGAATATTACCAGGTTAAATTATCATTGTAATGAATTGAGAAAAAAATAAAATTCTAGTTTTGCTTTAATACAACATCTGGCACTAAAGAACTTAAATTATTGTAATAAACAAAGCCACCAAATTTGAGACAACTTTAGCTACATTAAAATGCATTTCATTTTGTCTTTCAGAGTCATCTTTTATAGGCGTTATAATTAAAGGGAAATAAATATCACTTCCTTAGACATTATATAACTTGCTATAAACATTTCCTTCATTATGTTCTTTGATATTTTGAATCTTTACAAACTATCTTTAAAATACATTCTATTCTCATATATAATTTACCATAAATATTCTAGCACAATTACAACTATCCCTATTAATTGTAACATTTAACTGAAATATCTTTCCTTTACAAAGGTAACAGAGAAGTATAAAATTAAGGAGCTTGATAAAATAATTCCCTAAAGACATATAATGCCCTTTTATTCCTTTATAAATGGTATAATTGTGTCACTTTGCAATTATACCAAGGTTATGGTGTCATGTCTTAAGCAACCCTAGTATTAGTCCAAATCTTAAAATAACTAAGAATATAGAAAATTATGTTTAAGCTAATACACTTTAAAACAAAATGACAGTTATAAAATTTGTTAGAATAATAATCAATTCAATTAAACAAAGTTTTATATTTGCCATGCTTTGTCTTAAACTTATTAAATTATCTAATCAGTAAACAGTAAAAGGTTAAGAAAAGTCAAATGAATTATCTTAATGAAGAAATTAGTTCAAATGCTTTCTATTTAATAAGACAAACTCATGGGGTGCCTGGGTGGCTCAGTCCATTATGGGTCCACCTTAGGCTCAGGTCATGATCACACGGTTTGTGGGTTCAAGTCCCATGTCAGGCTCTGTGCTGACAGCTTAGAGCCTGGAGCCAGCTTCAGATTCTGTGTCTCCCTCTCTCTCTGTCCCTCTGCCGCTCATGCTCTGTTTCTCCCTCAAAAATAAATAAACATTAAAAAAATTTTTTTTGAAAAACAATCTCATATTGCTGCCCACACAGATAAAATCAAAGGAGACACATTTAGCTTTTCTTTTTAAACCAAAATTAAGCCATCTGATTAGTCCAAGAATTCAACTTGATCCTATGAATTTGGATTTTTTATATATCATTATTTCTGAGTTAGCAATTTCTTTGAGTCTTTATTTTTTAATATTTTATCTTATTTTTTTGTAAATTTATTTATTTGTTTTCATGAGAAGAGAGGGGCAGAGAGAAAGGGAATCCCAAGTCAGTATGGAATCTGACACAGGGCTTGAACTCACAAACCATGAGATCATGACCTGAGCCAAAATCAAGAGTCAGATGCTCAACCAATTTTAAAATTTTTATATAAATGTTTTGTCCTTTAATTTTCTGGTATACATGAAAAAAAATTATGTAACTGCTTCTTAATCTCTAAACTAACCCTAACATGTTTTTTAGTGTAAAATATGTTGTAATCTAATTTATTAATTTATTGATTTTTCTGGGGGTAGAAAATATTCCATGCACAACACAGTGAGGGCTAAAGAGTTTTCTAGATGATAGACAAACACAGTTTGCAGTTTTATTATTTCAGTTTTACTTAGACATGGGAATTAAAGTAATGAACATGGAAATGCCCCAGTACAAACCTCAAAGGCCTGTGGTCCTGCAGTTGGCATAAAATAATTTATTATATATAGGTAAAGAAATGATTAACAAGATCTTGGAATTGAGCAAAGATGGTGATGTAGGAAGACTCTGAACTCAATTCCTTCCATTTATGCACCTAATTGACAGCTACAAGTGGAATAATTTTCTAGAAAAAGAACAGAAAATTAGCTCAACAGCTCTCCTGAAACAAAGGATAAAAAGGCAACAACCAGATAATAGGAGAGGGAGAAACATGGTCTCACCAAAAACCCCATGCCTGGCATGGTGGCACATACTACTAGGCAGTTATTTCACAGTCTTGGAGCTTCACCTTGAGGAGTGAGGGGTTTGTGCCCCACATAACATACTAGAATCCTTGGAAACTGCACCGAAGAGATAGGTACCCAAAGCATCTGTCTTTGAAAATCAAAAGGGCTGACTTCTAAGGAACCAAAGGACTGTAGGGAACTGAGATTTTTTAAAGGGCTAACATGTGGCCTCAATTGCTCCAGGATCTAGCACAAAAGCAGCAGTTTGAAAAGCCCCTCGACTAAATGTGAAGGAGATTTATTTGCTAATTTTAAAGTGTCTTTCAGAAAGGCAGGAACCAGTTGAGACTCTTTCAAGGGATAGTGGTGCTCACAGATGTTGTTGTTCTCCTCCTCTAACTTGCTAGCATAGGCAGGCAGGTGTAGATGCAAAACTTGTTGTCTGGCTAAAGCAGATGGGTGTGAGTGATCACAGCACTCTCCTAATGTCTTTCTAAAGTCATTGGAACCTTGTAACCACAACACTCTCCTGCTGGCTTGCTAGAGTGCGCAGGTGGGCAGAAGCAGTCACAGCATTAGTCCACTGCTTTGCTGAAGCTGGTGGAATTGTGTAGTGATAGAAGTATCCTACAGCCTATCTAAGGCTGGTGGACATGCACAAAACACTTTTGTGCTGCCTGGCCAAAGTTGACAGATGTGTTCCATTCCTGTATGCTGCTGCTGCCTTGCTAAAGACAACTGAGATGTTCTGCCCTGTCCTCTTCTATTGCCTAGAAAAACTTGAGGGTATCCTACCTCTAATGATCTTTTGCTGCCTTGCTAAAGATGACATATTCATGCAGTCTACAAAGGGGACAATCTTTGATGGTCTGATCCTGATGGCCTGGGGGAATTGGGCCATGGGACTGTAATAATTGGAAAGACAGTTCTTGGTAGACTATTACTCCCAAGGCACTGCACAGACAGAAAACTAAAACATACCTGCAGTTTGGTGGGAAAAGAAACCTCTTTACTGACCTTGAGCTTCAGCTTTTGAGAAAGGATTTAGTTATTCCACACATCTAGAAGCTACAGAGATGCTCTCAGGAAATGTAGATAGGGAGACACATCTTTATGCATGGTCTTGCCCTCACTGCTCATGGGTACCTCTAATAAAGGGGTTTATACATTCATCTAGAGACTTGATTTTTGCAACTATTGTCCAGATAGCGTATATCACAGGTGAGTAGGATTTATGATTTATGACTATAAATCCCTTTACCTCACAGGCTGCTGTCTAAAGATCTGGCTACTAATCAGCTTGAAACTAGATGCAGAATGAGATCCTTCCCATGGGAACACTGACAGATCTTGGAACACACTAAAAAACTGGGACTTAAGTGAGCATGCTTAGATTATCTAAAAGTTTCAAAAAACAACCAATCTCTATTGAATGAGAAGATTCAATTTCCTGCACAAATCTGGGAGGATATATATATATACATATATATATAAACTATATACTATATACTATATACTATATATATACTATATACTATATATAACTATATATACTATACTATATATACTATAGTATACTATACTATATATACTATATACTATATATAACTATATACTATATACTATAAACTATATATACTATATATATATATATATAAACTAGAATCAATTTAAAACCTCAGAAAAAGTCAAATAAAATAAGTAATCTCTCTGAAAAAGATTTCAAAGTAATGCTTATACACATGCTCACCAAACTTGGGAGAGAATGGATGAACACAATGAGAAATTCAACAAACATAAGGAACATATAATAAAGCACCAACTGAAGTCTCAGACCTGAAGAATACAGTGACTAAACTAATAATAATAATAATAATAATAATAATAAATACGGTAGAAGGGTACTACAGCAGATTAGATAGGCAAAAGAACAAATCATTAATCTAGAAAACAGAGCAGTGGACCTCACCCAAACAGAGTGGTAAAAAGAAAAATAAAAGAAGTAAAATAAAAGAAGTAAAGTCCCTTAAGGGACTTCTAGGACAATATCAAGTGGGATAATATTTGTGTTATAGAAATCCTAGCAGGAGAAGAGAGAAGGAAAAGGGCAGAAAACTTGAAGAAATAACAGTTGAAAACGTCCCTAAACTATAGAAGGAAACAGATGTCCAAGTCAAGGAAATACAAAGAGTTTCAAATAAGATAAACCCAAAAAGATACAAACCAATATCATTATAATTATAATGTCAAAAGTTAATGATAAAGAGAATTTTAAAAGCAGTAAGAGAAAAACACTTGTTACATACAAGGGAAACTCATAAGGCTATCAGAAGATTTTTCAGTAGAAACTTTTAAGGCCAAAAGGGAATGGCATGATATATTCAAACATCTAAAAAAGAATTATCTGAACAGACATACTCTACCTGGCAATGTTATCATTAGAATTGAAGAATATAAAAACAGTTTTCTGGACAAGGAAAAGCAAAAACGTTCATCACTAATAAGCCAGTCCTACTAAAAACGTTATAGGGATTTCTTTAAACAGAATAGAAAAATTACTAATCAGTAATTTTAAAATAAATGTGTGAAAGTTAAAATCTCACTGTTAATGGCAAATATATAGTAAATGTAATGGATTAATTACTTATATATCTATATAAAAGTTAAAGAACGAAAGTAGTAAAATTAACTATAGCTACAAAGATTAGTTAAGGGATACACAAAAGTATGTAAAATGTGACATTAGAAACAAAGAATGCAGGGGAGTAAAAATGTAGAATTTTTGAAAGCATTCAAACTTGATTTACTATCAAATTGAGATAGACTATTATATCTGGGGACGTTTATATGTGAACCTCATGAAAACAAAGCAAAAACCTGTAGCAGATACATAAAAATAAGAAAGGAATAAACATAACACTGAAGAAAGTCATTAGGAAAGTCTCAGGAAAGACAAGTGTCAATTTAGGTATCTGGCAAGAGGAATATATGGACTATTCTGCTCCTAATTAAAAATCACCCTGATTGGCCCAGTTTAAATAAAATATCTCCTTTTTGATTGAACAGCCATACCTGGTAAGGGGAATTACTAATTAAAGCCATGTTCACTGAGAGCTCACTTTTGTCACTACCAGAGAATGGCAGTCATAGTGAGCCATGCAGGCATCTCAAAATTGGTAACTAATTTCAAAATTATGAGTAAAGAAAATGAGGTTCTATTTATTGAAATGTTGTAAAAAGTGCATTTAAAAATAACAATTGGTAGAGCCTGCTGAGTGTGGAAGTTAAGTTGATTCCATGCACCGTGTGATATTTAAAGTTCTTAATTTTTAATAAGTGCACCCCCAAAATATACATAATTATTGAAGATTAGATTTTCTGATATAATAATATCATTATAACCACAACATGTAAAAGAGGTTGGAAATTGGTCATCTCATCCTGACAACATACACAAAAAAGTTGAACACAGAATTGATGAATTTTCTAGTGATTAGAGAATTGAGGTCACAGTGAAAACTACCAACCCCAAATCTGGAGAGACAGGTGAACTCAGAGTTGCACCAATACATACTAACCTGAAAAAAAAGTCACTGGTGCCAAAAAGTGATAAGAAAACTTAAATGGTAACTTATATAGATTGATGGAAGTTGAGTGGACTAGCTTGAAGGAAGACTCCTGAGGAACAGAGTCTAAGGGATTCTACAATCTTCACAGGTTTTATCTCCAGAAACTCCACCAGATTTTCATGAGGAAGAGCCACGTAAAATGGCATCATGGCTCTGACAGATAGGGGAAAGAAATCCTCTTGAAAATTTCTAAGAATATTCTCTAGGAAGGTTCACAGGTAGGGTTGTTGTTGGCAACATTTTCACTGAACCTCTACCCTTAGGCCAGATACTCCACAGTGTGGTGGTTGTCAGGGTGTGGCATGAGGTCTTAATGGCAGCTGGGGGCATGACAGGTGGGAGTGATGTCAGCAGCTGGGGGTGAAAGGCATCTGTGAGTGCTGTGGCCAGGAAAGGCATGTGTGTGTTGATAGCAAAATCTGTGCTGAGTTGCTAGTCCTAGGCCCAATCCCCTGAAGCAAGGTGGTCACTGGAGCATGGTGCAGCAGGTGGGCAGGCCTGGAGTTAAAATTTGTGCTGAACCCAAAACAGAGGCCAACAGAGTTGGAATGGGCTAGTCCTCAGGAAAAATCATGGGCAGGGCACACTTGTAGTAGTTAGGTAGCAAATACCTGTGCAGAGCTGCCTCCAACACACAAGTGGTTCTGTTTACTCTTGGGGGTGGGGGAGGAAAATGGCCCTTGCTATCTTCTTTGTTCCCAGAGGACTCCTCTAACATGCTCCAAAATAAGTATACACAGATATCTCTACCATTTGCCCCAGTTGTCCAAACTGTTGCTGTTCTACGTTGCCTCTCCAAGGGCTGTTGTCTCTTTAAGGGCAGAGACCAAGCTATCATTCTCCCTCCCGTCTTTCCCAGTGTTGAGTCAGCTAACTTTTAAAACTCCAGGATCCAAGTCCCACTGGTTATATAAACTCATTGAGTTCAGTCTCTCTGGCTTTCAAGACCAGATGTTATGAAAATTCATTTTCTCCATGGGGGCTCCCTGGTGTTTTCCTCTCTCTTCACCCACAGCTCCCTCCCTCCTGCAAGCAGCTCCTGACCACTGTTTCTGCCCTTCCTAACATTTTTGATGTGGCTTCTTTTCTATATTTAGTTGTGGAGTTTCTTTCTTCCAGTCTTTGGATCACTCTTTGTTTTAGTTACTCACATGTGAGTAACTAATTTTAACATGGGACAGAGTGAGCTTAGGGTCCTCCACTCTGCCATCTTCTTAAAATCCTGGTATTTCTATTTTTAAATGTTTAAAGGAACCCACATACCATTTTCTTCAATGGTTGTGCCAGTTTACATCCCCAGCTGTGGCATAATAGTCCCTTTTTCAGGGCACCTGGGTGGCTCAATTGGTTGAGCACCTGACTCGATTTAAGCTCAGGTCATGATCTCATGGTTCCACACTGAGGTGAAATCTGCTTGGCATTATTTCTCTCTCTCTTAAAAATAAATAAACGAAAAAAATTTTAAAAAGTTCCTTTTTATCCATATCCTCACCAACACTTATTATTTCTTATCTTTTTGATTCTAGCCAGTCTGACAAACCATATTACTATGGTTTTTATTTGCATTTACCTGATGATTGGTAATGTGCATCTTTTCATGTGTCTGTTGGTCATCTGTATCTCTTCTTTAGAATATATATATATTCTATATATATAAAATATATATATATATATTCTATATATATAAAATATATATATTCTATATATATAGAATATATATATATATATATTCATATTCTCTGCCCATGTTTTAATTGGGCTATTTGTTTGTTTTGTTTTGTTTTTTATATTGTTTGTTTTTGGTGTTGAGTCATAAAAGTTCTTTACGTATTTTTTTGGATATTAACTCATTATTGTATATAGCACTTGCAAATATTTTCTTCTTTCAGTAGGTTGTCTTTTTGTTTTATTGATGATTTCCTTTGATGAAATATTACCAGAGATTAAAAGAGTGAGATCTTGCCTTTTGCAACCACATGGATGGACCTAAAGAGTATTATGCTAAGTGAAATAAGTCATACAGAGAAAGACAAATACCATATGATTTCACTTATATGTGAAATCTACAACACACAAAAAATAAACTAAAAGGAGAAAGAGACCCATAAATACAGAAAACAAACTGATGGTTGCTAGAAGGGGGAATGGGCAAAATGGGTAGAGGGGAATGAGAGGTACAGGCTTCCAGTTGTGGAATGAACAATTCATGAGGATGAAAGGTACTACATAGGAAATAATGTCAATGGTATTGTAATAGTGCTGTATGGTGACAGATGGTAGCTACATTTGTGATGAGTGTAGCATAATGTACAGAGTTGTGGAATTACCTTGTTGTACACCTGAAAGTAATAGAACTTTGTGTGTCAACTACACCTCAATTCTTAAAAAAAGTGCTACAGATCAAAATCACGACTAGTTTTCTGGTTTCTAGTTCTATATGTAACTTGAAAGTGATCACAATAACAGAAAGCTGAAAAACTGAATATCAGCAACTCTTTAGATCCATTAAAGAAATGAGGTCACAGGACAAGCCACCACACGGAAAACCAGAGACACAGGCAGATACAGAGACAGACAGCTTATTTGGAGCAGAAATGCCCATAAACCACCACTGAAGCCAGTATGTGTTGTTTTTATTCAGTGTTTTTTTTTCCTTTAGCATTGCCTTTTGATCTTGTAATTTGCATCTCTCTGATTGCATTGTCTTCAGTATGCCTTTCAATTTTTTCTGTTTTGCAGCAAAAAATCAGACGACACATTAAAAGGTAAAATTTAGAGCTTGAAGATATAAAAGCAAGCATCAGAACTGGACTCAGAATGGCAGGGATGTTAGTTTAATTCAACTGAGAATTCAAAATAACTATGATTAATATGCTAACGGATCTAATTGGAAAACATAAACGAGGTGCAAGAACAGATGGATAATGAAAGCAGAGAGATGCAAATTCTAAGATCCAAAAGAAATGCTAGAAAAAAAAAATAACTGTAAGTGAACAGGATGTCTTTGATAGGCATTAGACTATAAATGACCAATGAAAAAAAGTCATTCAACTTGAAGATATATAAATATAAACTTCCCAAACTGAAAAGCAAAAACATAAATAATGGGAGAGAAAAAAACCAGAACAAAATATCTAAGACTATTGGACAATTACAAAAGGAATGCCCTATACTAACTGTGAATACCAGAGCGAAAAGAGAAAAAATAGAATAAATATTTGAGGCAATAATGACTGTAAATTTGTCTAAATTAGTGTCAGACCTTGAAAGATAGATTCAGGAAACCCAGGAATATCAAGTGGGATAAATGCCCCAGATTCTATACGTCAGCATATCATATTCATATTTATATTGCATAAAATCAAATACATACAGAAAATCTTGAAGGAGGACAGAGGAAAAAATTACCTTAGCTATAATAGAGCGGTGGTAAGAATTACATTCAACTTCTCTTTGAAGAAAAGAATGGAAATGAATATTTAAGTGTTGAAAGAAAGAGAAAAACATAAATCTAGAATTCTGTATCTAGTGAAATGACTCTTAATCAAAAATTGAGAGAATTTGTCCCCAATAGATGTACCTTGTAAGATATTTTAATGGGAGTTCTTTGGAGCAAAGGCATATCACATAGACCAGAAATTTGAAACTACGTAAAAAAGAAAGAATATGACAGAAGGAACACATCAAGATAAAATGAAACCTTTTATTTTTCTTATTAATTTTTTAACATTTTAAAAAGTTTATTTATTTATTTTGCAAGACAGAAAGAGACAGAGAGAGAGAAAGAGAGAGTAGGTTAGAGAGAGAGGGAGAGAGAATCCACAGCAGGCTCTACATTGTCAGCACAGAGCCCAATTCAGGGCTTTAACCTATGAAATGTGAGATCGTGACCTGAGCCAAAATCAGGAGTCTGATGCTTAACTGACTGAGCCACCCAGGTGCACCTTTTTCTTATTCTTGATTTAATATAAGAATGTGTTAAAAATAATAATAGCAATAATGTATTTTATGATGATGGTGTATGAATATAAGGGACAAGAGGGAGAAATTAGGAATCCTTTGTTATAAGATATTCACAGTGTCCATGAGTTGATATAGTGTTATATAAAATTCACTGGGTTCATTGTACATGTATATTGCAAACCCTAGGGCAATCACTTAGAAAGGCAAAATAAAGAGCATCCATAAAAGTAGATGAAAAAACAAGACCTGTCAATATGTTGTATACAATACATAATAGGAGGGGGTGGCATAGGAAGATTCTGAACTTACATTCTTCCACGAACACACCAACACTCCCATTTGTCAATTTCATTCCCATGAAAAATATCTGAAAAATTAGATGATTTGCTCTCCACAATAAAACTGTAAAAGGACCACATTCAGATAGCCATGAGAGGCACAGTAGTATCACACACACACACACACACACACACACACACACACAACAGCCTCAGTATGATGACACATCATAGGGAAATATCTCACTAGACATGTGCTTCTCCTGGAGAAGTAAAGCATTGGTGTCCCACATCATGTACCACAACCCCTGGAATCTGTATTGGGGAAATGAATTCCCCAAACATCTGGCTTTGAACAACAACAGGGCTCACATCTGGGAACCCCAAAGTGCTATAGGAAACTCAAATACCCCTCTTGGAGAGCTTTCATGTGGTCTCACTGACTCTGAGACCCAGTAAAAACAAGAGCAATTTAAAAAGCACCTAAACTATATGTAAGTGAGATACTTTTGCAGATCTGTTGGCATCAGCTGGAGAGGCAAGGAGCAATTAATTGAGATGCCCTCCAGAGACAGAGACACTGGCAGATGCCATAGTTGCACTCTTCACGTAGTCTGCTAGCACAAGTGGACAATCTCACACATAGTACAACCCTTTAATTGCCTTGCTGGGATGGATAGGGAGAAAGAGTTGTGGTATCTCCTGAGGCCAGAGAGCACAGGCAGTTGAGCACTCTTCTACTCTCTGTATGGGGTTGGTGAGTGTGAACAATAGCAAAGTTCTTTTCCCAGCTCAAGTCCATGAACTCAGGCAGTTGTAACACTACTTACCCTACTGACTGGAGGTGGTGAGTAAGAGTAGTTACAGCATTCTCTTACTCCCAGCATAAATCTGGCATGTGTATAGACAGGCATTCTTGTCTACATTGCTGAAGCCAACTTTCAGCTGTAACTGAAACATTTTTACTATGTTTTTTCTGAAGTTAGTGAGTATGCCCTACCCCTATACTTTCCAAGTGCCTTGCTAAAGTCAACAGGTACATGCAACTCACACAGAGGTCACCTCTAGATTATCTGGTCATGGTGGTCAAGAGTGCTGGATTTCCAGAACTCGATGGGACTATAACAATTGGAAGATAATTCTTGGCAGGCCACAATACACAGGGCACAACATAGTAGACTGAAACACAAACCCAAGTCTTCCTATATGTTTAGCCTATATGTTTAGCCTGGAGTTTCCACCTAAGGACAGGCTTCTAGACACATCTAGAGACCAAGGAAGTGCTCCCAAGGGATATAAGTAGGGAGACAACATCATTGATCACACTGGTAGCCTTACTATAGCTTGATAAGGCTTCCCAGAAAGGAACTTATACATTCATCTGGAGCCCCAGTTTTTGCAACTATCATCCAGGAGATACCTACAGATCTCTTGGCCTGCCAACCATCAGGTAATAGGATTGCAACACCACAGAACTCTATATGTTTGCAGGCTTTAAAAGTTGCTCTTGGTCTGACTTCCAATCAATAAAACTAAGTGCTAAGTGAAAATCTTCTCCTTGGATTACTGACACGTTTTGGCACAACCTCAACAACAGGGGCATATTAAGAATAAAGCAAGTGATTTTAAGTTACAAAGGTTCAAGAGACAACCAAAAGCTAGAGCAATATTGAACAAAAAGTATCACCTACATAAGGCCACATCTTCAAGACTGAGAGAGGTAGCTGTTTCATTTATTATATAGAAACAAATGCAGAGAGTTGAGCAAAATGAAGAAACAGAGATATATGTTTCAAACAAAAAAGCAAGATAAAACTTCAGAAAAAGATATATATATATATATGTGTGTGTGTGTGTGTGTGTGTGTGTGTGTGTGTGTAATCTACCTGATAAAGAACTCAAGGTAATGCTCATAAATATGCTTAACAGACCTGGAAGAAGAAAGGATGAACACAAGAGAATTTCAATAAAGAAGTAAAAAATATGAGAAAGTACGAAACAGAAGTCACAGAGCTGAAGAATACAATAACTGAACTGAAAAATACACTAATAGGGTTCAATAGCAGACTGGAAGTAGTAGAACATATCAGTGAATAAGATAATAAAGCAATGGAACTCACTCAGACAAAGCAGCAAAAAGAAAAAAAGACTTTCTAAAAATGAAGATCACTTATAAGACCTCTGGTACAATATCAAGCAGAATATCATTTACATTATAGGGATCACAGAAAAAGAAGAGAAAAAGAAGATCAGAAAACATTTAAAGAAATAATGGTCAAAAAATTTCCCAACATACCAAAATAAACAAACATCCAGGTCCAAGAAATCCAGAAAGTTTCAACTAGGATGGACCCAAAGAGAGCAACAACAAGACAAATTATATGTAAAATACCAAAAGTTAAAGACCAAAAGAGAATCTTAAAAGCTACACAAGAAAAACAAATTGTAACTTGTAAGAGAAACTGCATAAGGCTATCACAGATTTCTCAGCAAAAAGTTTGCAAGCCACAAGGAAGTGGCATGATATAGTCAAGGTGCTGAAAGGAAAAAACTTCCAATCAAGAATTCTGTATCTAGCAGTTATTATTTAGAATTGTAGGGGATATGAAGAGTTTTCCAGACAAATAAAACTAAAGGAGTTTATCACCATTAAACAAACCTTACAAGAACTATTAAAGAAACATCTTTAAGCTTAAAAGAAATGGCACTAATTAATATCAAGCAAACATACACAAGGAAAAATCGCACAAGAAAATGTATATCTATCTAACTAAGTAACTAAGTAACTAACTATATATGTGTATATATATTTACATATACACATATATACACACTAGTATATACTAGTATATAGTATATACATATACATGATAAAGACAGTGGATTAATTACTTTTAAAACTACTAAGAAGGTTGAAAGACAAAAGTAGTAAAATTAACTAAATCTACAATAATTATTTAAGGAATATATAAAATGAAAAGATATAAACGTGACATCGAAACATAAAACATGGAGGTGAGGAGTAAAAATATATATGTTTGGAATGTGTTCAAATTTAACTTGAAATTTAACTGAAATTTAACTGAAAATAGACTGTTATATTCATAAAATGATATAATTGAACCCCACAGTAACCACAAGGCAAAACTTACAGTAAATACACAACAGAAAATGAGAAGGACATCTGTACATAACACTAAATAAAGTCATTAAGTCTCAAGTGAAGAACAGAGAAGAATAAAGGAACAGAAAGTAAAAACAAAACCAATCAGTAAACAATTAAAAAATGGCAATAAGTACACATCTATCAATAATTACTTTAAATGTAAATGAACTAAATTCTCCAAAAAAGATAAAAAGTGGATAAATGGATTTAAAAAAAAAGGCACATCTAAGTACTAACTATAAAGGACTCACTTCAGAAAGTAAAGAGATGGAAAAATAAATTTTATGTAAATGGAAAC
Organism: Lynx canadensis; assembly: GCF_007474595.2. NCBI lineage: Eukaryota > Metazoa > Chordata > Mammalia > Carnivora > Felidae > Lynx > Lynx canadensis. Next base: position 33,565,891 of record NC_044309.1, on the reverse strand, counting down.
AAAAGAAAGCTAGCGTAGCTACATTCAGAGCAGAGAAAATAGATTTTAAAACCAACATTGTAATAAAACACAGACGGGCACTAAATAATGATAAAAGAGTCAATCCTGCAAGAAAATATAACATTTATAAATATACATGCACAAAATATTCGATTATCAATATATAAGGCAAATATTAAGGACCAAAACAAAGAAATAAACAGCAATACAATAATAGGAGAGGTTTTTCACATCCCAGTTGTATGTATGGACAGTTCACCCAAACAGAAAATCAATAAGGATATATTGCCCTTAAACAACATATTACATCAGATTGAGTTAATAGATATATACAGAACATTCCATCCATAAACAGCAGAACACACATTCTTCCCAAGTGCAGAAGAAACATTCTCCAGGACAGATCACATATAAGACCACAAAATATGTCTTTTCTTAAACTTTTATTTAAGTTTATTAAATAATAAATTTGAAATATTATTCATACAGTATAAAATTCACACGTTTTAGGTGTACAATTTAATGATTGTTTTTTTTCATTTTTGATGTTTTTACATTTTATTTTTTAATATTTATTTATTTGTTTATTTTTATATTTACATCCAAATTAGTTAGCATATAGTACAACAATGATTTCAGGAGTAGATTCCTTAGTGCCCCTTACCCATTTAGCCCATCCCGCCTCCCACACCCTCTCCAGTAACCTTATGTTTGTTCTTCATATTTATAAGTCTCTTATGTTTTGTCCCCCTCCCTGTTTTTATATTATTTTTGTTTCCCTTCCCTTATGTTCATCTGTTTTGTCTCTTAAAGTCCTCATATGAGTGAAGTCATATGATTTTTGTCTTTCTCTAATTTCACTTAGCATAATACCCTCCATTTCCATCCATGTAGTTGCAAATGACAAGATTTCATTCTTTTTGATTGCAGAGTAATACTCCATTGTATATATATACCACATCTTTATCCATTCATCCATTGATGGCATTTGGGCTCTTTCCATACTTTGGCTATTGTTGATAGTGCTACTATAAACATGGGGGTGCATGTGTCCCTTAGAAACAGCACATCTGTATCCCTTGGATAAATACCAAGTAGTGCAATTGCTGGGTTGTAAGGTAGTTCTATTTTTAGTTTTTGGAGGAACCTCCATACTGTTTTCCAGAGTGGCTTCACTAGTTTGCATTGCCACCAACAATGCAAAAGAGATCCTCTTTCTCTGCATCCTCACCAACATCTGTTGTTGCCTGTGTTGTTAATGTTAGCTATTCTGACAGGTGTAAGGTAGTATCTCATTGTGGTTTTGATTTGTATTTCCCTGATGATGAGTGAAATTGAGCATTTTTTCATTTGTTGGTTGGCCATCCAGATGTCTTCTTTGGAGAAGTGTCAATTCATGTCTTTGGCCTATTTCTTCACTGGATTATTTGTTTTTTGGGTGTTGCGTTTGATAAGTTCTTTATAGATTTTGGATACAAACCCTTTATCTGATATGTCATTTGCAAATATCTTCTCCCATTCTGTTGGTTGCCTTTTAGTTTTGCTGATTGTTTCCTTTGTTGTGAAGAAGGTTTTTATTTTGATGAGGTCCCAGTAGTTCATTTTTGCTTTTGTTTCCCTTGCCTCTGGAGACATGTTGAGTAAGAAGTTGCTGTGGCCAAGATCAAAGAGGTTTGCCTGCTTTCTCCTCAAGGATTTTGATGGCTTCCTGTCTTACATTTAAGTCTTTCATCCATTTTGAGTTTATTTTTGTATTTTATTTTGATATTAATTTAAAATTTATTTAAATTTCAGTTAATAATAAGGTGCAATATTGGTTTCAGGAGTAGAATTCAGTGGTTCATCACTTACATATAACACCCAGTGCTCATTGCAAATGCTCTCCTTAGTAGCCATCACCCATCTAGCCCATCTCTCACCCACCTCTCTCTGTCAACCCATAGTTTGTTCTCTATCATTAATTGTCTCCTGTGGTTTGTTTCTCTCTTTTCTTCCCCTCTGCCTTCCCATATATTCATCTGTTTCTTTCTTAAATTCCATATATGAGTGTAATCATATGCTATTTGTCTTTCTCGGGTTGACTTATTTCCCTTAGCATAATACATTCTAGCTCCAACCATGTCACTGCAATGACAAAATTTCATTTTTCTGATGGCTGAGTAATATTCCATTACATATATATATACCACATCTTCTTTATCCATTCGTCAGTCAATGGACATTTAGGCTCTCTCCATCGTTTGGCTATTATTAATAATGCTGCTATAAACGTTGGGGTGCATGTACCCCTTTGAATTTGTCTTTTTATATCCTTTGAGTAAATACAGAATAGTGAAAATCTGGATCATAGACTAGTTCTATTTTTAACTTTTTGAGGAAGCTCCATACTACTCTACAGAGTGGCTGCACCATTGTGAATTCCAACCAAAAGTGCAAGAGGGTCCCCTCTTTGTCCACATCCTCGTCAACATCTGTTTATTGTGTTGTTAATTTTAGTCATTCTGACAGATGTGAGGTGGCCTCTCACTGTGGTTTTGATATTTCCCTGATGATGAGTGATGTTGAGCATCTTTTCACGTGTCTCTTGGCCATCTAGATGTATTCTTTGCAAAAAATGTCTTTTCATGTCTTCTGCTCATTTCTCAATTGGGGTATTTGTTTTTTTGGGGTGTTGAATTTGATAAGTTCTTTATAGATTTTGGATACTAATACTTTATCAGATATTTCCTTTGCAAATATCTTCTCTCACTCCATAGGCTGCCTTATAGTTTTACTGATGGTTTTCTCTGCTGCACAGAAACTTTTTATCTTGATGAAGTCCCAATAATTCATTTTTATTTTTATTTCCCTTGCCTTCAGTGATATGTCTAGTAATAAGTGTTAGCAAAGTCAGGAAGATTGAAATCATATCAAGCATCTTTTCTGACAATAATGGTATAAAACTGGAAATCAGTTACAAAAAGAGAACTGGAAAAACTACAAGTACATGGAGATTAAACAGCATGTTACTGAACAAGAACTAAATAATAGAAAAAAACACAAAGGAGAAATATTTTAAAATATCTTGGAACAATTGAAAATAAAAATCAAAATACCAAAATATATGAGATGCAGCAAAAGCAGTTAAAAGAGGGAATTCGCAAGCATTACAGGGCTACCTGAAGAATGAAAAGAAATTCCAAATAAACAATTTACTTTCAATTTTAGAGGAACTTGGAAAAGAAGAACAAACAAAGAATAAAATTAGAAGGGAAGAAATAAGATCAGAGTGGAAACAAATGAAATAGAGAATAAAAAGATAATAGATAATAGAAAAGATCAAGAAAACTGAGAGCTCATTTTTTGAAAAGATAAAGTTGACAAAACTTTAGTGAGTCTCACCAAGTTAAAAAAAATGTGATAAAGGACTTAAATAAAACAGAAATGAAAGAGAAGTTATGAATGAAGAGATAAAATGTATTGAACAATTCTGAAGAAATGTATGAATTTCTAGAAATTTACAATCTTTCCAGACTGATTCAGAACAAATAGCAAATTTGAATAGACAAATTACTAGTAAGGAGATTGAAACAATAATGAAAAAACTCCCAACAAACAACACTCCAAGAGCAGGTGTCTTCACTAGTGAATTATACCAAATCTTCAAATATTTAAAACTTAACCTTTCCAAACTCCCCCCCCCAAAAAAAAAAAAACTGTAAGGAGATAAAGCTTTCAATCTCATTTGTGAGCCCTGCATTACTTTGATGCCAAAACTAGACAAGGATGCCACACACACACACGCACACTATTACAGATGAACACTGATGCAAAAATTCTCAACAATATATTAGCAAACTAAATTCAGCAATACATTCAAAAAACCATATAGCATGTCCAAGTAAGATTTATTCCAGGCATGTAAAAATGATTCAACATCTGCAAATCAATCTATGTGGTACAGTGCATTATAAAAACAAAGGATAAAAATCATACAAACATTTCAGTAGATGCAGGTAAAGCATTTTACAAAATTCAACATCTACTTATATTAAACATCCATTAATGTGGGTATAGAGTGATTGTACTCCAACATAGTAAAGGCCATACTTGACAAACACAGAGTTAATATTATACTCAATGGTGAACAGTTGAAAGCTTTTATTGCCAGATAGGGAATGAGATAAGAATGCTCACTATCCCCACTTTTATTCAACATAATATCGGAAATCCTAGCCACAGCAATTAGTCAAGAAAAAGAAATAAAAGTCATACAAAACAGAAAGGAGAGTAAAAGTGTCACTCTTTGCAAATGACATGATACCATATAGGAAAAATCCTGAAGACTATACCAAAAACAAACAAACAAAACCAAAAAAACAAAAAACAAAACATAAACTAATACATGAATTCAGTAAAGTTGCAGGATACAAAATTAATATACAAAAAATCTGTTGCATTTCTATACACTAATAACAAATTATCAGAAAGAAAACAAGAAACATTTACAATTGCATCAAAAATAATAGAATACCAAAGCGTAAATACCAAGGAGGTGAAATAATTGTACTCTTGTGGGGAATAAGCTTAGGAATTCCCTGAACTTGCACCAATGGGTTAACAAGGCATAAAGACTTAGAAAGTCATTGGATGTACACACCCAAGTTTGGGTAAGCAAGATTAGATTAGGTAAATGGGGCAAAGGCCCCCAGTATAGAACAAAGGTATAGGAATAGGGAATCTTAGGATGAAAACATCCAAGATGAGGTAAACAAGATTAGGCATTCAGGGTGGAAACGCCTCCCCAACTTAATACAATAGCAGAAAGCTGCTTTACAGGAAGGAAGGACCAAAATAGGTAAACAGGACTTTAGACCACAGCAGGGCAAAGTTGCCCAGAGTGGAGCTAATTAGCAAAAGAAATGTGCTTTGTTGACCCTGAGGTAGCATGCTCTGTCTTTCTTGTCCCCTAGACCAGTTCGGGTAAACAGAGGTGGAACCTCATGTTTGCTATAAACAACCTTCCACCCAGCACCAGAATCTAGTTTTGTATTGATCCAAGCTCCTCACACCACATATCTCCAAAACCCCCTTTCCCCACACCCATGAGTTAATGTTCACGGTTTCATTGTTTCTTTGTGCATGTCCATCACACTTGTAAGCCTTCTGATACTAATAAAAATGGATCAAGGACCCTTACTCGGGGCTCTTATCTCCTCCTGGACATTAGCCTCTCTAGCATTTTTAATCCTGCATCCCGTTTTCTTGCTGGACAAGAGGGAACTCCAGACCCAGAGTCTATGGCATACTCTCAAAATGAGAAGACACTGATGAAAGAAATTAAATAGGACACAAATAAATGTAAATATATTTCATGCTCATGTGTTTGCAGAATTAATATTTTTATTTTATTTTATTTATTTTATTTATTTTTTTTATATATATGAAATTTATTGACAAATTGGTTTCCATACAACACCCAGTGCTCATCCCAAAACGTGCCCTCCTCAATACCCATCACCCACCCTCCCCTCCCTCCCACCCCCCATCAACCCTCAGTTTGTTCTCAGTTTTTAACAGTCTCTTATGCTTTGGCTCTCTCCCACTCTAACCTCTTTTTTTTTTTTTTCCTTCCCCTCCCCCATGGGTTCCTGTTAAGTTTCTCAGGATCCACATAAGAGTGAAACCATATGGTATCTGTCTTTCTCTGTATGGCTTATTTCACTTAGCATTACACTCTCCAGTTCCATCCACGTTGCTACAAAAGGCCAGATTTCATTTTTTCTCATTGCCACATAGTATTCCATTGTGTATATATACCACAATTTCTTTATCCACAGGGCCCCTCCTGAAGTGGATCACCTAAGGAGAAGCGAGCTAAGCCTGCCCCCCCTGCCGCCGTGCACCTTGCCTTCCCACCCCAGCTAATACGCCAGATCCCCAGCATCACAAGCCTGGCAGTGTGCAAGTAGCCCAGACGGGCCACGCCACCCCACAGTGAATCCCGCCCCTAGGAGAGGGGAAGAGAAGGCACACACCAGTCTGACTGTGGCCCCAGCGGTGGGCTGGGGGCAGACATCAGGACAGAGTTAATATTTTTAAATGTACATACCATTCAAGTCAGTCTACAAATTTGATATAATTCCTGTCAAAGTTCTAATGATATTTTTCTATAAAACAAGAACAAATAATTTTATAATTTTTTTGGAACCACAGAAGACCTGGAATAAACAAAACAATTTTGAGAGAGAACAAAACTGGAAATGTTACCGTTCCTTATTACAAATTATACTACAAAGTTATAGTAATCAAAGCATGGTATTAACCTAAAAACACACAGATCAATGGAACAAAATTGAGAGCCCAGAAATAAACCCACAAATATATTGTCCAGTAATTTATGACAAAGTAGGAAAATACATACAATAGGGACAGTCTTTTCAAAAATCGTGTTCATTAAACTAGACAGCTATATGCAAGGTAATGAAATTGGACCACTATCTTACAGCATATACAAAAACGAACTCAAAATGGTTTAAAGTCTTGAATGTGAGACCTGAAACCATAATACTTTTAGCAGAATACATAGGTGATAATTTCCTTGACATTATTCATAGTGATATTTTTGAATCTGACTCCAAAAGGAAGAGAAACCAAAGCAAAAATAAACAAATGGAGCTATATCAAACAAAAAGTTTCTTTACAGCATAGAAAACCATCAACAAAACAAAAAGATAATCTACTGAATGGAGAAATATATTTGCAGATAAAATATCCTATTAGAGGGGCACCTTGGTGGCTCAGTCGCTTAAGTATCTGACTTTGGCTCTGGTCATAATCTCCCAGTTTGTGAGTTTGAGCCCCACATCAGGCTCTGTGATGACAGCTCAGAGTCTGGAGCCTGCTTCCAGTTCTCTGTCTCCCTCTCTCTCTGCCCCTCCCCTGCTTGCACTCTATCTCTCTAAAAAATAAATAAACTAAAAAAATAATACCCTGTTAGAGGTTGTTTTTCACAATATATAAAGAATTCATAGAACTTAGAACACAATTCTAAGTAGCATGTATCTAGAGATAAGACTTAAGAATACATAAAACTATGTTGACCTAAGTGAAACTAGAATTAAACTTATTGAAATTTGAAGAATACAGAAAATCAAGACTTAGCAGAAAATTTATAGCATTAAATACATATATTAGAAAAAAGAAAAAAAACATAAAATCAATAGCCTAACTTCTACATTACAATATTAGAAAAACAAGAGAAAATAACATGAAAAGTATGGGGGAGCAGAATAATAATGATAAAAAAAGTAGAGGAGCTATCAGTGGGTTTGAAAACAGGAAAATAAAGAAAATCAGTAAAACCAAAAGCTGGTTCTTTAAGAAGGTCAATAAATGTGAAAAACATTTAGTCAAATTAGCCAAAACAAAAAGAGAAGGCAAAAAACTTACCAGTACTTCAAATGAAATAAGTATCATGACCATTGATTCTGTGAATATTAAAAGGATAATAAAGGAACAAATTTGATAACACAGATGAAAATGGACAAATTCCTTGAAAGACACACACTTCTTCTTTTTTTTTTTTTTTTTTCTTCTTTCAACGTTTTTATTTATTTTTGGGACAGAGAGAGACAGAGCATGAACGGGGGAGGGGCAGGGAGAGAGGGAGACACAGAATCAGAAACAGGCTCCAGGCTCCGAGCCATCCGGCCAGAGCCTGACGCGGGGCTCGAACTCACGGACCGCGAGATCCTGACCTGGCTGAAGTCTGAAGCTTAACAGACTGCGCCACCCAGGCGCCCCGAAAGACACACACTTCTAAAACTCACACAAGGAAAACTAGGTAACCTGAATAGTCTTATATCTATAAAATGAATTGAATCAACAACTAATAACCTTCCAAAAAAGAAATTTCCAGGCCCGGTTAAGTTCAGTGGGGAATTCTACCAAACATTTAAAGAAAAACATTACACCAATTTCCTACAGTCTATTTAGGAAAATGAAAACAGAGAGAGCACTCTCTATCTTATTCCTGAGAGAAGCATTACCCTGATAACAAAACCCATAGAGACTTTGCAAAATATTAAAACTACAGATCAAGATTTCTCACGAAGGATAGATTAAATAATCCTTCGCAAAACAGTGGCAAACTGACTCTTAACAATGTATAGAAACTATGTACATTACAACAAAATCGAATTTATTCCAGGTATGTAAGGCTCATTCAACATTAGAAAATCAATCAAGTGTAGTCCTCCAAATAAACAGGTTAAGGAAGAAAAATTATGTCATTACATCAATTGATGCAGAAAAACTTTTGACAAAATATATTCATGATGTTAAAATATCAGAAAAATAGAATTATAGGAGATTTTCTTCATTTTGATAAAGAACATTTATAAAAACACTTTAACATCAGACTTAATACTTATAAATTAGATGTTTTCCCTCTAGGACTAAGAGCAAAGAAGCATTTTTTTCTTTCACCATTTGTAAAATGGCACTGTCATTTTGGAAGACAAATTGGCAATTTCTTACAAAGCTAGATGTTTACCGTACAATATAACAATTGTATTCTTGGTATTTATTCACCTTATTTGAAAATTATGTTCACACTCAAGCCAGTGTGTGAATATATACAGATAACATCTTTATTCAAAGTTTCCAAAACTGAAAGCAACCAGGATATTTTACAAAAGATGAATAGACAAACATTGAGACATCCATAAAATGAAATATCATTAAACTGTAAATTATATTAGTTGCCAAGGGCTTCAATTACGTGGTTGAATAAGTAAAGCACAAGATATTATTTGGGTCAGTCAAACTACTCTGTATGATACTGTATTGTGAAACATGATACTATACATTTATTAAAAAAGCAAAGAAATTTATGGTACAAAGAATATACTTTAATGTATACAAATAAAAAAATAGATGATCTACATTCCAGGAAAGAAGGCATAATGCGATAAACAATCTAAATATACTACAAATGTATGAAGTAATTTCATTGAAGGAGGTCTAGTGGGGTGGTGGTGGGATGTCCTAACCTATGTATCTTTGAAAATGAATAGAGATGGTAAGACTAAAAGCAAAACAAAAATAACTGCACATAAGCACTGCAGTCTAAATGGTAAAGTTGTTTTCCACAGGGGAATGGAATAGCAACTCTGATACTAATATATATGTATACTGGAACTGAGAAGTTAAGTAAATGGACGGCAAATAAGAGGAAAGGAGTTGGAGTATTGGTGATAGACAGTGATTCATTATTCTGTTATACAGATAAATAGGAGTTGCCCGAATTTTATATATCTCACATTTACATGCCTAAGTCCAGTGTCTCATCAAAATGCTGGTCTTTGTTTTTCTCCAAACTTAAAATATCAAATTTTTTCTCTGTATAAAACCACAAAATGTGAAGCAATAGCTTTATTGTATATAAAATTCTCTTTAAAATTATATTAAATATATATTTGATAAATATATACATAAAATATATAATATAATAATTATAAATATTTATAATACTTATATAATAAATATAAATATATATATATCTTAAAAATTCCTCTCTTAAATTTTTCTCAAATTTCAGCAAATCTGTAGTGCATCAGATGTTCTACAATGTTGTTAATAATTTTTTTTTACTGCAGGAACTAATAAAATATCATTTTTGCACACAGATTTTTTAGAATATTGACATTAAAGATAACAGCTTTATCCAATGAAGTCCAGAGGAAATAGTAAATTTCAATGGATTCATACAGGCAGTCTAGAATATCTAGATCATTGCTAGAATTATGTCACTGAATTCTTGATAATGATGAGAAAAGCTAAATTTAAAAATTTAACTGATAATGATAATAACAGCCTCAATTTATTAAGGACTATTTATGGGCTGTGTTCAAGTTGCCTACTTTACAGAAATCTTTCAAAATAACTAATACTATTTAATTATTGCACATGAAAATCCAGGGTCCTGAAAAAAAGTAATCTGCCCCAAAACACGCAGCCAATATTCATAGCTTTGAAATGCATGCCTGTCTGAATCCAAAACCACTGTTTTATCTGCCACATCACATTGTCTTAAAAATTATAATTATTTTATATTTCCTATTGTTCACTTTTTAAAAGAATCTCCCCCTAATATATATGGTTTTGTCTAAACTAACTAAAGAGTTTAGAGATCAGGGAAAATTATAAGTTATAACTTGAGATTGCAAGTTTGTGTAGCTTCAGCTGCTGAAATGACCCAGAGTGAGGTGGATAGGAGCAGGGAAGGGCATTTGGACTTTTCTTTCTTTCTTTTAAAAAATTTTTAAGTTTATTTATTTATTTGAGAGAGGCAGGGAGAGAGAGTGCAGGGGAGGTGCAGAGAGGAAGGGAGAGAGAGAATCCCAAGCAGGATCCCTGGTGTCAGCACAGAGCTCAATGCAGGGCTCTAACCCATGAACTGTGAGGTCATGACCTCAGTCAAAGCCTAGAGTAGGAGGCTCCATAGACTGAGTCACCCAGGAGCCACTGGTCTTTCTTTTAGACTGACTTTGACCCTGGGCAGCTGGGGAGCATATTGATTCAAGCGAAGGTATTGCTGTGGTGGGATTTCAAGCAAAGAAATTCTTTATACATCAGTTATTGAAGTGATAATGTCTCATACTTGAAGATATTTAAAGAAGAAGAATTAGAAGCCCTTTGGGAAAAATTACAAGAGGATCTACCTGGCACGTCTGTGATGGACCACTGGAAAACACTATTATGTAGTGAAATGCAGTAATATTTGAACCAGATGAGGCATCTTTTTAAGAATGTATGCATATGGTTCTGCTGCATCCCAGAGTATGATGGTGGTCTGGAGGAAAATAACTTCTGCAATGTATGAGTTATGGCATTTTCCCATGCTTATTTTCACCAAAACAAATTTTACTTAAAAATTGGAGTTGAGAAAATACACAGATGCCTAATCCATTGTACCTTTCCATTCCCTCATGTTGCTCATGGCTTGGGTTCACCACAGGAGTATGATAAATACGCTGCCAACCTTTCAATGCGATAAGATGCTTCTCAGTCACTAGATGACAGATGTCTTTTGAGAAAAAAAAATCATGAATTTAATTACATAAAATTAAATGATATATTCTTTGAAGCTTTTTAAAAATTTTTGAGTGTACTGAATTAACATAGAGCAGACAAATTAGTTGGGAGTTAAATCATGTTTGGTATTATATAAATGTAGAAGAGTTTGAAATTATTGGTCTTAGGAAAACATTGTTAAATTTCAATAGAGAATTTATTTTAGAAGCTTTGGTTTTAAAAAAAAAACTACTCTGATTATCAGACAGATAGAAATATATCTTAAAATAAGTTGATACAGGAGCACCTTGGTGGCTCAGTCCGTTGAACATCCTATCCTTGATTTCAGCTCAGGTGATGATTCAAGGGTCATGGGATTGAGCTCTGCACTGGGCTCTATAGTGAGCGTGGAGCCTGCTTAAGATTCTATCACTTTCACTCTCTCTCTTTCTCTCTCTCCCTCTGCACCTCTCCCCCACTTGCTCTCTCTAAGTTAAAAAAATAATAATAAGTTGATAAAACTGGTCCCTCAGCCTGAAACTATTTCTGCTTTTCAGAGATTCTTGGGAGTGGTAGCCTCAGTTGAATCCCAAAAGATACTCCCTATTCCTCCAATTTATAATAAGATACTTTTTTTTATGGGCAAGGATAAAACATCCTTTAATACTAGCTTCTGAAATTCAAGCATGTAGGGATAGCCTAAAGTAAACTTAACTATGGTACAGCGTCAGGAAAGATAAGTAAATTTTTAGATGAAATTGTCTTGAAGACAGAGAATTTAGGCCATTTATCAGTCACAAATTAAATGCTTTATTAGATATTATCTTCTGGCTGAATCAGTAAGTTACTTAGAAACCTGAAATGGTAATTCTGAGTCAAAATGGCTGAGGATAAATCCCTCTAATCTGAGCAGGTGCTGACCAGCAAAGACTTTCCACTGAACTGAGATGAGCAAAGAAGATTGGCAAATAGGATGATAGGAACAAGTTAGGAAGAAAGACCCCCATTTGAGTCAAACAATACAAGGCACTGACTGAAAAATTTGAGGGATGGAGAGTCATTTATTGGTCTTGGCAACAGAACACGGAGATAGACTGGGAGGTAAAATCAACGTTTTCAACGTTTTTTATTTTATTTTTGGGACAGAGAGAGACAGAGCATGAACGGGGGAGGGGCAGAGAGAGAGGGAGACACAGAATCGGAAACAGGCTCCAGGCTCTGAGCCATCAGCCCAGAGCCTGACGCGGGGCTCGAACTCACGGACCGCGAGATCGTGACCTGGCTGAAGTCGGACGCTTAACCGACTGCGCCACCCAGGCGCCCCATGGGAGGTAAAATCATAACGTTGAGTGAGACAAATTCAGGACACTACCTTTCACAAATATAGAAGACTTTTTATTATTCCCTATGAACTTAGCAAATGTAGTCAAAAGGCAAAAAATGCAATATAAAAAGTACTGATTCAAGTTATATTCTTAACATATGAAAAGAATATTGGCTTGTACTCTGATATATGCCAAAATGCATGGAAAGGCAAAACTGATGGTTATTATTAATGTGCTAAGTGAGAATAATCTTAATAAAGATGCACAAAACGTCATGTTAATATACAGGTTTTACATGTGTTATAAATGTAGAAAGAAAACAGGGTCTTCCCATTGAAATTTGTATGGTAAAAGAAGGAGCCTATGACAACACATACTAAAAATTAGTTGAAACAATAGGGAATTTTAAAAGCTGGGACACAATTTTAAAGGAGTAATTTCTACTCATGTAAACATTTGTTATATCCTATGACTGTCTTGAGGACTCTTTCAGCATCTTGGGATAGTATCGTTAGTAGGAAAAAAAAAGTAATTTAATTTATCAAGGTTAGGAAAGGCATTTGTTTAAATATTTTTTTCTTTGAAACTTAGTCATGTTTTAAATTATACAGCTTACTGACAGATTGGTCTATAATAAAATTAGCAACACTTTCTCTAAACTCTTAATGAAATTAAACACTGAGATGTTAAGAAGAGGGCAAGGATATTTAAACACAAAGTATTAGGACCAATGGTATAGCCTAAGAAAAAAATAAACCAGTTTGATAAAAACTGCAATTACCTTAATCAAATAATTTGATTCAAACAATTCAAAGGAGTGCATAGGTTAAATTGGGAAAAGATTGAAAAAATGGAAGGAGACTCTCAAATAGTTAACCTTTAAGCAAAACAACATGTATATTCTATAGACCAGATAGGCTTTTAATGATGATTCTATTTTCATTGAAAGCATGTGACTAAAAAAACAATCCAACATATACAGAAGCAACCAAAACTGGATAATGGTAAGATAAATGCCATTTAGAAACTTAGAAATCTATGTAGCTCTCTGGATTTTTAGCAAGACTCAAATACTGATTTTTAATTATGTGTGTAAAATATATTGTTTCACCAGTAAACTCTTACATAATGTTATAAACTACCAATTGAATCTAAATAGTAGTAGAGCTTTACCAAAAATGGGTGGTGTTAAATTGCTATCTGCTCACATGACTATATGTGTGTGCATTATTTTCAATAACAAATATCTGCCTATCAAGATAAGTAAGGTAACTTCATATTGTTTAATAATACACATATATTTACTCATATATACACATATATATACATACACTTATTTACTTATGACATATATTTAATGTCATAAGAAAATTTACTCAATATACTTTTAAGTAAAAAAACTTAGTAACAAAGCAATTATGTAGAGTAGATGGCACCACTGGGAGAAGGGGGATCTAGAACAGCAATGACCAAGAGAATTTTCTGTGATGATAGAAAAATTCTGCAGTGCCCAGTGTGGTTGACGATTGAGCACTGGACAATATGCCTAGTGTGACTGAGGAATACCCAAGTTCTTAAAGTCTTTAAATTTATTTATGCAAGATTAAATGTTCATTTAATCTTTTTACCTCTACGGTATCTCAATATTCTCAAATTCCGCTATATTTTTCTTTGTAACTAGCTTGTTTGCTTATATAGAATCTGAAATCACTAATTGCTTAGTAACCAGTCATTTTAATGAAACCTGGGTGGTTCAGTCAGTTAAGTGTCTGACTTCGGCTCAGGTCATGATCTCAGTTTGTGAGTTCCAGTCCTGCATTGGGCTCTAGCTGACAGCTTGGAGCCTGGAGCTTGCTTCAGTTTCTGTCTCCCTCTACTTCTGCCTCTCCTCTACTCATGCTCTGTCTCTGTCTCTGTGTCTGTCTTTCTTTCTCTCTCAAAAATAAATAAATATTTAAAAATAAAAAAAATTAATTAAAAAAAGGAAACAGGTAAAAGCTCTTTGATATGTACTCAAAAATTAATAAAATAGTTATATAATCAAGAAGAACATTCTCTTGAAGCTAAGTCTCAGTCAGTTATGGTGAAAAATATAGGATGAAGTATTTTATTACTCTTTCTTGCTCTTAACTTCATTTATTTCTTTCATTTTTCACATGTTCTTCTACTCCTTTGTCATCTGTTTGTTTGCTTTGTCTTTTTATTTCATCATTTTCTTTTTATTTGATGACTTATACTGGAATATGGTGAAAATGTAAGGTTACTTTAAAGTGAAAAATAAGGAAAATATAAAAGGAAACAAGATTTATATATGTAATTTCAGTTTATTTTATATACATAACTTGTTAATTTGTTATAATTTACAGTTATTCAATATTGGCTATAAATAATTTAAAAATTACAGGAAACATAAGGAAGTGGTCAACAAATTTGAAATATATGTTAATCAGTGCTACAGATGTATACATCTGTAACCTAAAAGTTTTATATGAAACTTTTTGAGGGAAAATCAAAATAAGAAATTATGCATGTTAAAGAACTCCTTGATTTGTCATTAAATGACAAAGGGAGTGAAAAAGGGAGGCTAATTTACTAAACAAGAATGTTTGGAAGTGCAGAGTCTATGTCAGGTACTGGCCTAGGTACTTGGGGTATATTAGTAAGTAAACTAAGTCCATACTATTAAGTGTACATTTTTTTATGATTTTAAATATGTTGATGAAATTGATATCTCAGTAACTCTCATGAATTTTAAACTTATTTAGTGACCATTACCCAGATATATCATCCTGTTCCAAAAAATAGAAAGGGAAGAAAAACTTCCAGACTCATTCTATGAAGCCAGCATTACTTTGATTCCCAAAACAGACAGAGACCCAACAACAACAAAAAAAAGAGAACTAAAAGCCCATAGCCCTGGTGAATATTGATGCAAGAAATCTCAACAAGATACTAGCAAATTGAATTCAACAGCATGTAAAAATAATTATTCACCATGATCAGGCGAGATTCATTCCTGGCTGCAGGGCTGGTTCAATATTCACAAATCAATCAATGTGATACATCACATTAACAAAAGAAAATATAAGAACCACATAATCCTATCAATTAATGCAGAAAAAGCATTTGACAAGACATAGCATCCTTTCTTAATAAAGACCCTTGTCAAAGTTGGGATAGAAGGAACATACTTAAACATCATAAAAGCCATTTATGAAAAGCCTACAGTTAATATCATCCTCAATGGGGAAAAACTTAGAGCTTTTCCCCTGAGATCAGGAACATCATAAGGATGTCCACTCCCACCACTGTTGCTTAACACAGTGAGGGATGTCCTAAAATCAGCAATCATACAACAAAATGAAATAAAAGGCATCAAAATTGGCAAAGATGAAGTCAAGCTTTCACTTTTTGCAGATGACATGATAGTATACATGGAAAACCCCATAGACTCCACTAAAAGTCTGTTAGAACTGATACATGAATTCAGCAAAATTTCAGGATGCAAAATTAATGTACAGAAATCAGTTGCATTTCTATACACCAATAATGAGGCAACAGAAAGACAAATAAAGAAACTGATCCCATTCACAATTGCACCAAGAATCATAAAATACCTAGGAATGAACCTAACCAAAGATGTAAAAGAACTGTATGCTGAAAACTATAGAAAATGTACAAAGGAAATTGAAGAAGATACAAAGAAATGGAAAAACATTCCACACTCATGGATTGGAAGAATAAATATTGTTAAAATGTCAATACTACCCAAAGAAATCTACACATTCAATGCAATCCCAATCAAAATTGCACCAGCATTCTTCTCAAAGCTAGAACAAGCAATCCTAAAATCTGTATAGAACCACAAAAGTCCCCGAATAGCCAAAGTAATATTGAAGAAGAAAACCAAGGCATGAGGCATCACAATCCCAGACTTTAGCCTCTCCTACAAAGCTGTAATCATCAAGACAGAATGGTATTGGCACAAAATCAGACACATAGACCAATGGAATAGAATAGAGACCCCAGAATTGGACTCACAAATGTATGGCCAACTAATCTTTGACAAAGCAGGAAAGAATATTCAATGGAAAAAAGACAGTCTCTTTAACAAATGGTGCTGGGAGAACTGGACATCAACATGCAGAAGAATGAAACTAGACCACTTTCTTACACCACACACACAAAAAAAAAATAAACGCAAAATGGATGAAGGACCTGACTGTGAGATAGGAAACCATCAAAACCTTACAGGAGAAAGCAGGGAAAAACCTCTCTGACCTCAGCCACACCAATTTCTTACTCAACACATCTCTAAAGGCAAGGGAATTGAAAGCAAAAATGAACTATTGGGACTTCATCAAGATAAAAAGCTTCTGTACTAAAAAGGAAACAATCAACGAAACTAAAAGGCAAATGACGGAATGGAAAAAGATATTTGCAAATGACATATCAAATAAAGGGCTACTATCAAAAATCTGTAAAGAACTCTCCAAACTCCACACCTGAAAAACAAATAATACAGTGAAGAATTGGGCAGAAGACATGAATAGACACTTTTCTAAAGAAGACATCCAGATGGCCAACAGGCACATGAAAAGATGCTCAATGTCACTCCTCATCAGGGAAATACAAATCAAAACTACACTGATATATCACCTCACGCTGGGCAGAGTGGTTAAAATGAACAACTCAGGCTATCGATGCTGGCAAGGATGCAGAGAAACGGGAACCCTCTCGCACTGTTGGTGGGAATGCAAACTGGTGAAGCTGCTCTGGAAAACAGTGTGGAGGTTCCCCCCCCCCAAAAAAAATAGATCTACCTTATGACCCAGCAATAGCACTGCTAGTAATTTACCCAAGGGTTTACAGGATTGCTAATGCATAGGGATACTTGTATCCAAATGTCAGGCAGAGAGAGACAGATGCCAATATGTTTTCACTCATATGTTCATCCTGAGAAACTTAACAGAAGACCAGGGGGGAGGGGAAGGGGGGAAAACGAAGTTACAGAGAGGGAAGGAGGGAAACCATAAGAGACTCTTAAATACTGAGAACAAACTGAGGGTTGATGGGAGTGGGGTAGAGGGGAAAGTGGGTGATGGGAATTGAGGAGGGCACCTGTTGGGATGAACACTGGGTGTTGTGTGGAAACCAATTTGACAATTATATATATATATATATATATATATATATATATGGCAATTATATACATATATATATATATATATATATATATGGGCAGAAGACACGAACAGACATTTCTCCAAAGAAGACATAAAAATGGCTAACAGACACATAAAAATGCTCAACATCACTCATCATCAGAGAAATACAAAGCAAAACAACAATGAGATACCACCTCACACTGTCAGAGTGATTAAAATTAAGACTATATGAAAAAATAGATGTTGGTGAGGATGCAGAGAACAGGGAACCTTCATGCACTGTTGATTGGAATGAAAATTGGTGCAGCCACTCTGGAAAACAGTATGCCTGTTCCTCAGAAAATTAAAAATAGAACTACTCTATGACCTAGCACTATTACTAGTCAGTATTTATCCAAAGAATACAAAAATGCTGATTCAAAGAGATACATGCACCCCATTGTTTATGACAGCACTTTCAACAGTAGCCAAATTATGGAAAGAGCCCAAATGTCCATTGAATGATGAATGGATAAAGAAGATGTGGTATATGTACACAATGAATGAATATTATTTGGTGATCAAAAATAATGAAATCTAGGTGTGCTTGGGTGGCTCAGTCAGTTAAGCTTCTAATTCTTGATCTTGGTTCAGGTCATGATATCATGGTTCATGAGTTTGAGCTTGCATTGAGCTCCTCTCTGTCAGTGCAGACCCTACTTGGGGTTCTATCTCTCCCCCTCTCTCTGCCCTTGCCCTGCTCTCTCTCTCTCTCTCTCTCTCTCTCTCTCTCTCTCTTTCCCTGTCTCTCTGAAAATAAATAAATAAACTAAAAAGAGGAAAATGAATTAAATCTTGCCATTTGCAACAAAGTAGTTGGAACTAGAGTATATTAAGCTAAGCAAAATAAGAGTCAGAGCAAGATGAATATAATATGATTTTACCCATATGTGGAATTTAAGAAACAAAACAGAACATATTGGAAGGGAAGGAAAAATGTCATAAAAACATAGAGGGAGGCAAACAATAAAAGACTCTTAAATACATAAAACAAACAGAGGGTTGCTACAGGTGAGTTAGGTGGATGGGATGGGCTAAATGGGTGATGAGCATTAAGGAGGGCACTTGTTGGGATGAGCACTGGGTGGTAAATGGAAGCAATGAATCACTAAATTCTACTCCAGAAACCAATACTACACATATGTTAACTAACTTGAATTTAAATTTAAAAAATAAAATGATAAAATAATAATAATAATAATGACAGATCTAGTTAATTGCAATCATCTGTAGCCCAAAACTATTGTTTCTCTGTGTCCCACTCATAACTAACGTCCTTCTTAGCATCTCTTTGTGAATTAGAACACAAATCTAAATGTCTTATATGTTGCCTCTAGCATTCAAAGGAACCCATTAGCAGTGTTCCTCTTAATGTATTTCCCTTTCATTTAAAGGTAGGATGCCCAAATAAATACCCCACATTATTGAATTCTTAGACTATACTAAAGTGGAAACCCTCATTTTTGCCATAAAAATGTCCAAGATATCTATCTCTGGGTTGCCTCAGCTGTTTGGATTTTCAGAGATTCTATCACTTTTATAACAAACAACCTGCAGTAAAATCTTTATATTATAAATGTTCCCATGGATTTCTGTTTTACTGCTTCAATCATGACTAATTCAGAACCAAATAACTGATTAAACCTTACCAAATCATTTTGTAGCTGAGGCAATTTTTATTGTGATGCTGGCCCTTAAACCATTATGTTAACCACAACCAGCATGTTTCTATTGGTCCCTGCCACCACTCATCCATAGCTACCCAAATTAAGTGGACAAATTTCTTCTTCAATGCCTTCAGAAAATGGCCAGTACAGTTTTGAAAGATACTTGGAGGCTGTTTACAAATTTATTCTTAATGCCTTAATTATATTAAGAAATTGTATTCCAGAGCCACATTGTCAACATGGACAATGTGTAGATGAGATTATACATGATAAATGTATTTCAATATTTCTAATTCTCCAAGATTTTGGGTACACTTCTCCTCATTATACTAAGAAAGTGTATCTCAATTTCATTTACAGTAAGCCACTAATGTGCTCAAATTTTATTTAACCAAGCATGTAAATAATTACAATCATTCACATTTGCCTAAATAGAGAAATAAAAAGATAAATTATTCTTTACCCCAGTATCATGGAAAAATCCACAATAGTTTTTATATAAAGGAATTTATCTTTTCTTCTAGTTGTTAAGTTATTGGACTTAGAGATACACATAAAATAACTAATTCTATTTAACTTTTTGTAGCTGCATCATCAATGAATTCAGCCAAAATTATGCCCTTCTTTACTTGGTCTACCATCCATAGGATCCATTCTTACACAACTTTAGATATTTGTCAATATAAATTGCCAATATCTTACAATTCTTTGGGGGCATTAACTTTTTACTCTAAGGTTTTCACAGAGTTGGCAGGAGTTACAGAAGTTTGGGGAGTGGTGCAGGATACTGGCTTCCCCTTGTAAAATAATTCCTTAAGGTAAGAAGAAGTTTGGGAGTGATGTAAGATACTGGCTTCCCCCTATAAAATAACTGCTTAATGTAAGATTACTACAGAGCTCTCAAGTAAGGGTGGTTATTTGCTTCAGCTGATAAGACAGACTCATGAGGTTCAAAGGCTTAGGACTACCCCGAGTTATCTAAATCCTCTCTTATACCTCCCTCCTCTGAACTTTACATGTTAATATTTGTTGAATTGTGTCAAAACTCTCACATAATGATTTTGGGAGGCCTTAACTAAATTGATATTTCTACAATCAACAGAATCTATGTTTTGGTTTGGCTCTTGGCAAGTGCACAAAAGAAAAAAATAATTTAACACAGTCATAGAATGCCTCTACCTTTTGAACTGAGAATTGTGAAGTTTAAGTTGGTCATTTTCTTTCATAATGTTGCACAGAATTGGGTTTTAGGCAGAAAATATTTGGACAAGTGAGAGAAATATAGAACTAGTTATTTGACCAAGTTAAATAAAGTGAAAATATTTTTTTGGAGATGAGATTAGAAGTGAAAATATTTATTTGGAGATGAGATTCTGCCAGCTCATGGCATGTAGTCATGAATGTTGGCCATGATATCAGTGGACACCAGTTATGAAGTGCCCATTGAAGAAAAGACTAGGAACCAAATGGCAAGTCACAGACTGTTTAAAATAAGAAAATTGCTAGCTCAAATTCCAAAAAGAATTGAGGGGTCCTGGACAAGCATAAACAATGTACAATTTTGTAAAGGCAAGTGCTCCACAGTGAGATCATGAATATTAGGAACAAAAATGTCAGAGATCAAGATTAATTCAGACAAGGGAGATTTCCCAATGTTGGGGAAAAGTGATGCTTAAACTTCCCGAATTCAGTTACAAGCTTGAAATGAACTAAGTGAATTTTTCTTTGATTTTGGCAGGTGATGTGTTTAAATCGGCTATGATTAGAAATAGAAAAGTAATGTGCTATTCCTTATACCCAGTGTCATGGAAAAATGTATACGCTTTTTAATACTAAAATAAATTATCTTTTCTTCTAGCTATTAATTATTGGAGGCATACACCAAATAGCTCATTTTATTTTTGAGTTTTTGTTTTGTTCTCAAAATTTTCAGAAAAAAAATTCAGACTAGCAGAGTTAGCAGTAGCATATTTGATTATAAATAAAATGTTTTAGACTGCTTTTACACATATCTTTTACTTTACCTGTCACAACTGCATCTTCTGGTCTCATAAAACACATACATAAAGAAGAAAACAATGTTTTCAGAGTTCTATATGATTAGCCAGGAAAAGACCTCCTCTGTCTACCCCAAACTGAGGGCCAGCTATAAAGGGGAATGGGAGAATTGAAGCAAGAGTACTACAAGGTAGCTTGTCAACTATGGCAAGTGTATACAGTTTAATAGTATTCATTAAACTTACATTTTAGGGAAATGGTATATTGAAACAGATATAAAATAGCATAGAAATATAACTAAGCCATCCTAAAACGGATTTTAAAAGAAAATATGGCAAAATATTATTGGTGCCTATTTTGGATGGAATTATTGTTAAACTTTTAAATGTTCTCTGCTTTTGGGGCACCGTGGTGGCTCAGTCAATTGAGCGTCCAACTTAGGCTCAGGTCACGATCTCACGGTCTGTGAGTTCGAGCCCCGCGTCTGCTTTGTGCTGACACCTCGGAGCCTGGAGCCTGCTTCGGATTCTGTGACTCCCTCTCTCTCTGACCCTCCCCTGTTCATGCTCTGTCTCTCTGTGTCTCAAAAATAAATAAACATTTAAAAAAATTTAAATGTCCTCTGCTTTTGGGGTGCCTGGGTGGCTCCATCGGTTAAGCATCTGACTTCATCTCAGATTATGATCTTGCAGTTTGTGAGTTTGAGCCTGCGACGGGCTCTCTGCTGACAGCTCAGAGCCTGGAGCCTGTTTCAGATTCTCTGTCTCCCTCTTTCTCTGCCCCTCCCCCACTCATGCTCCGTCTCTGTCTCTCAATAATAAATAATCATCAAAAAAATTAAAAAAAATATTCTCTGCTTTTTAAAACTTTTTGGAGTACTTTTCTAAATACTCTTACAACAGGATTTGTATTAAAAATATCAATCTGCAGGGGCACCTGGGTGGCTCAGTCGGTTGGGCGTCCGACTTCAGCTCGGGTCATGGTCTCGCAGTTCCAGTTTGAGCCCTGCATTGGGCTCTGTGCTGACAGCTCAGAGCCTGGAGCCTGCTTCAGATTCTGAATCTCTCTCTCTCCCCCTCCCCTGCTCATGCTCTGCCTCTCTCTGTCTCTCAAAAGTAAATAAATATTAAAACTAATAAAAAATATCAATCTGCAAATCAGAAAAATCCGTCATTGCCAAAAGAGGACAGAAGAAATAAATTTGGCACTCTGTTAAGTATAATGTAGGATCAGTAAACAAACAAAAACAATATAAGAACAGAGGCATATACTCCACTCCCTTCTGATAAAGGTAAATTAAACTCCAAAGAATTCCCAAACTTGGAAGCCATGTATTTCAAGTCAATTCTTAGTCAAATCACACTGTTAAAAAACAAAACAAAACAAAAACATGGCAAAGTTTTAATTCCCATTAAAATGCTTAAAAACAAAAACAGCCTATCAATATTAAAAGACAAATATAGTGAGAGAAAGCAAGTGTTGTTGTTACAGAAAGGAGGAAAATGCCATTTCTTTGCTTAATGTTTCCTTAATTTAAAACAGGACTTTGGATATTCTTAGATGTAAGGTTCAAGTTGGTGAAAATAAACTATCAGTTTGTTACCTATAATTAACTTCATAATAAAACACAGATACTTATTTATGTGAACATTAAATGCTTTTTCAAAAGTCTAAATTGTGAAGATAATAAATCTTTCCATTAAATTAGTGGGAAAAGAGCTCAAAACCCAGCTGAATGATTCATTATTTTAATGACTTCCTGCTTTACTACATCACCCTCATCTTTATTTGGTGTTGGCAGTTTCAGTCCCTTTTAAAGATTTAGGCTTACAATGAAGCTTCTATAAATGTCCAGATCTTTGTCATGCCAGTATGTAGGCCATTCTCCTTTAGGAATGATGAGGAGGCTGGAAAGCAGTTGTCCCAAGGGAAAGTTGCTTCCAGCCCAAGCTGTCCAAGCATCATTGTGAAATAGATTGGACTGCTGACTCAGGGTGTGACAGAGGCAGCCACTGTGCAGAAGCAAATTTATAAACAGGTCTGTCGCAGCAGGTGTCACTAAAAGGCAATCTTGTGGGCTCTAATTATACCAATTGAGCGAGTTCTAGAGGACAGGGAAAAGGGAGAAGAGACCTAAAGCTGCACTCAAAGGAAAGTGAACAATTTCCTTTCTGTTTCCACCCCTATATTTCCAATAGCATATTGATTTGGATTTATTTTATCAAACCGCAATGGTTATAAACAGATTGTTATTTCTTTTCACACACAATATGTTGGCTTTATATTTATTCTCCTGGCCCAACAGTGTCTAAACATGTACTTACTTAAATTGATATAAATGCAGCTGGTCATCATCTGACTGCATGTCTACTGAGATAAAAACTTGGAGATAATTTATTTTTTAATTTTTTTTCAATATATGAAGTTTATTGTCAAATTGGTTTCCATACAACACCCAGTGCTCATCCCAAAAGGTGCCCTCCTCAATACCCATCACCCACCCTCCCCTCCCTCCCACCCCCCATCAACCCTCAGTTTGTTCTCAGTTTTTAAGAGTCTCTTATGCTTTGGCTCTCTCCCACTCTAACCTCTTTTTTTTCCTTCCCCTCCCTTAAGTTTCTCAGGACCCACATAAGAGTGAAACCATATGGTATCTGTCTTTCTCTGTATGGCTTATTTCACTTAGCATCACACTCTCCAGTTCCATCCACGTTGCTACAAAGGGCCATATTTCATTCTTTCTCATTGCCACATAGTACTCCATTGTGTATATAAACCACAATTTCTTTATCCATTCATCAGTTGATGGACATTTAGGCTCTTTCCATAATTTGGCTACTGTTGAGAGTGCTGCTATAAACATTGGGGTACAAGTGCCCCTATGCATCAGTACTCCTGTATCCCTTGGGTAAATTCTTAGCAGTGCTACTGCTGGGTCATAGGGTAGGTCTATTTTTAATTTTTTGAGGAACCTCCACACTGTTTCCCAGAGCGGCTGCACCAGTTTGCATTCCCACCAACAGTGCAAGAGGGTTCCCATTTCTCCACATCCTCTCCAGCATCTGTAGTCTCCTGATTTGTTCATTTTGGCCACTCTGACTGGCATGAGGTGATATCTGAGTGTGGTTTTGATTTGTATTTCCCTGATGAGGAGCGACGTTGAGCATCTTTTCATGTGCCTGTTGGCCATCTGGATGTCTTCTTTAGAGAAGTGGACAGACATGAATTTCGTGCCATTGTGTTTCTTGTAGAGTTGGTGTTTCTGATGATGTTTTCTAATCCTTTCTAGTCTTTGTTTCTTTTGGTCTTTTTTTTCCCACTCAAAGACTCCTCTTAAGAATTTCTTGCAGGGCTGTTTTAGTGATAACAAATTCCTTTAGTTTTTGTTTGTCTGGGAAGGTCTTTATATCTCCCTCTGTTGTGAATGACAGCTTTGTGGATAAAAAATTCATGGATGCACATACTTCCCATTCAGCACTTAAATATGTCCTATCAGTCCTTTCTGGCCTACCATGATTTTGTGGACAGATCTGCTGTGAACCTGATCTGTCTTCCTTTATAGGTTAAGGACTTTTTTTCCCTTTTGGCTTTCTTTATTCTTTACTTGTCTGCATATTTTGTGAATTTGACTATGACATATCTTGGTGATGGTTGGTTTTTGTTGAATCTAATGGTAGTTCTCTGTGCTTCTTTGATTTTGATGTCTGTGTCCTTCTCAAGATTAGGGAGTTTTTCACCTACAATGTGCTCCCATAAACTCTCTGCCCCTTTTTCTCTCTCTTCATCTTTGGGGTTATTTTGATACAAATGTTTCTCCTAATAAGTCGTTGAGTTCTCTAAATCTTGTAGTGTGATCTTTTGCCTTTCCCCACCTTTTCCTGTTTCATTATTTTCCACAGTTTTATCTCCTATATTGCTGATTCACTGTTCTGTTTCATTCATCCTTGCCATCACAACATCCATTTGAGACTGCATTTTGGTTATAAGCTTTTTTATTTCAGCCTGACTAGATTTTAGTTCTTTTATCTCTGCAGAAAGGAATTTTCTGGTGCCTTCTATGCTTTTTTCAACCCCAGCTAGTATTCTTATATTCATGGTTTTAAATTCTAATTCAGATATCTTACTTATATCTGAGTTAAGTCCCTAGCCATCATATCTTCCTGTTCATTCTTTTGGGGTGAATTTCTCCATCTTGTCATTTTGTATGAAGAAAAAATAATAAACAAATAAAAACTTAAAAGTAAAAAAAAAAATCAGAACAAAAGTGAAGGAAGCTGGACCCTAGGTATATTTTAGTCTGTTTGTTGAGAGAAACTTGATAGAAAAGAAAAAAGAGAAAGAAAAAAAGTTTAAACATTTTTTTAAATAATAAAATAAAATGAATAAAGTAAATCAATGAAAAAATTTTGCTCTTTCTGTATCCAAGAAAGGAAAAGAAATAAAGAAAAAAAAATAAAAAGGAAAACGACAGAAGCAAAAACAAGCAAAGAAAATGAACAAAATGAACAAATTCATCCAGTTAGAAGTTAGATCCAGTTTCCCGTAGAACTGAAACTTTGCAGTACACTATGGTCTGTAGACTAAACAGGTGGAAGGGATTTGTGCTGGCCTTCTGGGGGATGTGCCTGGAGGGGAAAGGTGGGTGGGGCTTGGTATAACAGCTCTGTTCTCTACTTGGTGGTGCTGCTTAGCTCACTGGAGTCAATCCACACATGCGTTGTACGTAAAAATGACTTCAGCCTGCTCTCTAGTTTCTGGTGTGAGAATTTCATGCCGTCACAGATGTGCAATCAATCATCCCTCCTTTGTCTCAGTCTTCTGTTCACTCTCTGCCTTTACCCTGTCTGTGTCCAAGCTGTCTGCCTGCCAGGCTATGCCTCCCTCCAGAGTTTTATCCCAAATGGTGCCGGGTTTCAAAACCCCACACTTCAGAGTCCCCTGCAGCTTGGAACCACACTGATTCTCTGGAGGAGGGACTTATCATGCAATGGACTGGTACTGACTTGTCCTAGAAAACGTTAACATGATCCTGCAGCATAAGAGGCTCAGAGTTTATAGTCAATCTCAATACACAGCTGGTGCCGGGTTTTGTTGCCCTCAGCGAGTGTCTTTGTCTCAATATCGGTAAACATTGAAGCTCTCTGGGGTCCACTGAGACTGTTGCCTACAGGGAGGCCCATATTGCCTCTACAAATGCACTCCAACCAAGAGAATTTCTCCACACGTTGCACATGCGAGCCCTCAGATTGTGCTGCTTGCTTCTGGGGTCTCACCCTGCTTCCTCACCAG
Source organism: Lynx canadensis (assembly GCF_007474595.2). NCBI lineage: Eukaryota > Metazoa > Chordata > Mammalia > Carnivora > Felidae > Lynx > Lynx canadensis. The sequence goes on along the minus strand of NC_044309.1, from coordinate 33,539,347 downwards.
AATACTGCCAGACACTGGGCTCTGAAACTCAGACTCTGTGTTCCACTGTTTATAGAAAATTGGCAGTATTGAAACCCTTTCCTTTTTCCCATCAATGGTTTTTGTGAACAGATTTCTTGTCCATTCCCCTGTGAGTGTTTTCACTCTTTCTCTCCAGCTACTTTCAGGGGGAGTGCTTTTCTTGTGTGTTCCTGATATGCTTCTCTCCCTCCCACTCTGGTTTTCTCTCTGTCCCCCACAAAAATGGCTCCCTACCCTCCATTGTTCCACAGCTGTTCTTTACTCCAATTCACCTTTCTGCACCATGTACCTGCATAGTTCTCTGGCTCAAATTATGCAGATTATTGTGTTAATCCTCAGATCAATTTCCTAGGTATTAAAAATGGTTTGATGCTGATCTAGCTGGGTGTCAGGGATGATATAATTTCAGGGTCCCCATATTACTCTGCCATCTTAACTCCTCCCTGACATACCTTTTTAAATTTTAAATTATATTTTTCAAAATCCATAAATCCATCATTTTCACTTGTCCTTTATCCTCACAACTTATGACATCAATTCAAAGTTACCTAATTTGAATTTTCTCAATTATATTTTCAGTGTCACTATTATGGATTTTCATTTGGATATTACTTTTCAATTTATCTGCTATGTTTCCTTATATCAAAAAGATCCATTTTTATCCCAATCAGCATTTAGGTTTCTGGATTTGCATACCAACCTCAAATTTCCCCATTAACTCATGTTTTGTTTTGTTTTGATACCTTTATGTGGTATGTAAGATTATTCTGAGCATGGGACAATTTAAAATATATATATATTTTTACCAAGAGAATCAGAAATGGCAGAGAAGTAGGGGGACTTGAAGTTCCCTTGTCCTTCAAACACAGCAGTATTGAGGCCAGAGGACTTGGAATTCCAAGAGTCCAGGCTGCAGAGTGACAGACACATTGCCAGGGGCCCACGGGGACAACCTGGAGGCCATAGGTTTACTTCAGCTAACAAATCAAAGCACACTTGGTGAAGGGTCTGAACCATCACAACAAGTAGGAGGATAAAACAACCAGAGTCACAATAGAGAACACATAACGCAAATCCAAAAATACCTCCTGATGGGCAGCCCTGGACAGTGTATGACCCCTCTTTAATATAGTGGTGCTCTCAGGTTCAGGGCACATAACAAGATTTTAAAACACATAAGAGACAGAAAACTAGCCAAAATGATGAAATTAAAGAATTTTCCTCAAAAGAAATTCCAGGAAGAAATGACAGCTAAAAAATTTATCAAAACAGATATAAACAGTATAGCTGATCAAGAATTTAGAATAATAGTAATAAGATTAATCGCTGGGCTTGAAAAAAAGCATAGAATACAGTAAAGAATCTTTTACTGCAGAGATCAAGGAACTAAAATATAGTCATGCTGAATAAGAAATGTTGTAAATGAGGTGCAAAATAAGCTAGATGTGGTCACAGTGAGGATTGAAGAGGCAGAGGGGAGATAAGTAAAATAGAAGATAAAGTTATGAAAAAGATGAAAACACAGAGATAAAGAGAAAAAACAGAGATAAAAAAATTCTAGACCATGAGGGGAGAATTAGAGAACGAAGTGACTCAATGCAACCTAATAATATCTGGATCATAAGAGTTCCAGAAGAAGAAGAGAGAGAAGGTGAAGAAGGTTTACTTGAACAAATCATAGCTGAGAACTTCCCCAGTATGGAGAGGCAGACATTCAAATCCAGGAGGCACAGAGAACTCCCTTCAGACATAACAAGAATTGATCTTCTCCAGTACATATCATAGTGAAACTGGCAAACACAAAAAGAAAGAAAAAGTAGTTAGGGATAAATGGACCTTAATCTACAAGGGTAGACACACAAGGGTAGTAGCAGACCTGTCCACTGAAACTTGTCAGGCAAGAATGGAGTGGCAGGAAATATTCAATGTGCTGAATAGGAAAAATATGCAGCCAAGAATCGTTTACCCAGCAAGGCTGTCATTCAGAATAGAAAGAGAGATAAAGGTTTTCCCAGACAAACAAAAATTGAAAGTTCATAACCACTAACCATCCCTGCAAGATATCCTAAGGGGGACTCTGTGAGTAGAAGGTTGTAAAGTCTTCAAAGGACCAGAGACAATGCCAGAAGCAGGAAACCTACAGATAACACAATGACACTAAATCCATATCTATCAATAATAACTCTGAATGTAAATGGACTAAATGCTCCAGTCAGAAGACATAATATATCAGAATGGATGAAAAAAAATAAGGTCCATATATATGCTGTCTACAAGAGACCCATTTTACCTGAGAACATCTTCAGATTGAAAGTGAGAGAATGGAGAACCATCTGTCATGCTACTGGAAGTCAAAAGAAAGCTGGAGTAGCCATACTTATATCAGACAAACTAGATTTTAGACTAAAGGCTGTAACAAGAGGTAAAGAAGGGCATTATATCATAATTATGGGTCTATCCATCAAGAAAACCTAACAATTAATAATGTTTACGCACCTAATTTGATGACACCCAAATATATAAATCAATTAATCAGAAACATAAACTATCTTATTGGAAAGAATACAGTAATTGCAAGTTACTTTAATACTCCATTTACAACAATACACAGGTCATCTAGGAAGAAAATCAATCAAGAATAAATGGTCATGAGGGAGGAGCTAAGATAGCAGAACAGCATGGAAATTTTCTTTGTGTGTTGTGTCCATGAAATACAGCCAGATCAACACTAAACCATCCTGCACACCTAGAAAACTGATTGGAGGATTAACACAACAAACTACACAACTTGAACCATGGAACTTAGCAGGTACATGGCCCAGAGGGGTGAAGTGGGGGAGAGAAACTGCTGAGGGCAGGAAGCTGTTTTTGCTTTCAGAGAGAGGACAGAGAGGGTGTGTGTGTGGGGGGGGGGATACGGGAAAAGCAACCCCCCACAAAAGCAGCTGGAGAGAACTGGAAAGGTGGAAACAGCCACAGGGACTGAACTAAAAAGGGAGAATGGAGAAATTAGAGGGTTTCAATTCCATTAAGACTCTATAAAGAAGAGTGCAGAGTCTGAAACTCTGCAGCTCGATAGCTGGTGGGAATGGCAAATTCCCAGGAGCAGAGTGAAGTCTGGGGGTTTGCCAGCCACACAGGGAGAGGACATCTGGTCGAGGCTGTGTGGCATCCGCACAGGCAAAGGCCCCAGTGGACCCAGGAGAACAACCACATTCGTTAGTGCTGGAACAAGGTCATTGGGGGTGAGCCTGATGCCAGATGTGTGTTGGGATTTTCCATAATCTCTGAAACACTGCTGCTACACCAGCGTGTGAACTTTTTCTGGAGTAGGCTGGCACCCAGCCACAGTCTCTGGGCATTGGCAGCACAATCCTGTGAATGTTCCTGGGTGCGACTGGCACCAGGCCATTGCTTGGTGAGACCCTCCTGCAGGGGGGCAGAAAGGGTCAAAGCTACATTCCCTCAGAAATAAGGGGTTGGAAAACACAGCTGCATCTGAGATAAAACTCAGGAGGAAGGTGCTTCCTGGGGCTTGGTCACAGACAGTGTAAAAGTGGGGAGTGGACAGAAGTCGAAGACAAAGGACAGGTATGCTATTACTGATGGGGGAGAACAGAGTTCCCATACTAGAGACTGGGTAGCTGGTTGATGCCATTTTTAGCCCTCCCGTGCATGTGCGTACACACTTACAAGTGCACAGCAATCCACCCCAGTAAGCTAAGCAGCACGATCTAGTGGAGAATGGAGCCATTACACTAAGCCCTGCCCAATTGGGCCCACATCGTTCTTCAAGAACACGAATCTCTCCTCCTGCTTAGTTTATGGACTATAAAGCACATTACAGTTTGACTCCTAGGGGAAAATGAAGTAATTTCAGTCATATTTCAGTCTGTTCACTATCCATCTATTCAATTTTCTTTTTTTTCTTCTTTTTTTCTTGAATACAGAAATAGAAAAATTTATTTTTATTTATAATTTTTATTAAAAATGTTTTTCTGTAATTTTTCTACTATTTTCTTTTTACTTTTGTGTAATTTTTTTCAAGTTCTATTTTACTTCAATCATTTCATTTTATTCTATTTCAGTGTATTAATTTTTTCAAATTTTCAAATGATTTACTTTTTTTCTTTCTCCTTTTTTTCTGTAATCTATCAAGCCCCTTTCAATACCCAGACCAAAACACACATAGGCTCTAGCATCATTTACTTGATTTTTGTGTGTGTGTTGTTTTAAATTTTTAAATTTTAATAATTTTATTAATTTTTTTTAATTTATTTTTTTTACCTCATTAATTCCTTTTCTCCCTTCTAAATGACAAAATGAAGAAATTCATCCCAAAAGAAAGAACAGGAAGAAACAACAGCCACGGACTTAACCAACACAGATACAAGAAAGTTATCTAAAGCAGAATTTAGATTCATGATAATAAGAATACTAGCTGGAGTGAAAAATAGATTAGAATCCTTTTCTGCAGAGATAAAAGAAGTAAAAGCTAATCAGGATGAAATTAAAAAAATGCTATAACTGAGCTGTAATCTCGAATGGATGCCACATCCAAGGATAGATGAGGCAGAGCAGAGAATCAGTGATATAGAGGACAAACTTATGGAGGGTAATGAAGCAGAAAAAAAAAAAAGAAAGAGATTAAGGCAAAAGAGCACGATTTAACAATTAGAGAAATCAGTGACTCATTAAAAAGGAACAACATCAGAATCATAGGGGTCACAGAGAGGAAGAGAGAGAAAAAAAGGTAGAAGGGTTATCTGAGGAAATCATAGCAGAAAACTTTCCTCACCTGGGGAAAGACCAGACATAAAAATCCAGGAAGCACAGAGGACTCCCATTAGATTCAACAAAAATAGACCATCAACAAGGCATATAATAGTCAAATTCACAAAATACTCAGGAAAAGAAAGAATCATGAAAGCAGCAAAGGGAAAAAGTCCTTAACTTACAAGGGAAGAGAGATCAGGTTCACAGCAGACCTATCCACAGAAACTTGGCAGGCCAGAAAACAGTGGCAGGATATATTCAGTGTGCTAAATCAGAAAAATATGCAGCCAAGGATTCTTTATCCAGCAAGGCTGTCATTCAAAATAGAAGAAGAAATAGTTTCCCAGACAAACAAAAATTAAAGGAGTTTGTGACACAAAACCAGCCCTGCAAGAAATTTTAAGGGGGACTCTCTAAGGGTAGAAAAGATGAAAAAAAAAAAAAAAAAACGAATAAATAAATAAATAAATAAATACCAAAAGCAACAAAGACTAGAAAGGACCAGAGAAAACCACCTGAAACTCCAACTCTATAAGCAACATAATGGCAATAAATTAATATCTTTCAGTACTCACTCTAAATGTCAATAGACTAAATGATCCAATCAAAAGATATGGGTAACAGAATGGATAAAAAAACAAGGTCCATCTGTATGCTGTTTACAAGAGACCCACTTTAGACCTAAAGGCACCTTCAGATTGAAAATAAGGTTATGGAGAACCATCTATCATGCTAATTGTTGACAAAAGAAAGCCAGAGTAGTCATACTTATATCAGATAATCTAGACTTTAAAATAAAAACTGTAACAACACATGAAGAGGGCATTATATCATAATTAAGGTGTCTGTCCACCAAGAAGACCTAATAATTGTAAACATTATGCTCCAAATGTGAGAGCTCCCAAATATATAAATCAATTAATCACAAACATAAAGAAACTCATTGATAATAACACCATAATAGTAGTGGACTTCAACACCCCATTTATAACAATGGACAGATCATCTAGTCAGAAAATCAACAAGGAAATAATGGCTTTCAATGACACACTGGGCCAGATGGACTTAACAGATATATTCAGAACATTTCGTATCCTAAAGCAGCAGAATATACATTCTTCTCTAGTGCACATGGAACGTTCTTCAGAATAGACCACATACTGGGATATAAATCAGCTCTCAACAAGTACAAAGAGATTGAGATCATACTGTGCATATTTTAAGGCCACAACGCTATGAAACTCAAAATCAACCACAAGAAAAAAAATTGGAAATGTAACAAATAGTTGGAGACTAAAGAACATCCTACTAAAGAATGAATGGGCTAACCAAGAAGTTAAAGAGGAAATTAAAAAGTATATGGAAACCAATGAAAATGATAACACCACAGCCCAAAACCTCTGGGACGCAGCAAAGGAGGTCATAGGAAGAAAGTATATAGCAATCCAGGCCTTCCTAAAGAAGGGAGAAAGGTCTCAGATACCCAACCTAACCTTACACGTTAAAGAGCTGGAAAAAGAACAGCAAATAAATCCCAAAACCAACAGAAGACAGGAAATAATAAATATTAGAGCAGAAATTAATGCTATTTAAACAAACAAACTAACAACAACAACAACAACAACAAAAACCCCAGAAGAGATCAATGAAACCAGAAACTGGTTCTTCGAAAGATTAACAAAATTGATACACCACTAGCCAGTTTGATCAAAAAGAAAAAGGCAAGGATCCAGAAAAGTAAAATCAAGAATGAAAGAGGAGAGATCACAATCAACACAGAAGAAATGAAACCAATAATAAGAGAATATTATGAGCACTTACATGCCAATAAAATGAGAAGTCTGGAGAAAATAGACAAATTTCTAGAAACATATACACAACCATAATTGAAGCAGGAAGAAATATAAAATTTGAACAGGCCTGTAATCAGTAAAGAACTCAAATTAGTAATCAGAAAATTCCCAAAAAAGGAGTCCAAGGCCAGATGGCTATCTAGGAGAATTCTACCAAACATTTAAGGAAGAGTTAACACCTATTCTCTTGAGATTGTTCCAAAAAATAGAAATGGAAGGAAAACTTTCAAACTCTTTCCAGAAGCCAGCATTATCTTTATTCCAAAACCAGACAAAGACCTCACTAAAAATGAGAACTAGAGACCAATTTCCCTGATGAACATGGATGCAAAAATCCTCAATAAGATATTAGCCAACTGGATCCAACAATATATTAAAAAATTATTCACAGTGACCAAGTGGGATTTATAACTGGAATGCAGGGCTGGTTTAATATCTGCAAAACAAGAATTGTGATACATCACATCAATAAAAGAAATGACAATAACCATATCCTTCAATAGATGCAGAGAAAGCATTTGACAAAATACAGCATACTTTCTTGATAAAAACCCTCAAAAAAGTAGGGGTAGAAGGATCATACCTCAAGATCATAAAAGCCATATATGAAAGACCCAATGCTAATATCATCCTCAATGGGTAAAAACTGAGAGCTTTCCCCTTAAGGTCAGGAACAAGACCGGGATGTCCACTTTTGCCACTGTTATTTACATAATATTGGAAGTCTTAGCCTCATCAATCAGACAATACAAAGGAATAAAAGACATAAAAATCAGCCAGAAGGATGTCAAACTTTCACTCTTTGTAGATGACATGATATATGGAAAACCCAAAAGATTCCACCAAAAAACTGCTAAAACATTCATGAACTCAGCAAAGTGGCAGGTTATAAAATCCATGCAAAAAAATTGATTGCATTCCTATACACCAACAATGAAGCAACAGACAGAGAAATCAAGGAATCAATCCCATTTACAATGGCACCAAAAACCTAAAATACCCAGGAATAAATCTAACCAAAGAGGTGAAAACTCTATACACTGAAAAGTATAGAAAGCTTATGAAAGAAATTGAAAAGGACACAAAAAATGTAAAAATATTACATGTTCCTGCATAGAGAGAACAAATATTGTTAATATGTCAATACTACCCAAAGCAATCTACATATTCAATACAATACATATAAAATAAAACCAGCATTATTCACAGAGCTAGGACAAACAATCCTAAACCTTGTATGGAACCAGAAAAGACCCCAAATAGCCAAAGCAATCTTGAAAAAGAAAACCAACCCTGGAGACATCATAATCCTGGTCTTCAAGCTGTATTACAATGCTGTAATCATCAAGACAGTATGGTACTGGCACAAAAACAGACACTCAGATCAATGGAACAGAATAGAGAACCCAGAAATGGACCCACAAACATATGGCCAACTTAACTTTGACAAAGCAGAAAGAATATGCAATAGAATAAAGACAGTATTTTCAGCAATTGGTGCTGGGAAAACTGGACAGTGACATGAAGAAAAATGAACCTGGACCACTTTCTTACACCATACACAAAAATAAACTCAAAATGGATGAAAGGCCTAAATGTAAGACTGGAAGCCATCAAAATCCTTGAGGAGAAAGTAGGGAAAAACCTCTATGACTTTGGTCGCAGCAATTTCTTACTCAACACATCTCTGGACGCAAGGGAAACAAAAGCAAAAATGAACTAGTGGGACCCCATTAAAATAAAAAGCTCTGCACAGCGAAGGAAACAATCAACAAAACTAAAAGGCAACCGACAGAAGGGGAGAAGATATTTGCAAATGACATATCAGATAAAAGGTTAGTATCCAAAATCTATAAGGAACGTATTAATCTCAACACCCAAAAAACAAATAATCCAGTGAATAAATGGACATGAATAGACACTCCTCCAAAGAAGACATCCAGATGGCCAACAAACACATGAAAAAATGCTCAACATCACTTATCATTAGGGAAATACAAATCGAAACCACAATGAGATACTACCTTACACCTGTCAGAATGGCTAACATTAACAACTCAGGCAACAACAGATGTTGGTGAGGATGCAGAGAAAGAGGATCTCTTTTGCACTGCTGGTGGGAATGTAACATAGTGTAGCCACTCTGAAAACAATAAAGAGGTTCCTCAAAAAACTAAAAATAGAACTACTCTACAACCCAGCAATTACCCAAGGGATACAGGTATGCTGTTTTGAAGGGACACATACACCCCAATATTTATAGCAGCACTATCAATAATAGCCAAAGTACGGAAAGAGCCCAAATGTCCATCAATGGATGAATAGATAAAGAAGATGTGATATGTGTATATATATATATACACACAATGGAGTATCACTCTGCAATCAAAAAGAATGAAATCTTGTCATTTGCAACAATGCAGATGGAACTAGAGGGTATTATGCTAAGCGAAATTAGTCAGAGAAAGACTAATATCATATGATTTCACTCATATGGGGGCTTTAAGACACAAAGAGATGAACATGAGGGAAGGGAAGCAAAAATAACATAAAAACAGAGAAGGTGACAAAACTAAAGAGACTCATAAATATGGAGAACAAACAGAGGGTTACTGGTGGCGTTGTGGGAAGAGGGATGGGCTAAATGGGTAAGGGGCATTAAGGAATCTACTCTTGAAATCATTGTTGCACTATATGCTAACTTGGATGTAAATTTAAAAAAATAAAATAAAATAAATCCAAATAAAAAAAATAAAAACATAGAAATATTGATATCTTTCCCTCTAATATTGGGTACAAGGATATTGTTTATCAGTGCTTTGAATCAGGAGTGTATTGGATATCTTTGGCAGTCTAATAAGGCAGAAAATGTCCTAGCAAGTCTTAAGATTGAAAAAAAAAAAAACCCTTCGTTTATAAATGATATGGTTAGGCTTATAGAAACTTCAAAACATCAACAAATTTGAATATTGAATAAAGATTGTCTTTAAAATTTGTTTATTTTCTCTGGAATGCTACTTTTTGAGAGTATTTTATAAAATTTTACTGTTAATCTAATATTTATGAAATAATTTCAAGTTGGAAGGAATATATATTTTTTATTTCAAATATTTAATTACAATGACTTTTAATAGAACATTTAAAACCTGAAAGAAAGAAAGAAAGAAAGAAAGAAAGAAAGAAAGAAAGAATAAGAAAGGAAGGAAGGAAGAAAGGAAGGAAGGAAGGAAGGAAGGAAGGAAGGAAGGAAGGAAGGAAGGAAGGAAGAGCCAATGGTCATGAATGATAAGCTGGACCAGATGGATTGACAGATATATTCAGAAGTTTTCATCCAAAAGAAGCAGAATACACATTCTTTTTGAGTGCACATAGAACTTTCTCCAAGATAGATCAAATACTGGGTCACAAAACAGCCCTCAATAAATATAAAAGAATTGAGATCATACCATGCACATTTTCAGATCACAATGCTATGAAACTTGAAATCAACTAGAGGAAAAAGTTTGGAAAACCTCCAAATGCATGGAGGTTAAAGAACATCCTACTAAAGAATAAATGAGTCAGTTAGGCAATTAAGGAAGAAATTTAAAAATATATGGAAGCAAATGATAGTGAAAACACAACAGTCCAAATCTTTGGGAATGTAACAAAGGCAGTCCTAAGAGGAAAATAGATTGCAATCCAGGCCTATCTCAAGAAACAAGAAAAATCCCAAATACAAAATCTAACTGCACACCTAAAGGAAATAGAAGCAGAACAGCAAAGAAAACCCAAGGCCAGGAGAAGAAGAGAAATGATAAAGATTAGAGAGAAATAAACAATATAATACAAAAAACCAGAAAACAGATCAATAAAACTAAGAGTTGGTTTTTTGGAAAAAAAAAAAAAAAAGATAAACCTCTAGCCAGACTTCTCAAAAAGACAAGAAAGAAGACCCAAATAGATAAAATCACAAATGAAATTGGACATATCACAACCAACCCCTCAAAAATACAAACAAGTACCAGAGAATACTATGAAAAATTATACGGGAACCAACTGGCAACCTGGAAGAAATGGACAAATTCCTAGCAAACCCACACTAACAAAACTCAAACCGAAGAAATAGAAAATTTGAACCAACACAAAACTAGTGAAGAAATTGAATCAGTTATCAAAAATCTCCCAAAAAACAAGAGATCTGGGCCAGATGGCTTTTAAGGGGAATGCTGCCAGACATTCAAAGCAGAGTTAATACCTATCCTTCTCAAGCTGCTCCAAAAAATAGAAATGGAAGGAAAGCTTCTGGATTCATTCTATGAAGCCAGCATTACCTTGATTTCCCAAACAGACAGAGATCCCACAAAAAAGGATAACACACACCAATATCCCTGATGAATATGGATGCAAAAATTCTCAATAAGATGCTAACAATTAAAATTAAACAGCATATAAAAAGAATTATTCACCATGATCAAGTGGGATTCATTCCTGGGCTGCAGGACTTGTTCAATATTTGCAAATCAATCAATGTGATACATCACATTAATAAAAGAAAAGAACCATATGATCCTATCAATAAATTCAGAAAAACATTTGACAAGACATAGCATCCTTTTTTAATAAAAACCCTCAAGAATGTTGGGATAGAAGGAACATGCTTTAACATAAAAGCCATATATGAAAAGCCCACAATGAATATCATCTTCAATGGGGAAAAACTGAGAGCTTTCCCCCTGAGATCAGGAACACGACAGGGATGTCCACTCTCACTACTGTTGTTTAACACAGTGTGGGAAGTTCTAGTATCAGAATCAGACAAGAAAATGAAATAAAAAGCATCAAAATTGGCAAAGAAGACATCAAACTTTCACTTTTCACAGATGACATGATACTCTACATGTAAAACTCGAAAGACTCCACCAAAAAGCTGCCAGAACTGATACATGAATTCATAAAGTTGCAGGATGCAAAATCAATGTACAGAAATCAGTTTCATTTCTATACACCAATAATGAGGCAACAGAAAGACAAATAAAGAAACTGATACCATTTATAATTGCACCAAGAACTATAAAATACCTAGGAATAAACCTAACCAAAGATGTAAACGACATGTAGGCTGAAAACTATAGAAAACTTATGAAGGAAATTGAAGAAGACACAAAGAAATGAAAAAACATTCCATGCTCATGGATTGGAAGACTAAATGTTGTTAAAATGTCAAAACTACCGAAACCAATCTACACATTCAATGCAATCCCAATCAGAATTGCATCAGAATCCTTCTCAAAGCTAGAACAAACAATCCTAAAATTTGTATGCAACCACAAAAGACCCTCAGTAGCCAAAGTAATACTGAAAAAGAAAACCAAAGCAGAAGGCAACAATCCCAGACTTTAGCCTCTACTACAAAGCTGTAATCATCTAGACAGTATGGTATTGGCACAAAATCCGACACATAGACCAATGAAATAAAGACCCCAAATTGGACCCACAAATGTAATGCCAACTAATCTTTGACAAAGCAGAAAAGAATATCCAATGGAAAAAAGATAGTCTCTTTAACAAATGGTGCTAGGAGAACTGGACAGCAATGTGCAGAAGTAATTAAACCAGACCACTTTCTTACACCATACACAAAAATGAACTCATTTGGATGGAACTCATTTGAATGGATGGAAGACCTAAATGTGAGACAGGAAACCATCAAAATTCCAGAGCAGAAAGCAGGCAACAACTTCTTTGACCTCAGCCGCAGCAATATCTTGGTCAACATGTCTCCAAAGGCAAAGGAATTATAAGCAAAAATGCACTATTGGGACCTCATCAAGATAAAAAGCTACTGCACTGCAAAGGAAACAATCAACAAAACTGAAAGGCAACTGATGGAATGGGAAAAGATATTAGCAAAGGACATATCAGATAAAGAGCTAGTATCTAAAAAATCTATAAGAATTTACCAAACTCAACACCTGAAAAACAAATAATCCAGTGAATAAATGGACAGAAGACATGAATAGACACTTTTCAAGAGAAAATATCCAGATGGCCACAGATACATGAAAAGATGCTCAACATCACTCCTCATCAGGGAAATACAAATCAAAACTACACTGAGATATCACCTCACACCAGTCAGAGTGGCTAAAATGAAAGACTCAGGAAACAACAGTTGGTGGCGAGGATGTGGAGAAATGGGAACCCTCTTACACTGTTGGTGGGAATGCAAACTGGTACAGCCACTCTGGAAAACAGTGTGGAGGTTCTTCAAAAAATTTAAAAAATACAACTACACTACAACCCAGCAATAGCACTACCAGGAATTTATCCAAAGGATGCAGGAGTGCTGATTCATAGAGGCCCATGTACCTCAATGTTTATAGCAGTGTTTTCAACAACAGCCAAATTATGGAAAGAGAATAATGCCCATCAACTGACGAATGGATTAAGAAGATGTGGTTTACATATACAATGGAATACTACTTGGCACTGAGAAAGAATGAAATCTAGCTATTTGCAGCAACATGGATGGAACTGGAGAGTATTATGCTAAGTGAAATAAGTCAGTCAGAGAAAGATAAATATCATATGTTTTCACTCATATGTGGAACTTGAGAAGCTTATCAGAAGACATGGGGAAAGTTAAGGGAAAAAAATAGTTACAAATAGAGCAAGAGGGAGGCAAACAATAAGAAACTCTTAAATATAGAGACCAAACTGAGGGTTGATGTGGGGGAGGTGAGGAGCACACTTGATAGGATGAGCACTGGGTATTGTATGTAAGCAACGAATCATGGGAATCTACCCCCAAAACCAAGAGCACACTGTATACACTGTATGTTAGCCAACTTGATAATAAATTATATTAAAAAGTAGTATTTTCATCCTTTACTCTGTATCAGTATGTCAAGAGAAATATTTCTAGTGTAGTAGTTCCTTTTTCAGCCAAAAACAAAGAACATAAACGCATGAGACTTACCCTTTACTGATCATTGAGTGCTAAGGGTCCTCCCAATTCTGGTATTTGCCACACACAGATATTACACCTTGTCTGTGTACTCAGTGTTGATCCTGAACAACTCCCCCCACCTTTTTTTTTAGTTATGAAACTAGATGGTGTGGATAATTTCTGTGCTCCTAGCCCTTCTTCCCATTCAGGAAGACTTCTGAGGATCTGAGGTTTTTCTACTAGACTCATTCTTTTGGATCCTGATACCTGATGAGACAGATTTTTTTTTTTAACGTTTATTTATTTTTGAGACAGAGAGAGACAGAGCATGAACGAGGGAGGGTCAGAGAGAGAGAGGGAGACACAGAATCTGAAACAGGTTCCAGGTTCCGAGCTGTCAGCACAGAGCCCGAGGCAGGGCTTGAACTCACGAACCGTGAGATCATGACCTGAGCCGAAGTCGGACACTTAACCGACTGAGCCACCCAGGTGCCCTGAGACAGATTTATTTTAAAAATTATAGTTACCAATAGGAAAATGCTCTACAGGATCTTCTTTTCTGCAGCTCTTTATTTAGGCCTTTATTCCATGAGCTTTCACTTTCAAGGGTACCACGTCATCTTCTATGACCTCTTGTTATGATACAAGTCAACATGGAATAGAAGTACTAATGTTAAGTGGAAGTACAATGGGACACTTACTGATATTTACTTTGGTACTGTCATTATCTACTTTAAAGCCCAAGTTACTCTGCTCAGTGGATATTATTATATTCTTGCATCATAAGTGGCAAAACTGAGCGTAGAGAGTTTAAGTATCCAAAGACACATTACTACTAAGTGACAGAGCAAGGAGAAAAGTCAAGTCTTTGACTCTCTAAGCAATTTACCTATGTCTCTGGGGGATTAGTTACCCAATTTCCATTGTTATATTCTGCGTCTCACAACAAAAATGTTGGACTGAGCTTCAAGTATCTCTTTCCACTTTAGGAATAGAAGTTGGAAAATCATTCATAGTCATACTAAAAGTACATGTCAGTTCAGATCTGAAAAATGCTTCTAGCCTGTAATGATGCTTTGAAATTTGTCCTTAGTTTTCAATGTTGTTTGGTTTTTTATCTCTTTTAAGGTATCTTGTCTTACTTTAACAGAATGTTGTATTTGGGTATAGTAGGCACTTCTAAAGTAAAACATTTTAACCTGGAAATTAACTCAAGTTCAAAGCATATTTTATAAAAAAGAGAAAATATTATTATATAAGCTGCTGCAAGATAATTCTCTTTGAGACTTTATTTTGTTTAGAACAAGCTTTGATGAGACAGCTTGGTTTAGAAACCTAGCCTCTAGGTTCTGGGTATAGTAGGCTGCAGAAAGAGTGAGAAAGTTCTCTAACAGAAGAATGAGAATAGTTGTAAAATGTGCAAAAAATCCTGAATATGGGCAAATCAGACCTATAAATGCAGATAATAAACTGATGATTTCCAGAGTGAAGAGGCTCTGGAGATGAACAAACAACAGACAGTGATTAGATAAAGGCTTCCACATATGGAATGAATTAGTAAGTCATAACACCAAAAGACAGCATAGGGAATATAATCAGTGATATTGTAACAATGTTATATGGTGACAGATGGTAGCTACACTTGTGAGTATAACATAAGGTACAGAGAAGTTGAATCACTATGCTGCACAGCTGAAACTAATGTAACATTGTGTGTCAACTATGCCCAAATAAAAAAAATTTTAAACAGTTTAACATTAATAGCTAATGTTACAATGACAATTATATTGGGATATAAAAATATAACAAATAAATATGTTGTTTACCTTAAATTTACACAATGTTACATGTCAACAATATCTCAATAAAAAATTCATTGCTAAAGGGAAAAATATTACTAAATATGGGCAAAGTGAAATATACCAAGGAGAAAAAAGAGTCCTGGTGAGAGAAATTGACCTTTCTCCATTAACTCAGAAATCACCTGTTATTTCCAAAAATCACCAAATACTTTGAATTTTAAATAAATTCATTATTTAAAAAAGTGGTGAAGTGGCTAAGTTTTGCAATTGAGGAAAAGTTTGCAAAGTAGGAAAATGAGGTGTAACAGAGACAGTTCCTTTGAGGGATACTGGATAGTAACTATCCTGGATTTGGAGACAATGACAGCCTATCTAGATTACATAAATCATTATTTATCCCTTTTTCAAAAGAAACAACATTGATTCTCCTGGAAATAGAGAAAACTGAACACTTTGGGTGGCAATATCACTTTTGTTAGGTTGTAATTTTAGCATTAAGTCAAATTTCTCCCACTCTACTCAAAAGGGGACAGTGAACAACTCCTGCTGTGATCTCCAAGAGACCATGCACCACAAAACTAGTGGCCTATTATAACTGGAAAGGAGAGCTTGCCCTTTTCTTATAAAGTTCCTTGTGGTTCCATCCTATCCTTGACACAAACTTCTTAATCACATCCTTTATAGTTATTGTTTCTACTTACTCAGCACTCACTTACCAAACAACAAGATACCTACTGAATTATGAAAGGCTTTGTAAATATGGAAGATAATTTTGTTCTCTTTAAAATAAACTTTTATTTTCACTTTTAAAATATGCCAAAAATACACTGTATTTCTTTTTTGTGTGTGTGGATATTATTGCTGTACACTGGCCTTTCTTATCCCACCAAATTTGTTTTTTAAAACTGGTGAGTGAGAGAGATTATATGTGAATGTTTATGACATTATATAAGAACTTTTTTCTCCTGAAATATGTGTGTGTAAAAGGAATAAGTGCACATCTTGATCAGTTATCAGAAGTGAATCACACCCATGTAATTAGCATTAAGATCAATGAATAGAACATTAACAGACTCCAAAAATTGCCTATCCAACTACTTTATTCTTCCCACTCAGGCAACTATTGTTCTGACTTCCATTAGCTTTGACTAGTTTTATCTGTATTTGAATGGTCAATAAATGGAATCAAACAGGAAACACTACTTTCTGTCTGGCGCCTTTCAATAAAAATTGCTTATGAGATAAATACCTTCTGTTGTGTATGGCAATAGTTTTTTTTTTCCAATATATGAAATTTATTGTCAAATTGGTTTGACACAACACCCAGTGCTCATCCCAAAAGGTGCCCTCCTCAATACCCATCACCCACCCTCCCCTCCCTCCCACCTCCCATCAACCCTCACTTTGTTCTCAGTTTTTAAGAGTCTCTTATGCTTTGGCTCTCTCCCACTCTAACCTCTTTTTTTTTTCCTTCCCCTCCCCCATGGGTTTCTGTTAAGTTTCTCAGGACCCACATAAGAGTGAAACCATATGGTATCTGTCTTTCTCTGTATGGCTTATTTCACTTAGCATCACACTCTCCAGTTCCATCCACGTTGCTACAAAGGGCCACACTTCATTCTTTCTCATTGCCATGTAGTATTCCATTGCGTATATAAACCACGATTTCTTTATCCATTCATCAGTTGATGGACATTTAGGCTCTTTCCACAATTTAGCTATTGTTGAGAGTGCTGCTATAAACATTGGGGTACAAGTGCCCTATGCATCAGTATTCCTGTATCCCTTGGGTAAATTCCTAGCAGTGCTATTGCTGGGTCATAGGGTAGGTCTATTTTTAATTTTCTGAGGAACCTCCCCACTGTTTTCCAGAGCGGCTGCACCAATTTGCATTCCCACCAACAGTGCAAGAGGGTTCCCGTTTCTCCACATCCTGGGCAGCATCTGTAGTCTCCTGATTTGTTCATTTTGGCCACTCTGACTGGCGTGAGGTGATATCTGAGTGTGGTTTTGATTTGTATTTCCCTGATGAGGAGCAACATTGAGCATCTTTTCATGTGCCTGTTGGCCATCCGGATGTCTTCTTTAGAGAAGTGTCTATTCATGTTTTCTGCCCATTTCTTCATTGAGTTATTTGTTTTTCGGGTGTGGAGTTTGGTGAGCTCTTTATAGATTTTGGATACTAGCCCTTTGTCCGATATGTCATTTGCAAATATCTTTTCCCATTCCGTTGGTTGCCTTTTAGTTTTGTTGGTTGTTTCCTTTGCTGTGCAGAAGCTTTTTATCTTCATAAGGTCCCAGTAATTCATTTTTTGCTTTTAATTCCCTTGCCTTTGGGGATGTGTCAAGTAAGAGATTGCTACGGCTGAGGTCAGAGAGGTCTTTTCCTGCTTTCTCCTCTAGGGTTTTGATGGTTTCCTGTCTCACATTCAGGTCCTTTATCCATTTTGAGTTTATTTTTGTGAATGGTGTGAGAAAGTGGTCTAGTTTCAACCTTCTGCATGTTGCTGTCCAGTTCTCCCAGCACCATTTGTTAAAGAGGCTGTCTTTTTTCCATTGGATGTTCTTTCCTGCTTTGTCAAAGATTAGTTGGCCATACGTTTGTGGGTCTAGTTCTGGGGTTTCTATTCTATTCCATTGGTCTATGTGTCTGTTTTTGTGCCAATACCATGCTGTCTTGGTGATTACGGCTTTGTAGTAGAGGCTAAAGTCTGGGATTGTGATGCCTCCTGCTTTGGTCTTCTTCTTCAAAATTACTTTGGCTATTCGGGGCCTTTTGTGGTTCCATGTGAATTTTAGAATTGCTTGCTCTAGCTTCGAGATGAATGCCGGTGCAATTTTGGTTGGGATTGCATTGAATGTGTAGATAGGTTTGGGCAGTATTGACATTTTGACAATATTTATTCTTCCAATCCATGAGCAGGGAATGTCTTTCCATTTCTTTATATCTTCTTCAACTACCTTCATAAGCTTTCTATATTTTTCAGCGTACAGATCTTTTACATCTTTGGTTAGATTTATTCCTAGGTATTTTATGCTTCTTGGTGCAATTGTGAATGGGATCATTTTCTTTATTTGTCTTTCTGTTGCTTCATTGTTAGTGTATAAGAATGCAACTGATTTCTGTACATTGATTTTGTATCCTGCAACTTTGCTGAATTCATGTATCAGTTCTAGCAGACTTTCGGTGGGGTCTACCAGGTTTTCCATGTATAATATCATGTCATCTGCAAAAAGCGAAAGCTTGACTTCATCTTTGCCAATTTTGATGCCTTTGATTTCCTTTTGTTGTCTGATTGCTGATGCTAGAACTTCCAGCACTATGTTAAACAACAGCGGTGAGAGTGGGCATCCCTGTCGTGTTCCTGATCTCAGGGAAAAAGCTCTCAGTTTTTCCCCGTTGAGGATGATGTTAGCGGTGGGCTTTTCATAAATGGCTTTTATGATCTTTAAGTATGTTCCTTCTATCCCGACTTTCTCAAGGGTTTTTATTAAGAAAGGGTGCTGGATTTTGTCGAAGGCCTTTTTTGCATCGATTGACAGGATCATATGGTTCTTCTCTTTTTTTTGTTAATGTGATGTATCACGTTGATTGATTTGTGAATGTTGAACCAGCCCTGCATCCCAGGAATGAATCCCACTTGATCATGGTGAATAATTCTTTTTATATGCTGTTGAATTCGATTTGCTAGTATCTTATTGAGAATTTTTGCATCCATATTCATCAGGGATATTGGCCTGTAGTTCTCTTTTTTTACTGGGTCTCTGTCTGGTTTAGGAATCAAAGTAATACTGGCTTCATAGAATGAGTCTGGAAGTTTTCCTTCCCTTTCTATTTCTTGGACTAGCTTGAGAAGGATAGGTATTATCTCTGCTTTAAACGTCTGTTAGAACTCCCCTGGGAAGCCATCTGGTCCTGGACTCTTATTTGTTGGGAGATTTTTGATAACCGATTCAATTTCTTCGCTGGTTATGGGTCTGTTCAATCTTTCTATTTCCTCCTGATTGAGTTTTGGAAGAGTGTGGGTGTTCAGGAATGTGTCCATTTCTTCCAGGTTGTCCAATTTGTTGGCATATAATTTTTCATAGTATTCCCTGATAATTGTTTGTATCTCTGAGGGAATGGTTGTAATAATTCCATTTTCATTCATGGTTTTATCTATTTGGGTCATCTCCCTTTTCTTTTTGAGAAGCCTGGCTAGAGGTTTGTCAATTTTGTTTATTTTTTCAAAAAACCAACTCTTGGTTTCGTTGATCTGCTCTACAGTTTTTTTTCGATTCTATATTGTTTATTTCTGCTCTGATCTTTATTATTTCTCTTCTTCTGCTGGGTTTAGGCTGCCTTTGCTGTTCTGCTTCTATTTCCTTTAGGTGTGCTGTTAGATTTTGTATTTTGTATTTTTCTTGCTTCTTGAGATAGGCCTGGATTGCGATGTATTTTCCTCTCAGGACTGCCTTCGCTGCATCCCAAAGCGTTTGGATTGTTGTATTTTCATTTTCGTTTGCTTCCATATAGTTTTTAATTTCTTCTCTAATTGCCTGGTTGACCCACTCATTCTTTAGTAGGGTGTTCTTTAACCTCCATGCTTTTGGAGGTTTTCCAGACTTTTTCCTCTGGTTGATTTCAAGCTTCATAGCATTGTGTTCTGAAAGTATGCATGGTAAAATTTCAATTCTTGTATACTTATGAAGGGCTGTTTTGTGACCCAGTATATGATCTATCTTGGGGAATGTTCCATGTGCACTCGAGAAGAAAGTATATTCTGTTGCTTTGGGATGCAGAGTTCTAAATATATCTGTCAAGTCCATCTGATCCAATGTCTCATTCAGGGCCCTTGTTTCTTTATTGACCGTGTGTCTAGATGATCTATCCATTTCTGTAAGTGGAGTGTTAAAGTCCCCTGCAATTACCACATTCTTATCAATAAGGTTGCTTATGTTTGTGAGTAATTGTTTTATATATTTGGGGGCTCTGGTATTCGGCGCATAGACATTTATAATTGTTAGCTCTTCCTGGTGGATAGACCCTGTAATTATTATATAATGCCCTTCTTCATCTCTTGTTACAACCTTTAATTTAAAGTCTAGTTTGTCTGATATAAGTATGGCTACTCCAGCTTTCTTTTGGCTTCCAGTAGCATGATAAATAGTTCTCCATCCCCTTACTCTCAATCTAAAGGTGTCCTCAAGTCTAAAATGAGTCTCTTGTAGACACAAATAGATGGGTCTTGTTTTTTTATCCATTCTGGTTCCCTATGTCTTTTGGTTGGCGCATTTAATCCATTTACATTCAGTGTTATTATAGAAAGATACGGGTTTAGAGTCATTGTGATGTCTGTATGATTTATGCTTGTAGTGATGTCTCTGGGACTTTGTCTCACAGGATTCCCCCTTAGGATCTCTTGTAGGGCTGGTTTAGTGGTGACAAATTCCTTCAGTTTTTGTTTGTTTGGGAAGATCTTTATCTCTCCTTCTATTCTAAATGACAGACTTGCTGGATAAAGGATTCTCGGCTGCATATTTTTCCTGTTCAGCACATTAAAGATCTCGTGCCATTCCTTTCTGGCCTGCCAAGTTTCAAAAGAGAGATCAGTCACGAGTCTTATAGGTCTCCCTTTATATGTGAGGGCACGTTTACCCCTTGCTGCTTTCAGAATTTTCTCTTTATCCTTGTATTTTGCCAGTTTTACTATGATATGTCATGCAGAAGATCGATTCAAGTTACATCTGAAGGGAGTTCTCTGTGCCTCTTGGATTTCAATGCCTTTTTCCTTCCCCAGTTCAGGGAAGTTCTCAGCTATAATTTCTTCAAGTACCCCTTCAGCACCTTTCCCTCTCTCTTCCTCCTCTGGAATACCAATTATGCGTATATTATTTCTTTTTAGTGTATCACTTAGTTCTCTAATTTTCCCCTCATACTCCTGGATTTTTTTATCTCTCTTTTTCTCAGCTCCTCTTTTTCCATAACTTTATCTTCTAGTTCACCTATTCTCTCCTCTGCCTCTTCAATCCAAGCCGTCGTTGTTTCCATTTTGTTTTGCACTTCGTTTAAAGGGTTTTTCAGCTCCTCGTGACTGTTCCTTAGTCCCTTGATCTCTGTAGCAAGAGATTCTCTACTGTCCTCTATACTGTTTTCAAGCCCAGCAATTAATTTTTTGACTATTATTCTAAATTCACTTTCTGTTATATTATTTAAATCCTTTTTGATCAGTTCATTAGCTGTTGTTATTTCCTGGAGATTCTTCTGAGGGGAATTCTTCTGTTTGGTCATTTTGGATAGTCCCTGGAGTGGTGCAGGGGACCTGCAGGGCACTTCCCCTGTGCTGTGGTGTATAACTGGAGTTGGTGGGCGGAGCTGCAGTCAGACCTGATGTCTGCCCCCAGCCCACCGCTGGGGCCACAGTCAGACTGGTGTGTGCCTTCTCTTCCCCTCTCCTAGGGGCGGGATTCACTGTGGGGTGGCTGGCCCATCTGGGCTACTTGCACACTGCCAGGCTTGTGGTGCTGGGGATCTGGCATATTAGTTGGGGTGGGTAGGCAAGGTGCACAGGGGCAGGAGGGGCAGGCTTAGCTCCCCTCTCCTTAGGTGATCCACTTCAGGAGGGGCCGTGTGGCAGCGGGAGGGAGTCAGACCCGCTGCCAGAGGGTTGGCTCTGCAGAAGCACAGCATTGGGTGTTTGCGGGGAGCAAGCAAGTTCTCTGGCAGGAACTGGTTTCCTTTGGGATTTTGGCTGGGGGATGGGCGGGGGAGATGGCGCTGGCAAGCGCCTTTGTTCCCCACCAAACAGCTCTGTCCTCTGGGGGCTCAGCAACTCTCCCTCCCTTTGTCCTCCAGCCTTCCAGCTTTCTGAGCAGAGCTGTTAACTTATGACCTCCCAGACGCCAAGTCGCGCTTGCTGTCGGAACACAGTCCGTCAGGCCCCTCCGCCTTTTGCCAGCCAGACTCAGTGGCTCTGCTTGGCCGGCGAGCCGCCCCTCAGCCCCGGCCCCCTCCCGCCAGTCCGTGGAGCGCGCACCACCTCGCAGCCCTTCCTACCCTCTTCCGTGGGCCTCTCGTCTGCGCTTGGCTCCGGCGACTCCGTTCTGCTAATCCTCTGGCGGTTTTCTGGGTTATTTAGGCAGGTGTATTTGGAATCTAAGTGATCAGCAGGATGCACGGTGAGCCCAGCATCCTCCTACGCCGCCATCTTCTATGGCAATAGTTGTTAACTATGATTATTGTATAAAAACCTAATGTAGGAATATACTTCAGTATTTTACTCTTGATATATATTGGGTGGTTTACAGTTTGGTAGAGTTGCTGCTATGAACATCCTTGTACAGGACTTTTGGAAATATATGTATGTATTTCTGGCATATGTCCAATAGTGGGAATGCTGTGTCATAAGGTATACTTATGTTCAGCTTTAGTAATTATGGCCAAAGAGTTTTTCAAAGTTATTATATTAATTAACTTAGTGATGTAAGATCACAATTCCCTCTAGGACTTTCAATTATTGTCTGTGCCTCTTTAGTTATTCTTGTACGTAGTGAATCTATTTCATTTGCATCTTTAGGCTTTGAGAAATTACACTATGTTTTGCAGTGTTTTTTTTTTTTTTAATTAACTATTTATCCTTTAGCCCCTCAAGTTTCAGACTTCAGAAGTCGTGAGAGGAGAAAATTAGCCATATGTTGAGGACATTGAGTCTCCAAAATTTTATTACTAGTCCATCACGATTGCCAACAGCTTTGCTAGTTCCTCAGGATCAGTCTCTGCTTGGACGAACCCCAGAACCTGAGCCCAGAGCTATAAGTAGACCCAAAGAAAAAGCAACATGTGTCTACCTTGACAGTTCTGCTATCCAACTCTTTTTTCTGTTAAGAATGGTCAGGTTGATGAATCTCTGATAAGTTTTTGCCCTATTAGAAGCAGTTTTCAATAACAATTCTCAGCTTTTTGCCCTATACAAAAAATTAGCAAATGTTAAGGAAAAAAGATATTGAATATCAGTTCATCTTTCTTCAGTTCTCTTTTTCCCTGCTGTCAAATCTTCATTGCTTCTGAAACAGACTTCCACAGGGTTCATAGTATCTAAACTTCAGTGGTAGGACCAATTTTAAATTCGTGGAGTCCACTGACAATTTAACATAAGGAACCCGTTGTTTAAAAATTATTAACACCAATGGAGCTTAACTTAGTGCAGAGGACTTTTAAATGTGGGGTCCTATGCAACAGCACAAGTTGCATCCCTTGCCCCTGGCCCTATTCACTAGACTCAGGAAAAATTTATAAACAAACTAAATATATCTATTTTAACTTCCTTCCTTTCATTCTTTTTTTAAAATTTTATTTCTTATTTTTTAAAATTTACATCCAAATTAGTTAGCATATAGTGCAACAATGATTTCAGGAGTAGATTCCTTAATGCCCCTTACCCATTTAGCCCATCCCCCCTCCCACAACCCCTCCAGCAACCCTCAGTTTGTTCTCCATATTTATGAGTCTCTTCTGTTTTGTCCTCCTCCCTGTTTTTATATTATTTTTGTTTCCCTTCCCTTATGTTCATCTGTTTTGTCTCTTAAAGTCCTCATATGAGTGAAGTCATATGATTTTTGTCTTTCTCTAATTTCACTAATTTCACTTAGTCTTAATTTCATTTACCGTTCAGTCCTCTCATTATTTTTTAATTGTAATTCGTTGAAAAGGTACAAGATATATCATATATTTGCAAAAGCATAACTATTTATATTTCTTTTTAATGCCACTATCTACTGCATTTCAATTTTACATTTTGTAAGCATGGAGCTGTTGATTAAAGTGAGCAAACACACATTTTTAGTATCACATTTGGAACAATTTATATCAGGTATTGTCATCTCTACCTGTTGACTGGAAAAGTATTAAAGGTGTTAGCCCCCAAACGAATGGAAAGAAAAATCTTCAAAATATAAGAATGTACAGCTATGAAATTATGCATATGAGAAAACATCAGGAACATCTGTGTCTCATTAAATCTTTGCCTTGCTCTGAAAGAACCCCCGTAGTAATTTCTCTAACTTATGGTTATAGTTTTTTTTCTTTTGTAGGCTGCTAATGTTAGCATTCTGACTACAGATGCCTCATGCTTTTAATAACTCTGGCAGAGGTTTTCACTGCTCAAAGCACTAAATTGCACTAAGCTGTGAAAAAATAAGGTGTGCTAAATGGCACACAGCATGACATATTTGCATATTTCTTTGAAATGCATTATGTCTCTTAAAAATCTTAATAGAAAACTCATGTTACCTTATTAGGCTTTTTTTTCCATATTTGCCTTAAGTATGGGAACTGTAGCTTCCTACTATAATGATCTTCAGAACCCATTTTTTCATAAATCATGTGCCATTGAAGAAAACACTGTAACAAAGACCTTCATGAGCTTATAAAAATAAGACTAGCTAGATAGCAACTGAGGCTACTGCTATTGAAATGATTTCAACGCTACAGATTAGTAGTATCTGAAATTGAAATAAACATGAGTGAGGTTATCTTTAATGCCAAAAAATCCCTGTGTTTATTATCACAATTTAAAAATTAGTACTTAACTATTTTAAGTTAAATAATCCATGCCTCTTATGAAAACCCTAATCAAACAGGGCTAGGAGAAAGCCATAACCACCTTATCTGTGGA
Organism: Lynx canadensis; assembly: GCF_007474595.2. Taxonomy (NCBI): domain Eukaryota; kingdom Metazoa; phylum Chordata; class Mammalia; order Carnivora; family Felidae; genus Lynx; species Lynx canadensis. The sequence goes on along the minus strand of NC_044309.1, from coordinate 33,514,311 downwards.
TCCTGGGGTAATGCTTGTTTCTTTGTAGCATTGAGGATTGTCAAGAATAGAATAGAGAATTGCCTGAATCCCCTATCTTATTCAGGCATTTGACCTCTACCACAAAAAATCATGACACCACCTTAACCATGAACATCTTCAATTAACAAAGTCCCAATCATTTTAGCACATGGGATCTAAAACATTGTTAGAAAAAGTGTCTGTTATGTACTGGTATAGAATTAGACAAAGGTCAAGAATTTTTATTTATTTTATCAGTTTTATTCAGTATTTTAAAACTTCTTTTGTGGGAATATAGGGGTATATATAAAAGTATATATCTCCAGACATTTTTGGATTGACATATGCAGAAATATATTTTATAAACTTAAAAGCTAAATTGTTTTTATGAAACCTATAATGTTTTCCCTATAGTGATTTTAGTTCATGATAAGAGGTACACTATGTAGAATTAATCAAATTACATTTTATTTCTATCCTTTGGGTAATACTTTCAACAACAACAAATATAAGCATAGTAGCAGCTTTTCTATCTCAAGGGAGAAATAGTTTTTCATTGTTGCCTTAAACCTATCATCAATTTTATAAAAGAAAAACAAAAAAAATTATTTCTTAGCTACCCTCCAACCCCATGTACAGATCTGGGCATTACCTGTTGACTTAATTGTAATCAGGTGGCTAAAATACCATTTAATATTCTGAGTGCTTAAATATAAAGAACAGGAAATGCTAAAGCAAAACTGAGCTATATTCAGTGTTCATAAATAAACTATAGATGGGGGACTTATTAGTGAAAGGAGGACAGTTTTAAATATTTAATTCTTTAATTGCTAATGATACAATTTTTATTTATTTATTTGTTTATTTATTTATTTATTTATTTATTTACTTACTTATTTATAGAGAAAGAGAGAGCACACATTAGCAGGGGAGAGGGACAGGCCGGGGAGAGAGAGAGAGATTGAGAGAGAGAGAGAGAGAGAATCTTAGGCAAGAGAATCTTAGGTAAGGAGCCCAATATGGGGCTCCATCCCATGACCCTGATTGCATCACCTGAGCCAAAATCAAGAGTCAGACACTCAACCAAATGAGCACCCAGGCAGCCCATTGATGATACAATTTGAGAGTTTGATTTTTTTTTTCCTGAAGGATTTTATGATATCCTTCTATGATATCCCTATGATAGGGATTTTGCATTTAGTATCTTTTTGTGTTTTTACTTTTGGACTGCAGTTTGTTAATAGAATATTTAATTGCTAAAAGATTTTGGTGAAAACAATACTTTGGATAGTGTCATATTGTTGATTTGTCAATCAACTAGCATATTTTAAAGATTACATGATCAAACGCTAAAATAGTTACACATTAGTAAAAAATATCATATAAATCTGTATGGATTCAAAAGGTTAAACATTCCCTAACATTTACACATTTACTGTGACTATAATCACTTTAACTTTAATTAAAATTATGATTTGAACACATATTCTCTTAAATGCTTTAATATCTTACAGGCAGACAAGTCATAAAAATTATAAAACTGATGGGAATATTTCCCATAACATAGTTAAAAATACTATTTATAGGGGCACCTGGGTGGTTCAGTTGGTTAAACGTCTGACTTCAGCTTATTCAGGTCATAATCTCACGGCTTGTGAGTTCAAGCCCTGCATTGGGCTCTGTGCTGACAGCTGAGAGCCTGGAGTCTACTTTGGTTTCTGTGTGTGTGTCTCTCTCTCTGACCCTGCCCCCTCGCTTCCCCCCCTCAAAAATACATAAACATTTAAAAAGTTAAATTAAAATACTGTTTATAAACGTTATTTATAACTACCACTTATTTAAATTTGTATCTTCATCATCATTGTTTTTATTCCTTTCCAAATTCATCATCATCATATAGTCTTAATAACCTTAATAATTTAAAAAAAGGTGTCTTACACAAGTCAATAGCTAAGGCTCTGGGTTATTAATGATTCATTTTCAAGGCACAAGGTAAGCCCTGGTGAGTACATCAAATTATTTAAAAATTTTTTTAATGTTTATTTATTTTTGAGACAGAGAGGAAACAGTGTGAGCGGAGGAGGGGCAGAGAGAGAGAGGGAGACAGCACAGGGCTGATGTGGGGCTTGAACCTACAAATTGTGAGATCAGGACCTGAGCCAAAGCCAGACGCCCAACTGATGGAGCCAACCAGGTGCCCCGCACATCAAATTATTTAAATACACATCACTGATCATCGTGCTAAACTTCTAATTTATTATTAAACTTAAATTGTGCCAAATCAATAATATTTTAGACCCAAGCCTTCACATTAACTTTGGTTGTATGCAATCCATGCTTTACCCCTAAATGATGTACTTTTATCATTGCCCATTTTTCTTGTAATTATGTTGATATGCTTCATTATAAACATATACTTAATTTACAGAAGAAATAAAATCCCCAACAAATGAATATCCCAATTTATGTTTCTATTTTATCTACTCTTCTTTTACATTATAGCTCTTTTTGTGAACAATTTTTACTAACATTTTTCTTGGGGATTATTATGAATGCATGCTCTTTTAAAAATTCAAACTTCCTGGGGCGCCTGGGTGGCGCAGTCGGTTAAGCGTCCGACTTCAGCCAGGTCACGATCTCGCGGTCCGTGAGTTCGAGCCCCGCGTCGGGCTCTGGGCTGATGGCTCAGAGCCTGGAGCCTGTTTCCGATTCTGTGTCTCCCTCTCTCTCTGCCCCTCCTCCGTTCATGCTCTGTCTCTGTCCCAAAAATAAACGTTGAAAAAAAAATTAAAAAAAAAATTCAAACTTCCTAATAAAATGTAGTTATTATTATATATTATTATATATATTATATATATTATATTTTTATATAGTTATTATTATTATATAAAAACAAAATACTATGCCATTATCAAATAAAGCAAAATAGAAATATTGCTGTTTATTTTATTTTCAGACTGTTAAAAAATTGACTAGTAGAAGTCAGTAGGTTGAGTGTCTGACTTTGGCTTGGGTCATGATCTCACCGTTCATGGTTTCAATCCCCGTGTTGGGCTCTATGCTGACAGCTCAGAGCTTGGAGCCTGCTTCAGATTCTATGTCTCCCTCTCTCTCTCTCTGCCCTTCCCCCTGCTCATGCAGGGGGAAATTGACTAGTAGGATAGTCTTTATTGACACTTTTCTATAATTCCCCTAAAATTTGCAAAATTCCTTTGATGTTTTATAACAAAATGTCTTAGATTTAGGGTATCTTTTTTTTTTTTTACTCCAAAACATGGAATTAACTAGCTTCAAGGAGTCTGATTTTTTTATTAATGGAGTATAGTATTAGAATTGATATCTTGGTGTTAGTGTTGTACATAAAAAGTGGCATAGGTTAGAAATTCTCCTCCTGCTGCTGACAGAGATGGAAAAATACTATGTTTTTGAGTTCACATTTATTTTTCCACTTTGTTATGTATTTTTATACCCTTCCTGTTTCCAGAGTACAGATATACATTGATTGTTGTTTTTACTATAATGATAACTTTGCTTTATAGTAATCAATGCTACAGTGCAATTTAAGATATAATTAAATGATTTTTTAAATTTATGCTTTCTTTCTATTTTCTGGCTAATAACCTCACTGCTATTTTTTGCACAGTTATGTAGCAAAATTAACGGGTGATTTGTTTTTTTTTTTTTTTTTGTGAATGATAGATGTGATTTCTCAATATTAAAAATTATATAAATAAGTGCAAAGAAAAACAATGTTTGATTGGTGTAAGGTGTGGGCCCTGTACTCATTGACACAATAGCTTGTTTTGCACATGACCGATGTGCATTCACTGCCACTAGAAAGAAGGGTTCTACAGGTCCATGCAGTTATGTACATATATGTGTAGTACTCTATTCAATTTCTCTTAAGGACCATCTTCCTTTGTGATGACATAACTTATGAGGACAATAGATATCAAGCAAGTTCACCCACATATCCAAACATTACTCATATAATCACTATAAAATCTGGTGGTTGGAGATTTGTTCTATGTGTTCTGGTAGCCAGAGGTCAAAAGTAATGATTCTATGTACTTGATATCTATTGTCTTCAAAAGTTATGTGATCATAAAGGAAGATGGGGGAAGCTACTCAAGTGACAGTTTGAGATCTAGATTATCACTGGATAATTACCTTTGTTTCCGAAATGCATCTATTTTTAACTCTTAATTAGACTGAGCAGTGCCTCTGTTTGATTTTTCTTGATATACATTCTGAACATAATTTGATATGTTTACATTCTTATTTAGAATTTCAAAAAATTAAAAGGAAATAAATCTTTATTTGAATTGGGATTGATTTGGTATAAAATATACCCCTTTATTTTCCTCTTGTCTGAAAAAGGATTGCTTTGAAAATTGACTGCCTGGAAGAATGTTTGAGAAACACTAGCTTTTAAAACATTTGTGGATCTGAATGGAAATATAATTTTATTAATTAAAAAAATTTTAAATATTTATTTTTGAGAGAGAAAGACAAACAGCTTGTGAGTGGAAGGGCAGAGAGATGGAGACAAAGAATTGGAAGCAGGCTCCAGGCTCTGAGCTGTCAGCACAGAGGCCAACTAGGGGCTCAAACTCACCAATCATGAGATCATGACGAAGCCAAAGTATTTAAAAATTTAATATTTGTCCTCTCATTCATTTTTTTCCTCTTTTCGATTTTTCATTTTTTCTCCAGATGTCCCATTTGTATTCCTTTCCATCTGTATGAATTCCATCAGTTACAGAAACTTAAGAGGTAGTCAAAACAAAATGTTGATTAGTTGTTTTAAAGATAATAAATAGAAAAAAAATAGTTACATCCCAGAACATACATTATACTGAGATAAGCAAAAGGTTCTTGGACATGTCTTATTAAAATAAAGTGTTTGATATAGCTTCTGAGACCTTATTGATACAAACAACTAAAATAATATCCTTAAAAATAAAATTTTCAGTTAAGCAATAAGGAAAAATTGCTTCCATCACCTCTACTCATTTTTTTTGCACACACATTTACATGTGTGCATGCATACACTCACACATACACAGACATCCCTAAGACTATAATTTAGTAATCACACTACAAAAGAAAAACGATGTATGTGAAAATAAGCTCCTGGCAAATAATTGCATTTCTGTTTTAGTCATAGATATGGATGACCATATATACCATACCATATGTGTACATATATATGTATATAAATATATATATACACATATATACACATATATATACACACATATATATACATATGTATATGTGTGTATATATATATATATATTCCTTTAAGTGTTTAAGTGTTTCTATTATGGATGTTATTACATAAATCCAATATGTGGACTAAAATACCTACCTACTTGGATTAAATGCTATTGTGTATGACGAGCTAATATCAAAGCTACAGAGATGCACTTGGCATATTTTAGAGGTCACAGTATAATAGAAAGGTAGACATAAGTCCAAAGAGTTTGTCTGACATAGCAATTCTCAACAAAATAAAATTCCAAAAAGAGATTGGAAAATATTCCACAAGTCTTTCAAATATAAGCTATAAGCATTTTTATCTTATATCCAACCACTTCACAGTAAAAAGTCATTTTTTATTGCATAGACAAAAATAATACATTTTGAGAGCCAAAGTCTTGATACTAGTTTAAGGCTTCTAAAAATCATTTTAAGGTATGACAATACCTTGAAGATGACAATATTTATGTAAATATTCTTATCTTTGCATCTTTTCTCATAATAGTTTTGCCACTATTCATTTTATATCAATGATTTCATGTCAACATTTATCTTTCCCCAATTTTAAAATTAGTTGAAGTCTACTTTTGCTTTAAAATATGCATTTCAAATTTAATTCCATATAAAATACTAATTCTCATTCTCATTTTTTCCTTTGCAAACAAATATCTCAACCCCCTAATTCTTTGTCAAGCCTTGACCTCAAAATACTGTATTTAAAAAAAAAATAGAGAACACAAACTTGTTCAAACTCTCAGAATCTTTGAGCCTGAAATTCCCAGAAAGACTTTATCTAAAACCAATGAACTTTTCAGGGCTGTTGAGAAATGACCAGAGGGGCCAATTAGCTGTTGTACAATTGGAATCTTCCTGATGCTTTGTCAATAATTTATAAAATAGAGAGGGCAGAGGGGTCACTGTCATTGAAGAGGAGTCAAAATTAAAATGTTTCTTTTATATATTGTGCTGTAGAAAGCCAGAGGGTGCTTTTTTCCAGAAGAAATTCATTTTGATATAAAACATACAGTAAATTGTGCTTTACTGAAAACTATGAATTGTACAGTCACTATAAATTATTTTTGCATACCCTCTTTCTTACCTGTTTTAGATTTTAAATCCCTGGTACTTAATGCAAATACATTGATTTAATTTTTGTTCGCCATCGGTATTTATGCACATTCTTGGTATCCTAATTCCCATTGCTTCTTTTCCTGAAAGAGAAGTATAAACGATTCTTCTTTTTTTTTCTTTATTCATTAATATAAATAAGCTCAGTAGACTAAAATATTCCACATTTACCTTTGAGTATGTAGCTTAAAATTATTTAGCAGTCACAAAGGTGTATGGATCTCTTATCCCTTAAAGAGAATGGATATCCTGAAATTGAGTTTATTTCACTAGCAGTACAACATTCAATTCAATTCCCAAACGTTATGATATTATGAGAATTATATGAAGCTTCATTAATCAGTAAGTTCATTAGAAGGTATAATTACTTTTAATTGGCTATATTAAATTAAGCTGAAAGTAAATACATAATAACAAAATGCAATAGCTTTGTAAAAGTTTTGAATTTAGAAACTTTTTGTAGATAATATTTTAGAGTCATGAGAATTCTGAAAAGTCATGAGTCATGAGAGTCCTGAGTCAACTAAAAATAGACCTGAATGAAAAGGTACAGCGAAAACAGGGATGAAACTAAAGATGATTCAGTAAAACTGATTACACTATTTAATCTTCATCAAGAACACTTCACCATTCACAATATATACATATATCAAATCATCATGGTGTACACAATAAATGTCTTACAATTTTATTTGTCAATTATACTTTAATAAAGCTGGAAAAGAGTAACAAAAACAGAAAAGTAAAAGAAAAAAAATGCTTTACCACACAAAAAGTTATCAGAAAACTCAAATGAACATAAAATTCTTGAGGTGAAAATATATTTACTACATTACAATACAGAAGAATAAAAAAAATTTCCCCTAGCTTTTAAAGAGAAATAATGTCTATAATTTCTTTCTACCTCTTTCTTAAGTACATTGACCTGTATCCTTGTTCCTGAATACAATTTTGTTATTTAGTATGGGCTACCATTTTTTTTTCATTTTTAAATTACCACTCTTCCCCATGGAGGAGTAGATTTTGACTGAAATATTATATATCTTACAAATTTTAATGTTATATTTTAGTTTTTCAATTAGTTCAAATTTTTAAAATTTAACCTAAGAAGTATCTGGCTGGTGAATTATTTAGAAGTATGTTAGTTTCCAAATATTAAATTCTAATTATTCCAGATATTATCAGCTATCTTTCTGTTACTGATTTGTAGTTTAATTTCATGTGGTCTAATAATACACCTTGTATTATTTCTATTATTTTAAATTTTCTAACGAGTATTCTATGGCTAAAAATGAATATTCCATAGGATCTGGAAAGAATATGTATTATCTGGTTGTTGGATACAGTATTGTATAACGTCAATAAGATCAAATTGACAAATATCTCTATTCATATCAAATATGTCACTATTGATTCTCTGGTTGCTTGATCTATCAATCATTGAAGGAGTTACTGAAATCTCCAACTACAGGAGTGTAATTTTTTTACTTCTACCAATTCTTTCAGTTTTTACTTATTTATGCTTTATGTATTTTGATGTTCGGTTGTTTATACATACATGATTAAGATTGCTACATCTTCTTGAAGAATTGACTCTTTTATTATTATGTAATACCTTTCTTTATCCCTAATAATGTCCTTCTCTAAAGATTGCTTTTCCTGAAATTGGTATGGGTACCCCAACTTTCTTTTGATGAGTGTTAGTGTATGGTATCTTTTTCAATTCCTTTAGTCTTTTTATTCAGACAGTTTGTTTTCTAACTTGTGTATTTAGACCATGCGCTTTAAAATTAGTTGGTTATGAAGTTAGATTAATATTTAACATGTGTATAACTATTCTTTTTGCTGCATTTCTATGGTTTTAATAGAATTTTTAAGAAGTTTTTATTTAAATTTGTGTTAGCTAACATACAGTGTAATATTAGCTCCAGGTGTACAAATTCAACACTTCCATACAACACTCAGTGCTCATCACAAGGGCACTTCTTTTTTTTTTTTTTTTTTTTTTTTTTTAAACTTCATAGGACTATATATATATTTTAGGTTTTCATTTTTTAAATTCTAGTTAGTTAACATATAGTGTAATATTGGTTACAGGAGTAGAATTTAGTGACATATGATTGTATATTTAATGGCACTTTAAATTTTTTTTTTCAACGTTTTTTTTTTTATTTTTGGGACAGAGAGAGACAGAGCATGAACGGGGGAGGGGCAGAGAGAGAGGGAGACACAGAATCGGAAACAGGCTCCAGGCTCCGAGCCATCCGCCCAGAGCCCGACGCGGGGCTCGAACTCACGGACCGCGAGATCGTGACCTGGCTGAAGTCGGACGCTTAACCGACTGCGCCACCCAGGCGCCCCACAAGGGCACTTCTTAATCCCCTTCACCTATTGAAACCATCTCCCCATAGACCTCCCCTCTGGTAACCATCAGTTTGTTCTTTATAGTAAGTTCTCTATAGTTAAGAGTCTGTTTCTTGGTTTGCCTGTCTCTCTCTTTCACTTTGTTCATTTGTTGTGTTTCTCAAATTCCATGAGTGAAATAATATGGTAATTGAAATTTCTTATAGTATTCTATTTTATTTTCCTCAGAATATTAATTACAATTATTGATAAAAAACTCTTTATTGCTTGCCCCAGAGGTTACAACATACACTGAACTAATTGAAGTCTATCTTCAAATAACATTGTGGGATTTGTTTGTGTAGTATAATTACCTTATAACTAAATATCTCCAATTTCCCCCTTTTGTCCTTTGTGAAATTCTTGTTATTGATTTTACTTATGCATATGTTATCATCACCCAATATACTGTTACTATTATTGCATCAGTTATATTTTAAATCAGTTAAGAAATCAGAAGTATTAGTGATTTTGTTTTAGTTTCATTTATTACTTGTTTGATACACTTCCCTTCCTTAGGTTAGATCCAAGTTTATTTTTCTTCTACTTGAAGAATTTCTTTTAACATTTCTTGCAGAGCAGGGATGCTGGCCCTGAATCTCTGCCCTTCTTTTGCTGAGACAATTTTTATTTCACCTTTTTAAAAAAAATAATACTTTTGAGAGAGAGACAGAGAATGAGTGGGGGAAGGGCAGAGAGAGAGGGAGACACCGAATCTGAAGCAGGTTCCAGGCTCTGAGATGTCAGCACAGAGCCAGCCCAGGGCTTGAACTCACAAGATCATGACCTGAGCCAGTCTGATGCTTAACCAACTGAGCTACCCAGGCGCCCCTCTTCTTTACTTTTTAAGGGCAACTTCACTGGATATACAATTTTTAATTTGTGGGTTTTTTCAAAACACTTGAAATATTTCACTACACTATCTTTTTGGTTGCTTCTGATGAGAAACCTATCAGTTTTATCTGTGTTCCTCTATATGTACCTGTTTTATTTGCTTTGCTTTCTTTCAAACTTTTCTTTGCAAGTGGACTATAATATGCCTATATTTTCTTTCTTTCTTTCTTTCTTCTTTCTTTCTTTCTTTCTTTCTTTCTTTCTTCTTTCATGAGGGAGGGTGTGGGAGTGTAATCATTTTTTGGTGTTCTTTGGATTTCCAGGTTTGTAATCTGCTATCATTGATTTTATAAAGTTCTTGGTCATTGTCACTTCAAATATTTATTCTACTCTATTCTGTCTTTTATATCTTGATATTCCAATTATCCATATATAATACCTTTAGAAACTAACAATCCATGATACTTATTGCTCTGCTGTTATTTTTATTCTACTTTCTGTTTGGATTTCAGTTTGGGAAGTTTCTATTGATCTTTCTTCAAGAACACTTATTATTGCTTTGGCTGTGTATAGACTACTGACAAACCCATCAATATATTATTTTTAAAATTTTTGTGTATAAGTTTTCATATATTGTTTTAAAGTTTATTCATTTATTTTGATAGAGGCAGAGAGAATACAAACAGGGAAGGGACAGAGAAAGAGGGAGACTCTCAAGCAGGATCCATGCAGTCAGCACAGAGCCCATGTGGGGCTAAACTTACGGAACCCTGAGATGACCTCAGCTGAAATCAAGAGTTGACTAAACCAATTAAGCCACCCAGGCGCCCTTAATTGTTAAAATTTTTAATTTATTCTTAGAGTTTCCATCTCTATGCTTTCATTATGCACACACACACACACACACGTTTTCTTTTTTCATTATAGACTTAAGACATTTTATTATTATAGTTTAAATTTGCTGTCTGATAATTCTAACATCTGTGTCATATCTGAGTTTGGAGTCTGGTTCTGATGATTAATTTATCTATTCAGAATGCGTTTTTTCTTGACTGTGGGCATGTCTTATAATTTTGTTGTTGTCAACATCCAGACATTTTGTATTTGGTAATACATCGGTATTTAGCATAAAGGTATATAGGTACTTAGCGTAAAGATAAATATTAATTTGGCTGGGCCAACAGCTGAGGCTGTTGATACCAGAGGCTTCAAATTCTTGTGTCCATTTTGTCTCTCCTCTTGTCCTTAAGATACCCTAAATATGCTTACTCAGAAACAGTCTGCATTTTATTGTTCTTCCAGCTATAATCCACTATGGAGCCTTGTTGTTATACTGGCAAGGTGGAGAGAGGAAGACTATTCAATAATTTTATAACAAATTAATTATAATAAACAATAATTATTATAAAGTAATTATAAATTTTCTATAATAAATGAAATAGTATTGTTGAGCCCAGGTATTAGTACTGTGACTTGCATAAGAATTTCTGTAGTGGTGTATATTTTTTCCCTTTGCTTCCTTTTACCTTACCTGGTCTCAAGTTTCCCAAACTATTTTCTTGAAACCTTGACTTTTTAAATATAATTAGTAGGTACAAATATAGTTTTAAAAATACTAAACTTGTCATTCAAAGAGTATTATATGGATATTAACAATATAATGAAAAATATTGTTCCTGAAAGTTCTGCCCCTCATAAGAGGAAAAACTAACAACTATTCAAGACAAAACAACACTGAGAAAATTGTGGATCATGGGGTTGAGGCTGAGGCACCCTTCCTCAATATAGACTGCTTTAGATATTAACAGAAGCAACTACACATTGACCACAATGCCTCTCTCCAGGACAGTGAACCACTATATCAAGAAGTATCCCCTGAATCTTGTTTTTACAGTGGGAAAAGAGAATAAAGAGGAGACAATTTCCCTGGTGCTCCAGCAATGGGGTCACTTTGTGGGGGTCCCTATTCTGCTCTAGCTCTAAAGTGATTGTAGGGAGACCTCACAACCACTGAGAATTTGACTGTGACAGAGAAGGGGGAGTGGAATTGAAACAACTATGATGTGGATCTTGGTAACCTGAGTTCATACCTGCAGTGCCCAAATAGTAATCCCAACTAGTGGTTTTATTAATCTGGAGAACTAAGTCAGGGGCACATTCTGACCAGAAAACTTGGCAGAGTGCAGATCTGCCAGAGTGGATTTTTTTTTAATTTTTTAATTTAAAAAAAAATTACATCCAAATTAGTTAACACATAGTGTAATAATGGTTTCAGGAATAGAATTCAGTGATTTATCACTTACATATAACATCCAGTGCTCATCCCAACAGGTGTCCTACTTAATTCCCCTTGTCCATGTAACCCATCCCTCACCCAAACCCCTCCAGCAACCCTCAGTTTCTTCTTTGTATTTAACAGTCTCTTACGGTTTGTCTTCCTCCCTGTGTTTATATTTTCTTGCCCTCCATTATGCTCATCTGTTTTTTATTTTAAGTTCCACATATGAGTGAAGCCATATGATATTTGTCTTTCTCTGACTGACTTATTTCACTTAGCATAATACATTCTAGTTCCATCCATGTTGTTGCAAATGGCAAAATTCATTCTTTTTTTTAACTAATATTCCATTGTATATATATACCACATCTTCTTTATCCATTCATTAATAGATGGATATTTGGGCTGTCTACATTTGGCTATTGTTGATAGTGCTGTTATAAACATTGGGGTGCCTGTGTCCCTTTGAAACAGCACTCCCGTATCCTTTGGATAATTACCTAGTAGTACAATTGCTGTGTCATAGGGTAGTTCTATTTTTAATTTTTTGAGAGACTTCTATACTGTTTTCCAGAGTGGCTGCACCAGTTTTCATTTCCACCAGCAGGGCAAAAGTGTTCCTTTTTCTCCATATCCTTACCAACATCTGTTGTTGCCTGAGTTGTTAATTTTAGCCATTCGGACAGGGGTGAGGTGGTATCTCATTGTGGTTTTGATTTGTATTTCCCTGATGATAAGTGATATTGAGCATCTTTTCATGTGTCTATCAGCCATCTGGATATCTTCTTTGGAAAGATGTCTATTCTTTTGCCCATTTCTTCACTGGATTATTTGTTTTTTGGGGTGTTGAGTTTGATAAGTTCTTAATAGATTTTGGATACTAACTTTTTATTTGATATTTCATTTGCAAATATCCCCTCCCTTCAATCAGTTGCCTTTTAGTTTTGCTGATTGTATCCTTCACTGTGAAGAAGCTTTTTATCTTGATGAGGTCCCAATAGTTCATTTTTACTTTTGTTTCCCTTGCCTCCAGAGACACATCAAGTAAGAAGTTGCCATGCCTGAGATCAAAGAGGTTGTTGCCTGTTTTCCCCTCTAGGATTTTGATGGCTTGCTATCTTACATTTACGTCTTTCATCCATTTTGAGTTTATTTTTGTGTATGGTGTAAAAAAGTGCTCCAGGTTCATTCTTCTGCATGTTGCCATTCAGTTTTCCCAATACCATTTGTTAAGGAGAATTTTTTTTTTCCATTTGGTATTCTTTATTGCTTTTTCAAACATTAGTTGGTCATATGTTTGTGCGTCCACTTCTAGGTACTCTATTCTGTTCCACAGATCTATGTGTCTGTTTTTGTGCCAGTACCATAATGTCTTGATGTTTACAGCTTTTTAATGAAGCTTGAAGCCCAGAATTGTGATGTTTACAGCTTTGGTTTTCTTTTTCATGATTACTTTGGCTATTCGGGGTCTTTTCTGGTTCCATACAAATTTTAGGATTGTTCTAGCTCTGTGAAGACAGCTGGTGTTTTTTTGATAGGGATTGCATTGAATATGTTGATTGCTTTGTGAAGTGTTGACATTTTAACAATTTGTTCTTCCAATCCATGAACATGGAGTGTTTTCCATTTTTTTAAATGTCTTCTTAAATTTCTTTCATAAGCTTTCTATAGTTTTCAGTATATAGATTTCTCATCTCTTTGGTTAGGTTTATCCCTAAGTATTTTATGGTTTTGGTGCAGTTGTAAATGGGATTGATTCCTTGATTACTCCTTCTGCTGCTTCATTATTGGTATATAGAAATGTAACTTATTTCTGTACATTGATTTTATATCCTGTGACTCTGCTGAATTCATGGATCAGTTCTAGCAGTTTTTGGTGGAGTCTTTTGAGTTTTCTACATAGAGTATCATGTTGTCTGTGAAGAGTGAAAGTTTGACTCCCTTCTTGCCAATTTGGATGTCTTTTATTAGTCACAGAACTCACTTGCTGTGACAGTGTCTTCTGACCTCACAGACCAAAAAAGGTGACAACAACTCCTGGAAGCTGAACAACCCAGTAACATTTCCACCAAGATGTGGTCAGGCAGAGTTAATTTCACCCAGAGGAAAGCCAGTACAGGACATGGTGTGTCCTTATACTACGTAGAGGCAGGCAATCCACCATGGTAGAATAATTCATAACCAGTGATGATGGTAGCTACTGGCTCCTACCAAGTGGAGAATCTGTTTTGGAAATTGAGAGTGACCTAGAGGGGTTTCTTCCCCTCCAACTCTGACAAAGAAACTGAAACCTAGCCTCATCTTCTGTGAAAAGAGTCTTCCAAATTCGTAACCAGAAGGCTGGTAAAAACTGCTGTAAGTTGTGTGGTCTAGCAGTGCTCAAGCCTAGAGAAGGGCAGGTGGAGCAGATAGTTTACAAAACAAAGCCAATGGTCCTGTTTGACCAGAATATTTGGAGTGTAGGTCAGCTTGAATTGAGACAGCAAAGAGCTTTGTCAGCATTAGAGTTGCTTATCTTACTGTACACAGGCAAGAAATCTAATCTGTAGGCAGGTTTTTCACTGAATACAGCTATCAGCATGTCCACTCAGAGAGACTACCTAGAGCATATAGGAAGCTGTTCAACCAATCTATATACAGTGGCACTTGAACAGAGAGAGAGAGAGAGAGGGAGAGAGAGAGAGGAGAGAGAGAGCACAGCACATGACTTTCCTCATTTGTAGAGCAAAACCAGTAACTTCAGTTGACTAGGGAACAGAGTACATACTCTGGCCTGCTTTGCATCCACAAATAATGAACCATGTAGACCCTGGGACACATCCTACTTCCTGGCCAGGGCAAGGAAGCTGTCTCACAGCCCCATATATTACTGAATGTAGTACCTAATCCCAACCATCTAGTAAGCCTAATCAGAGAATCTAGACAGACATGGAGCCCATCCTGCAGCTTCACTAGTAGGAAAGCTAGTCAGCAATCCTATCCAGTTGTTTTTAGTGGTACAGCAGAGCCACTTATTATTATCTTTATTATCCTCAGAGCCCAAACAGATGCTTTACTCAAATATATATAATGAGAGGTAGGCTCAAATGTGCAAGGACATAACTAGCAGACACATCCAGAGACCCAAACTGAGCTGACTGGTAAAGAGCCTCTCTGTCAAAACAAACCTGTAAACTCTAGAAGATGAGTCTGATTATTCAAATGAGAAGATACCAATTCAAGGAATTAAAGATTATGAAAAATCAAGGGAATATTACACCACCAAAGGAAAATTTAAAAGTGCTAATGCCTGACCATAAAAAGTGGATATATATGAAAAGTCAGACAAAGTATTCAGAATAATAATCTTTAAAAAGTCTAGTGAACTATAAGAAAACATAGACAACTAAAAAAAACTAAGAAAATAATGCATGAACAAAATGAGAAGTTCAAAAAGGAAATAGCAACCATTAAACAAACAAACATAGAATCCCATAGTTGAAAAATACAATAGCTGAACTGAAGAATTCAGCAGAGTTTCAAAATAGACTTGACCATACAGAAGATAAAGAGCCAGTGCCATTGAGGATAGAACATTGGAAACTACCCAATCAGAAGAGAAAAAAGAAGAAAGTATTAAAGAGTGAAGAAAGCCTATGGGAATTATGAGACACAATGTAAAGAAACAGTATTCACATTATAGGAATTTCAGAAGGAGAAGAGAAAGAGAAAGTAAAAGAAAATATATTTAAAGCAATAAGAGTTGAAAACTTCTCAAATCATGGGGAGTGACATGGTCATCTAGATTGATGAGACCCAAAAGACCTCAAATAGGTGGCACTTGAGCAAGGATACCCAAAGGCACATTATAATT
Source organism: Lynx canadensis (assembly GCF_007474595.2). Taxonomy (NCBI): domain Eukaryota; kingdom Metazoa; phylum Chordata; class Mammalia; order Carnivora; family Felidae; genus Lynx; species Lynx canadensis. The sequence goes on along the minus strand of NC_044309.1, from coordinate 33,498,550 downwards.
AAATTGTCAAAAGTTAAAAACAGGCACAGAAGTTTCTGGGAGCATAATACATGGCAGCAACTGCTAGGCCAACTCTTTAACTTGTGAGAAGTGAGAGATGAAAAGGAGAGGTGATTTGAGCCAACTCTCAAGACAATATTCAAGTAGAGACCTACTTTTTCATCCAAGGAGAAAATATAGACAAACTATTCAGGATGCCCCTGAAGAAGTGTGGAACCATGACTTCAGGAGAGAGCTGAAAAAGAGAGTGAGCTGCTGCGAGAGAGAAAAAAAACAATAGAGATTGTCCAATACGAGAACATACCACCTCCTTCTCAGTATCAAAGAAGCCTTGGTTAGACCAGATTCCTGCTGCCAACCTTGATGCAGATGATTCTCTAACTGATGAGGAGATGAAGATGAAGATTTTGAAGGGAAGAGTGATGATGATGATTCTGCAGTACTTCTTGCAAAACTAGAAAACGTTAGAGAAGAAAGAGCTGAAAAGCAGTCTACAGAGGAACAAGAACAGAAACCTGAAGAAGGAAGAATACATATGGAGAACATTTTGAATGGAAACCCTCTCCTTAATCGCCTCAGGCCAACTTCAAAGGTAAAATAAGGTAGGATGAAGATGTTATTTTCAAGAACTGTGCACAAGTTGTAGATGATCAAAAAAAAAAAAAAGACAAAGTATTTGTAAATGATACATTGTGATCTGAATTTCACAAAAAGTTCTGGAAAAATATATTAAATAGTACAGTTTTATGTGTTCAATTAAAGAGTGTAAATGTAAAAAAAATAAAAATTAAAAATAATTTGAAGAGCAACAAGAGAAAAAAGAGACATTACATACAAAAGAACTGTCATAAGACTGTTGGTGGATTTCTCAACAGAATCTTTTCAGATCAAGAAAGAATGGGGGCACCTGGGTGGCGCAGTTGGTTAAGCGTCTGACTTCAGCCAGGTCACGATCTCGCGGTCCGTGAGTTCGAGCCCCGTGTCAGGCTCTGGGCTGATGGCTCGGAGCCTGGAGCCTGTTTCCGATTCTGTGTCTCCCTCTCTCTCTGCCCCTCCCCCGTTCATGCTCTGTCTCTCTCTGTCCCAAAAATAAAATAAACGTTGAAAAAAAAAATTAAAAAAAAAAAAAGAAAGAATGGAATGACATAATCAAAACATTGAAAGAAAATAACTCACCCAAGTGTTCTACACCTGGTGAAGCTGTCTTTGAGAAACAAAAGAAGGGATAAATCTTCCCATAAAAAAAAAAAAACCCAAAACTGAAGGAGTTTATTGCCACCAGGTCTGCCTTATAATAAGTGCTAAACAGAGTTCTTTGGAAGTAAAAGAACACTAATTAACGTAAAAACATAAAGAGGTAGCACCAATCAAACTGGTAATGGTAAATATATAGACATGGTTAGATTCTACAACATTGTAATAAGGTGTGTAATTCACTTAAAATTAGTTCAAAAGTAAAAACAAAAAAAAAGGAAAAAAAATGAAAAGAGTCATAACTACAATGATCTATTAAGTTACACAATACAAAAAAACACATATAAATTGTAAAAGCAATAGTCTAAAATGTGGAGAGTAAGGTGTAAGGTTTACAAATTTTATTGAAGTAAAGTTTTAATCAATAAAAAATAGGATAATTTTAAGATATTTTATGAAAGCTTCATGGTCAACAAAAGGAAAATCCTATACTAATTACAAAAAAAGAAAAAATGATAAAGGAATCAAAGCATACTAATACTAAAGACATCAAAACATACATAATAACCCAGCAGGAAAAGAAACAAGGATCAATGGATCTACAACACAACTAAGAAACAATTAACAAAATGACAATAGTAGGTCTTTATCAATAATAGCTTTAAACATTAATGGATTAACTTTGCTATGGAAAGGCAAAGAATGGCTTAATAGATTAAAAAAAAAGATGTGACAATATGCTATCTACAAGAGATTTACTTGGCCTTAAAAACACACATAGACTGAGAATAAAGGGACTGAAAAGGATATTTCAAACAAATGGTAACAACAAAAACAAAAACACACCGAAAAAACAGGGATAGTTATACCTATGTCAGACAAAATAGACTGTAAAAATGGAAAAAAAAAAAAAAAAGAGGAACAAAAAAGGTCATGATGTAATAATAAAAGAGACAAAATATCAAGAAAATATAGCATTTATAAATATTTTTGCAACCAACATTGGAGCAGTTAAATATATAGAGCAAAAAATAACAACTGAAAGGAGAACTCTCAGCAATGGATAGGCCATTCAGTCAGATAATCAATATGAAAACAGAAATTTGGACAGCACTGTAGACAAAATGGACCTGTAGACATATGTAGAACATACTTTTTTTTTTTAATGTTTACTTATTTATTTTGAGAGAGAGAGACAAAGAGAGTGAATGGAGTAGGAGAATTGAGAGAGGGAGAGAGAGGATCCCAAGCAGGCTCCACACTGTCAACACAGACTCCGACATGGGGCTCAATCTCACAAACTGTGAGATCATGACCTGAGCCAAAATCGATAGACGCCCAAATGACTGAGCCACCCAGGTGCCTCAACATATGCAAAACATTCTGTCCAGTGAGAGTAGAATTCAGTTTTTCTCAAGCTCACATGGAACATTTTCTAGGATACATCATATGTTATACCACAAATCAAATCAGTAAATTCGGAAGATTGAAACCATACCAAATATGTTCTCTGCTCACAATCACATGAAACTAGAAATAATTAAGAGCAAACTTAAAAAAAATTACAAGTACATGAAATTAAACAATACTTTCCTGAATAATCAATAAATCAAAGGAAAATTAAAGGAAATTTTTTTATTAAAAAAAGTAGAAACACAATATTACCAGAACTTATGAGATGAAGTAAAAAGTTTTAAGAGGAATGTTTATAGCAATAAAAGCCTACATTAAAAAGCAAAAACAGATCCCAAATTAGCAATCTTAACTCTATGCCTTAAGGACCTACAAAAAGAGAAACAAACTAATCCCCAAGTTAGAAGAAGAAAGTAAATAATAAAAGAACAGAAATACATGAAATAAAGAACAGAAAAACAAAGAAAAATCTTAACTAATGTAGGAGTTGATTCTATGAAAAGATAAACAAAATTGGCAAACCCTTATGGAGATCAACCAAGAAAAGACCCAAATCAACAAAACTATAAATGAAAAAGACACATTACAACTAATACCAGAGATATTTGAAGGATCATAAGAGGCTATTATGAACAAATGTACACCAACAAATTAGACAACTGAGAAGAAATGGAAAAAATCTTGGAAACCTACAAGTCACCAAGACTGAATCAGGAAGAAATAGAAAATCTGAATAGGCTGATTATTAGTAAGGAGTCTGAATCAGTTAACAAAAATATCCCAATGACACAAAGCATGGGACTTGATGGCTTCACTGGTGGATTTAACCAAACACTTAAGGAAGAATTAACAATAATCTTTTTCAAACTCTTCTAAAAATTTTTGAAGGATAAGAAACCCTCCCAGTCTTAATTTACCAGGCTAGCATTATCCTGATATTCAAAGAGGATACTACTAAAGGAAAAACAAACAAACAAAACAAAAACAAACAAAACAAAAACAAACAAACTACAGCAAATATCTCTGTTGAATATAGATGCAAAAATTCTCAAAAAAATGCTGACAAAACAAATTTGGCAGCAAAGCAAGCAGAACAGGATAATTCACTATGATCAAGTGGGATTTATCCCAAGTATTCAGGGATGGTTCAACATATGCAAATCAATGTGACATATCACATTAATAGAATGAAAGAAAAGAATCATTATTTTCTCAATAAATGTAAAAAAACACTTTTGACAGTATTCAACATCTATTCATGACCAAAACATAATAAAGGCCATGTAAGACAAACCCACAGCTAATATTACTCTCAATGGTAAAGATTGAAAGCATTTCCTCTAAGATCAGGAACAAGACAAGGATTCCCACATAGTACTAGAAGTCCTAGCTAGAGCAATTACATAAGAAAAATAATTTAAAAATATCAGAATTGGAAAGGAAGGGGGTTTCAACTATGTTGAGGCACCTGGGTAACTCGGTTGGTTGAGTGACTGACTTGATTTTGACTCAGGTCATGATCCCAGGGTCCTGGGACTGAGCCCTGCATTGGACTTCATGCTGAGTGTGGAGTCTGCTTAAGATTCTTTCTCTCCCTCTGCCTCATCTTCTTCATTTCTAATTCTTTATTACTATTATTATTATTTTAGAGAGAGAGAGAGAGAGTGCACATACAAGTACTTGTACATTCAATGGAGAAAAGATAGTCTCTTTAATAAATGGTGCTGGGATAATTGGATATGTACATGTAACGAACTATAGAAATGATCTCTGAATGTATAGTTTTGGATATTTACATGCAAATAAATGAAATGAGCCTGTATCTTACTCCACTCATGAAAATTAATTCAAAGTGGATTTAAAGACTTAAATGTAAGACCTTTGAAATGAAAATGTGAAACATCTGAAAGAAAACATAAGAACTAACTTTAACATGTGCCTTGGTCATGATTTTTTTTGGATGACTCCTAAAGCACAAACAACATAATACAAAATAATCAGGTGGAACTATCAAATTAAAATGCTTCCATGGGTGCCTGCGTGGCTCAGTCAGTTAAGCATCCAACTCTTGATTTCAGCTCAGGTTCCTTAGATCGAGCCCCACATAGGGCTCTCTGCTGACAGCACAGAGACTGCTTGGGATTCTCTCTCTCCCTCTATCTGTCCCTCCCCTCCATAAAATAAATGAGCATTTTAAAAAAAATTTTTTTTCAACGTTTTTATTTTATTTTTGGGACAGAGAGAGACAGAGCATGAACAGGGGAGGGGCAGAGAGAGAGGGAGACACAGAATCGGAAACAGGCTCCAGGCTCTGAGCCATCAGCCCAGAGCCCGACGCAGGGCTCAAACTCCCGGACCGCGAGATCGTGACCTGGCTGAGGTCGGACGCTTAACCCACTGCGCCACCCAGGCGCCCCGTGCATTTTAATAAATAAAAATAAAAAAGCTTCTGTATAGCAAATGGAAAAATAAAAAAAGTGAAAAGACAACCTAAATAATTAGAAAAAATATTGCAAACCCCATATCTGATAATGGTTAATATCCAAAATATACAAAGAACTCATATAACTTATTAGCAAAAATTTTCCAAATAACCCAATTTAAAAGTGACTGATCTAAATAGATATTTCTCCAAAGAAGATATACAAAAAGCCAATAAGTATATGATAAATGTTCAATATTACTAGCCATTAGGGAAATGAAAATTCAAACTGCAATGAGATATGATCTCATACCATTAGAATTGCCATCGCCAAAAAATTAAGAGACAGCAAATGCTGGCTGGATGTCAAGAAAAGGAAACCTGTCTGCATTGTTGGTGGGATTGTTAATTGGTAAAACCACTATGGAAAATAAAATGGAGGTCCCTCAAAAAAAATAGAAGTAACACCTATCCAGGAATTAGACTTTTGGGAATATATCCAAAGGAAAAGGAACCACTAATTTGAGATGATATCTGCACACCCATGTTTATAGCAGCATTATTTACAATGCCCAAAATATGGAAAAACCTATTTGTCTATTAATGGGTGAATGGATAAAGAAGTTGTAGTATGCATAAAGAATGGGATCTTATCTAGCAATAAAAACTTAGGAAATCCTACCATTTGTGACTACAGATGAATCCTAGATGCATTATAAGTGAAATAAGACAGAGAAAGAAAAATACTATTTTACCTCACTTTATATGTGGAATCTAAAAATAAACAAATATAATCAAAGAAACCCACAAACTCATACAAAAAGAGATCAGACCTGTGACTATCAGAGATGGATGGTAGAAAGAATTAAAGGAAGCTACTCAAAACATACAGACTTCAAGGTAAATAAGTAGTAGGGATGCTATGTACAACATGATAACTATAGCTGACACTGCTGTGTAACATACTGGAAAATTGTTAAGACAGTAAATCCTAGGAGCTGTCATCACAAGGAGATTTCTTTTTCTTCTTTGCTTCGTTTTTTTTTTTTTTTATTGTATCTAAAGAAGATGAATACTGGGTAAATCCATCGTGGTATCATTTCATAGTATATGTAGGTCAAACCACCATGCTGCATGCCTTAAACTTACACAATCATGCTTGTAAATTTTTTCTCAATACAATTGGAAAAAGTTGTGATATATTTATACAATGAAATATTATTAAGCCATAAAAATGAAATATTAAGTTATACTACTAAATAGATGAGACTTGAATACAATATGCTAAGTGACTCATATATAGTCACAAAAGACAATATATTGTATGATTACATTTACATGAAATGTTAAAAGTAAATACATAGAGACAGAGGAGATGAGGATTTGGGAGTGTTGGTTAATGGTTGAGGGGTGCAGGTTTTTGGGTAGTAATAAAAATATTCTAACATTGATTATGGTGATAAATGCACACCTTTGTAAATATGCTGGTTTATCTTACTACTATTTCATGAGTGTTTTTGTTGTCAGTTGATGTGTTCAATAAACTTTGATTAGATCCTGTTTATTGATGGAGTTGTTGACTTTTGTTATATTCTTGATGACTTTCTGTGTAGCTATTTTAGCAATTGTTGGAAATAGGGTATTGAAGCCTCCAAGTATAATTGTGAATTTGTCTATTTTTCCTTTTTGTCTATCAGTTTTTTTCTTCATATATTTCATGTGTATTTTTATTTGGTGCATACATGTTTAAGATTGCTATGTCTTCCTTGCATATTGACCATTTTATCTTTATATAATCTCCTCTGTCTCTAGTAAGTTTATTTACCCTAGTAGGTTTATTAATATCTTATATGATATGAATATAACTACCTTGAATTTTTTATTAATTTTTGCATAAGTCTTTTTTTATTCTTTTATTTTCTATCTGCCTTTACCATTACTTTTGAAAAAAATGTTTCTTTTAAGCAGTAAACAGTTCAGTCACTTTTGTTTTAGTTCACTCATACTTTTAACTACTATGACAAATTATGTATTTTAATTGCTATATTTAGACCATTTAAATTTATTTACATTTATGTAATTATGTGATTAGTGATATTTTAATGCTCAAATTTCACATTTTAATTTTTGTTTTCTGTTTGTTCTGTTTCTTGTTTCTCTGATTTTTTTGGCATCTTCCTGTCTTTACAGGCATGCAGTAGCACAGGGCCATGCTTTCAGGACTCCACAGTTAATTTAATGAATTGTTTTTGCTGTCTTGAAATTTCTAATAATTTTTAAAAAGCAAGACTGAATTTTCACTTTGAGCTGGGCTTTTACAAATTGTGCAGCCGGTCCTAAAAAATATGAGTCAGGGAACTTGATTCCTAAGATGGTCTCCAGATGGAGGCAAACTTCAGAAAATTACAAGAAGCCCAAAACATTGAGAGTGGTAGTGCAGAGATGACCGCAGGGAGTGTCCAGGCAGAAAGGCCTGGGAGGGTGTTACTGTTCTTTATATCTAACATTTAAAGGAGAGTAGCCAGATGATGATGTATAGTAAAGAGGAAGTAGATGTTACTGAGCAGAATAGGGGTGAGAGGGAGGGAGGAGGAATATATATATAGAGAGAGATCTGCTCACCTCTCTAATGCCCTGGTGTTCTGTTAGTCCTTGGTATTTAGACCCATCATAGAGAACAAGGGGTATATACCATGAGTAGACAGAAATTACCTAAAATTGATTGAAATTAAACTCCCACTATCTTACAGAATTGAGATATGAAATAAAATCAAACTTGGTGTTATGAAGTGAATATTTGTGTCCTTCTAATATTTGTATGTTGATGTTCTAACTGCCACTGTGATGATATTTGGAGATAGGGCCTTTGGGAAGTGATTAGGGTTATATGAATTATAATAATAGGTCCCTGATATGATGTGATTGGTGTGTTTATAAAAAGACACCAAAGAATCTACACTCTCTCTCCCCTGTGTGAGAACACAGTGAGAAGGGCATGATTTACAAGCTACAAAGAGAGTTTTCACCAGAGCCTCCCAGCTTTCACACTATGAAAAATAAATTTGTTGTTCAAGCCACTCAGCTTATGATATTCTGTTATGGCAGCTCAAGCTAACTAGGTCACTAAGAGAAAAATAAGTTATATTTAAGACCCATTTTAATTTAAAGCTATCAATTTATGCCCATTATAAAGTCTATATTTGCGTCCAGCAAAGACTTTGAAATTTCTGAAAAGTGATATTCTTTTCTTCACTTCTGAATCTCTGAACACAGTCTTGTCACATTAGACTAAATTCTAACTATTCATTCATGTGTACATATATGTACATGTTTATGTTTCTTTTTATTTTACCAGGGACAAGGTCTTTGCTGGTCCCAGCCTGAGCAAAATTTTTAAACTCCATTTATTGTTGGGGTGCTTTTTCTTTAAACTCCAATTTCACACAGCAAGCCAGGTTTTAAACATACAGGATATGTGAGGTATACACAGTCATACATTCCCACAAAAACTGAGTTCCAGGCCATGTGTTCCTATTTCTAGACCTGCAGTATAGTATCTGTATCTTCAACCTCCTTTCTGCTGGGTTTTTCAATTCCGTTTCTAGTCCACAGAGATGCTTACCCAATTTTCAAATGGAACTATTTATTTATTTATTAAAATGTTTTAATGTTTATTTATTTTTTAGAGACAGAGAGAGCATGAGCAGAGGAGGGGCAGAGAGAGAGGGAGACACAGAATATGAAGCAGACTCCAGGCTCTGAGCTGTCAGCACAGACCCCAGCCTGGGGCTCGAACCCATGAACCATGAGATCATGAACTGAGCTGAAGTCGGATGCTTAACCGATTGAGCCACCCAGGTGCCCCTGGAAATATATATTTAAAATAGAGTTTTGGTGCTTCAAAATAGAGATAAAAACTAGCAACATTGAATACAATATAGAAATAGAGAATGGAAAGGATATAAGCACACTCCAATGAAAGGCAAATATCTCCATTGCAAAGAAATTAATCCAAAGCAAAAAACTGGTTAAAGCGCTGAAGTGTCTGCCTTCCTGAGTTTCGGACCAGAATCAGGCAGTGACACTATAAATATCTGTTATCCCAAAGATTGTTGTTTAATGTGTGTTATTACAGTGCTTCAGCAAACATCTTTTTTTTTTTTAATTTTTTTTTTTCAACGTTTATTTTTATTTTTGGGACAGAGAGAGACAGAGCATCAATGGGGGAGGGGCAGAGAGAGAGGGAGACACAGAATCGGAAACAGGCTCCAGGCTCTGAGCCATCAGCCCAGAGCCTGACGCGGGGCTCGAACTCACGGACCGCGAGATCGTGACCTGGCTGAAGTCGGACGCTTAACCGACTGCGTCACCCAGGCGCCCCCAGCAAACATCTTTATACATGCATCCAGGTGCATTTGTGCAAGAATTTCTGTAGGGAATATAGCTAGCAGAAAAATTGCTGGGTTGTGGGGACAAGACACATTTTTCTAGGCATTGTCACATTGGTTTTAAAATTGTAGCAATTTAAGCTCCTCCTACTACATTTATTTTATTTATTTTATTTTATTTTTTTAAATTTTTTTTAACGTTTATTTATTTTTGAGACAGAGAGAGACAGAGCATGAACAGGGGAGGGGCAGAAAGAGAGGGAGACACAGAATCTGAAACAGGCTCCAGGCTCTGAGCTGTCAGCACAGAGCCCGATGCGGGGCTCGAACTCACGACCGTGAGATCATGACCTGAGCCGAAGTCGGATGCTTAACCGACCAAGCCACCCAGGCGCCCCTCCTACTACATTTAGGAGAATTTTTTATTTCTCCATGTTCTCCCAATATCAGTTGTCAGATACTGCCTTCCCTGCTCCCAACTACTACAGCTAATGGAAATAATGTGGTATTTCATTCTTTTCATTTGTGTGTCATTAATAACTGAGGATGAACCATGTTTCATTTTTAAATAGGTATTTTGGGCTTCATTTGTAAAATTGCCTAGTTATATGTGTTGTTAATTTTTCTATTGGTTTGTTTCATGTTTTTAATTTTTTAACTTTTAAAAAATATAATTTATTGTCAAATTGGCTTACATACAATGCCCAGTGCTCATCCCAACAAGTGTCCTCCTCCATACCCATCACACACTTTCCCTTCTCCCACACCCCCCATCAGCCCTCAGTTTAAGAGTCTCTTATGGTTTGCCTTTTTCCCTCTCTATAATTTTTTCCCCTTCCCCTCCGCCATGGTCTTCTGTTAAGTTTCTCAAGAACCACATATGAGTGAAAACATATGATATCTGACTTTGTCTGACTGACTTATTTCGCTTAGCATAATAACCTCCAGTTCCATCCATGTTGCTGCAAATGGCCGGATTTCATTCTTTCTCATTGCCATGCAGTATTCCATTCTTCTTTATCCAGTCGTCAGTTGATGGACATTTAGGCTCTTTCCATAATTTGGCTATTGTTGAAAGTGCTGCTATAAACATTGGGGTACATGTGCCCCTATGCATCAGCACTCCTGTATCCCTTGGGTAAATTCCTACCAGTGCTATTGCTGGGTCATAGGGTAGTTCTATTTTTAATGTTTTGAGGAACCTCCACACTGTTTTCCAGAGCAGCTGCACCAGTTTGCATTCCCACCAACAGTGCAAGTGGGTTCCCATTTCTCCACATCCTTGCCAGCATCGATAGCCTCCTGAGTTGTTCATTTTAGCCACTCTGACCAGCGTGAGGTGATATCTGAGTGTGGTTTTGATTTGTATTTCCCTGATGATGAGTGACATTGAACATCTTTTCATGTGTCTGTTGGCCATCTGGATGTCTTCTTTGGAGAAGTGTGTATTCATGTCTTCTGCCCAATTCTTCACTGGATTATTTGTTTTTCAGGTGTGGAGTTTGGTGAGTTCTTTATAGGTTTTAGATACTAGCCCTTTATCTGATATGTCATTTGCAAATATCTTTTCCCATTCTATCAGTTGCCTTTTAGTTTTGTTGATTGTTTCTTTGCAGTGCAGAAGATTTTTATCTTGATGAGGTCCCAATAGTTAATTTTTACTTTTAATTCCCTTGCCTTTGGAGATGTGTCAAATAAGATATTGCTGAGGCCAAGGTCAAAGAGGTTTTTTTCCTGCTTTCTCCTCTAGGGTTTTGATGGTTTCCTGTCTCACATTCAGGTCATTTATCCATTTTGAGTTTATTTTTGTGTATGGTGTAAGAATCTAGTTTCATTCTTCTGCATGTTGCTGTCCATTCTGCCAGCACCATTTGTTAAAGACACTGTCTTTTTTTCCATTGGATATTCTTTCCTGCTTTGTCAAAGATCAGTTGGCCATACTTTTGTTGGTCCAATTCTGGAGTCTCTATTCTATTCCATTGGTCTATGTGTCTGTTTTTGTGCCAATACCATGCTGTCTTAATGATTATAGTTTTGTAGTAGAGGCTAAAGTCTGGGATTGTGATGCCTCACGCTTTGGTCTTCTTCAATATTACTTTGGCTATTCGGGGTCTTTTGTGGTTCCATACAAATTTTAGGATTGCTTGTTCTAGCTTCGAGAAGAGTGCTGGTGATTGGGATTGCATTGAATGTGTAGATAGCTTTGGGTAGTTTTGACATTTTAACAATATTTATTCTCCCAGTCCATGAGCATAGAATGTTTTTCCATTTCTTTGTATCTTCTTCAATTTCCTTCATAAGTTTTCTAGCATACAAATCTTTTACATCTTTGGTTAGGTTCATTCCTAGGTATTTTATGGTTTTTGATGCAATTTTAAATGGGATAAGTTTCTTTATTTCTCTTTCTGTTGCTTCTTATTGGTGTATAGAAATGCAACTGATTTATGTACATTGATTTTATACCCTGTGACTTTGCTGAATTCATGTTATCAGTTCTAGCAGTCTTTGGTGGAGTCATTTGGGTTTTCTCTGTAGAGTATCATGCCATCTGGAAAAGTGAAAGTTAAACTTCTTCTTTGCCAATTTTGATGCCTTTTATTTCATTTTGTTGTCTGATTGCTGAAGCTAGGACATTCCACACTGTGTTAAACAACGGTGGTGAGAGTGGACATCCTTGTCATGTTCCTGATCTCATGCGGAAAGCTCTGTTTTTCCCCATTGAGGATGATATTAGCTGTGGGCTTTTCATAAATGGCTTTTATGATGTTTAAGTATATTCCTTTTATCCCGTCTTTCTGGAGGGTTTTTATTAAGAAAGCATGCTGTATTTTGTCAAATGCTTTTTCTTCATCTATTGGCAGGATCGTATAGTTCTTATCCTTTCTTTTATTAATGTGATGTATCACATTGGTTTATCTGCAAATATTGACCGAGCCTTGAAGTCCAGGAATGAATCCCAGTTGATCATGGTGAATAATTCTTTTTTTTATGTTGTTGAATTCGATTTGCTAGTGTCTTGTTGAGGATTTTTCCATCCATGTTCACCAGGTATATTGGCCTATAGTTCTGCCCTTTTCTGGGTGTCTTTCTGGTTTGGAAATCAAAGTAATGCTGGCTTCACAGATTGAGTCCAGAGTTTTCCTTCCATTTCTATTTTTTGAAACAGCTTCAGAAGGATAAGTATTAACTCTGCTTTAAATGTCTGGTAGAATTCCTCAGGGAAGCCATCTGATCCAGGACCCTTATTTGTTGGGAGAGTTTTCATAACTGATTCAATTTCTTTACTAGTTATGGTTCTGTTAAAATTTTCTATTTCTTACCATTTGAGTTATGGTAGTGTGTGGGTGTTTAGGAATTTGTCCATTTCTTCCATGTTGTCCAGTTTGTTGGCATATAATTTTTCATAGTATTCCCTGATAATTGCTTATATTTATGAGGGTTAGTTGTGATATGTCCAATTTCATTCGTGATTTTATCTATTTGGGTCCTCTCCCTTTTCTTTTTGAGAAGCCTGGCTAGAGGTCTATCAATTAAAAAAAAAAAACCAAACAACTCTTGGTTTCAGTTATCTCCTCTACTGTTTTTTGTTTTTTTGGATTCTATATTGTTTAATTCTGCTCTGATCATTATTTCTCTTCTTCTGGTGGGTTTGGGGTGTCTTTGCTGTTCTGCTTCTAGTTCTTTTAGGTGTGCTGTTAGATTTTATATTTGGGATTTTTCTTGTTTCTTGAGATAGACCTGGATTGCAATGTATTTTACTCTCAGGACTGCCTTTGCTTCATCCCAAAAGTTTTTGATTGTTGTGTTTTCATTTCCATTTGTTTCCATATATTTTTCAATTTCGTCTCTAATTGCCTGGTTGACCCATTCATTCTTTAGTAGAATGTTCTTTAACCTCCATGCATTTGGAAGTTTTCCAAACTTTTTCCTGTGGTTGATTTCAAGTTTCATAGCATTGTGATCTGAAAGTGTGCATGCTATAATCTCAATTCTTTTATATTTATTGAGGGTTGTTTTGTAACTCAGTATGTGATCTATCTTGGAGAATGTTCTGTGTGCACTTATACATAAAGAAGAATGTATATTGTGTTGCTTTTGGATGAAAAGTTCTAAATATGTCTGTCAAGTCCATCTGGTCAAGTGTATCATTCAAAGCCATTGTTTATTGCTTTTCTGTCTAGATGATCTGTCCATTGCTCTATATGGACCAAAGTCCCCTGCAATTACCACATTCTTATCAATAAGGTTGCTTATGTTTGTGATTAATTGTTTTATGTATTTGCTTGATTCTGAATTTGGTGCATAGATATTTCTAATTGTTAGCTCTTCTTGATGGATAGACCCTGTAATTATTATATTCTTCATCTCTACTTCATCTCTTGTTACAACCTTTAGTTTAAAATCTAGTTTGTCTAAAATAAGTATGGCTACTCCAGCTTTATTTTGACTTCCAGTAGCATGACAGATAGTTCTCCATCCCCTCACTTTAAATCTGAAGGTGTCCTGGGGCACCTGGGTGGCTCAGTCGGTTGAGCTCCAACTTCGGCTCAGGTCATGATCTCACAGTTTGTGGGTTCAAACCCCACATCAGGCTTTGTGCTGACAGCTTGCTCAGAGCCTGCAGCCTGCTTCAGATTCTGTCTCCTTCTCTCTCTCTGCCCCTTCCCCATTCATGCTGTGTTCTGTCTCTCAAAAATAAATAAATGTTAAAAAAATTTAAAAAAATCTGAAGGTGTCCTCAGGTCTAAAATGGGTCTCTTGTAGACAGAAAATAGATGGGTCTTGTTTTTTAATCCCTTCTGATACCCTATGTCGTTTCATTACAACATTTAGTCCATTTACATTCAGTGTTATTATTGAAAGATATGGGTTTAGAGTCATTGTGTTATCTGTAGGTTTGATGCTTGCAGTGATGTCTCTTGTCTTTTGCGGTCTTTGCAACATTTCACTCACAGAGTCCCCCATAGGATCTCTTGTAGGGCTGGTTTATTGGTGATGAATTCCTTCAATTTCTGTTTGTTTGGGAAAACCTTTATCTCTCCTATTCTTAATGGCAAGCTTGCTGAATAAAGGATTCTTGGCTGCATATTTTTCCTGTTCATCACATTGAAAATTTCCTGTCACTTCTTTCTGGCCTGCCAGGTTTCAGTAGAGAGATCTGCTACTACCCTTCTGCGTCTACCCTCGTATGTTAAGTCCCCTTTATCCTTAGCTGCTTTCAGAATTCTTTGTATTTTGTCAGTTTCACTATGATATGTTGTGCAGAAGATCTCAGCTTCCTCTTTTTCCATAATTTTATCTTCTATTTCACTTATTTTCCCCTGTGTTTCTTCAATCCTTGCTGTGACCACATCTAGCTTATTTTGCACCTCATTTATAGCATTTTTAAATTCATCATTAATATGTGTTAGATCCTTGATCTCTGCAACAATAAATTCCCTGCTGTCTTCCACGCTTTTTTCAAGCTCAGAGATTAATCTTATGACTATTATTCTAAATTCTTGTTCAGCTATATTATTTATATCTGTTTTGATCAATTCCTTAGCTTTCATTTCTTTCTAGATTTTTTTTTTGAGGAGAATTCTTCCGTTTAATCATTTTGGCTAGTTTTCTGTTCCTTATGTGTTTTTAAAGCTTGTTATGTGCCCTGCAGCTACGAGCACTACTTTATTAAAGAGAGGTCATACACTGTCCAGGGCCTGGCCCTTCTGGAAGTGTTTTTTGGAGAGTGTTACTTGTTCTCCATTGTTGTGACTTTGGTTACTTTATCTACCTACTCATAATGATGGTTTGGACCCTCCACGAGGTGTGTTTTGAATGTTCCTTGACATAGCCCCAGAAAGGAAAACAAACAGACAACGGACAAAAAACAATCAAAAACAAAAACATGCAAACACACACACACAAACCAAAACCAAAACAAAAAAACCAGGACCACCAGCTGCATGTAAACAACAAGGTGGAGGTGGTGCCGATGGAAGAGGCCTTATCACATACAAAGAGAGAAATGACAGGCATGGGGAAAAAGAAGAATAAAAATTGACCAGAGAAACTAATCCAGAGAGAGAGAAAGGAAAATAAAGAAGGCGGCAGGGGAAAAAGAAAATAAAGTTATCCATACAGAGAAACTATACAGCTTAATCCAGAGAGAAAGAATGGAGAATAAAGGAGGTGTGGAACATGTATCAAGAGAATGGATTAAATGTCTGCTTAAACAAACCCACAACCAGGGTAACCAGATAGAGGAGGGAAGAGATAAGAAGGAAAAAAAGAAGGAAGAATATAACTATATAATAAGAACTATCTGAGAATTAAATCAGGCAATGCAGTAGTGCTGGTCTGGAGTCTGGTTCATCAGCATCAATCTGGTTCCTGTAGATATGCAATTACCAGGCACAGAGGGGTGTGGTTTGGTGTAGGTGGGTCCTGCCTTCACTGTGGACCCTGCTGTCTAATGCTTGGTGGTGGTAGGGAGAAAAATGGCGACCCCCCCCCCCCACTAGTTTCTCCTTTACAGACCCAGGCTCCCAAACCACTCTGTTTAAGCCATTCTCACTATGCCTTGGGAGCAAATGAGGTGGTTTTTCTTGCTCCACTGACTCCCATGCCTAGCACTTGCCTGGGATACAGACTCTCACTCTGCGTGCCCCAGTATAGGGAAATCACCACTCCCTACCACCTGATAAGTGATCTCTGGCTGGTGAACGCAGGCAGGCTTTGTCATGTCCCACAGCACTTCATGGAGGGGATCAGTTTCTCTTACTGTGGACTGCACCCTTGACCTAGCCACCAAGACTGGGGCTGGCTCCCTTCCTCCCCAGGTGTGCAATTCAGGCAGCCAACCCCAGTCCAGAAAACGCCCCTCAGTTACAGATTGGATCTTTCTCTGTCCTGGTCTGAGGTTTTTCTTCTGTTCAGGTACAGTCCTATGCTTCCCCATCAGCTCTTTCTCTTCCCTTTGCCTGCATAAGAGGATCCCTCCCCTCCATTCGTTTTATCTCTCCCAGTTAGCAATCAGGCACCTATGGCCCATCAGGGTGTCCAGGTGGGTCCCTGGAAGAATGACTGTCTCTTTTCCTCCTGGACTCTTGGGGTTCAAAGTTTTTTGGCTTCAACACTTCTTTGTTTGAGAGACGAGGGAAGTTTGGGTCCCCCTACTTCCCTACCATGTTGGTCCCTCTTCCTCATGCTTTTATTTTTAGGAGCTAATTATACATTTTTCAACCTACCTACAAAGTTCCCTTCTACGTATTATACTAAATCCGCTTGTCGAGGTCACCTTCTTATTTTCAAATCCCACATACACTTCTTGAAGCTTATCTCACTCAATGTCTCCACTTTGCTCATGGAAATGACTAATCCCTTATCCTTGTTAATTTCTTCTCTCTTGGCTTTTGTATATATGTCATTTTCTTGGTGTTTCTTAGAGATTATTTGTTTTCATTTGTTTGCATTACCAGTGCCAAGAACATTGCCCAGCACAGATAGACATTTGATAATTTTTATAAATATATAGTTTCTAGTGAATAGTTTCTAGTAAGATCAAGATATACATTCCAGCTCTGGTTCTGGCTCTCTCTTATGAGCTGGCAGAGGCACCTGTTCAGGTGTGTAGGGTTTCGTCCAGTTTTATGTTCAATTACTCTTCACAAAGTGTTGTTCCTGCCTTCCTCTAAATGTAATTCATTAGATGTTGCAATCAGTAGCCCTTTAAAATAAACCTTGATTCTGACACTTGGTAACATTTATTTTAACAAGCTTGATTGCAGAAAGCAGAAATCAAGTGTGATGTGATAAAATAATATCTAGAAAAGGTCATTACACTCACTTTCTGTAGTGACCAATAGTATTTGAGGATAGCTAGTCAGAGGTAAATAGTTATTATGTTACCTACTGGGCCATCACCTATCCCTGAACTATAAAATAATAAAATAAAATAATAAGATAAAATAAAGTAAAATAAAATAAAATACAAAAATAAAATAGTTAAGACTTTTACAAAGTATAAAATATTTTTAAAAGATAAACTCATTTTTAAAAATATCAAAATATTAGAAAATATGAGAAAATATTTCCATTTGTATTAACTAAATGATTATGATTCACCAATATCAGAGATTTAAAAATTAAGTTAGAATAAGGAAATTAAAAATTCCAGATTGAGTTTTCATGACTATGAATTAATAAAAAGGTATTATTTTTTCCTAAAAAATAAATGTGTCAAATAAATCTGGTTTAAAAGAAAAAATAAATGTACATGTATATTATGATAAAAAAAGATCAATACCATTTCTTTCTTTAGAATATAACTTAATTTGTAATGACTTAAACTAATTATATTTTAACCAAGGAGTCAAACATAATATAGAGATAAAATAGATGGGGATATAAACACTTTCTTTCTAATCTTCCTTCTCATTTCTTCCCTCACAATTCACTCAAAAGAGTATTGAATGAAGGTTCCCCCCCACCCAACCCCCGCTTCTGGTGTATTGAAAATGATTACATGTATTAGGGATTAATATAAGTAATTTTCATTGCTCCAATGTTATATTTTGAAAAGAAAAGGACACTAACATTTAATGAAACCTTGATTTTCTTTGAGGTCTATGAAAAGGTTATTGTGAAAAGTATTATGATGAAATAGACAGAAAAGGGGCAGTGATATATAATGAGAATGGCTGGGAACTCTTAGATTTCCTAGTTTGTATCAAATAAAAAAAACACAAATTATTGGAAAGTGGTATTGATAGTGGGGAGATAAAAAACAACTCACTTTTTATGTATTATTTTTTAATCACAAATGAGATGGAGAAAAATAATGGTGAACCAGTGTAGACAAGCCCTATAATACAGAGAACACTTTGACCTTTTTCTTGTCCTACACATCTGTTAGCCTCCTCACAGTTTTCATTACTGAATGAATTACATTCACATTACTTCTTATTTACCTCCCTCCAACATCTGCTTCAATACAATCAAAGCCATGTGAACCCAAACTCATGACCATATGTTCATACCATGTGGGGATACAAGAAGAAAAAACTTTGGATTTTAGTTGAAGAGACCAGCCCCTTAAAAACATGTGTTATTCCATAGAAACAAAAGGTGTTTTGGTGAGTGAGTGAGTGGTTGACTCACTCCAGGCAAGTAGGAAGAGTAAGAGAAGGTATGTCTTACTTGCAAGTAGAAATGATATTGATAATAAGTGTAGTCTTAGTGGTTTCTCGGAAAATCTCTGGTCCATTCATATTTACATGCTTTGTGTTTACAAGTGGCATGTATGTCACCTTTTGAAAAGCTGTAGGTTTTGCATCTATATCAGGGACGTCCCACTCTGAAAATGTAGGGTGATTTATAGGAATATAGAACTTGGTTTTCAACAAATGTAGTAGAATTTACACATTCAAATAAAATTATTCTTTTTAAATTAACCATTTAGAAAGGTTTTGCAATTATAGGAGTATTGCTACTACTTGAAATATTTCCTAGATTTTATTTTTGCAGTGTTCCTCAAGATAATTTTCTTACACTTAGAGATGTCTTATTGTGTAGGAAATAGCTTTATTTTTAAGACAGTCAAATCAAAGTTCAAGTAATGTCTTATAATTTTTAAGTAATATTTTTTAAATTTTATAAATAATTATGTAGTAACTATAGCTTGTAAAATGGCAATTAAAATAATTGCCACTATGAGTTGATCAAGATGCAGTATCAGTATTGAAATTAGTCAATAACATCAGGCGGTGGATACACATCTTCTGTATGTATTAAAACATTTATTTTAGTATGTGTGTAAAGTGACTATATGTAGTCAATTCATTTTAGTATCACAATTCAGAAGAAAAACAATTCAGCCATGTGATATTTCCTGAAGGTCCTGAAGGTGATGAATAAAATAGACAAAACATTGTATTTGTAATTCTCCTCATTATAAATCAAATGAATAAGCTGATGCAAAAAAAAATCTATTTGTTTAAACCCTTAGCATGTTCCATTCATTTGTCAGGTAAGGTTGTAAAAAATCATGTTAGGAACTTTTATTTTATTTTATTTTATTTTTCAATATATGAAATTTATTGTCAAATTGGTTTCCATACAACACCCAGTGCTCATCCCAAAAGGTGCCCTCCTCAATACCCATCACCCACCCTCCCCTCCCTCCCACCCCCCATAAACCCTCAGTTTGTTCTCAGTTTTTAAGAGTCTCTTATGCTTTGGCTCTCTCCCACTCTAACCTCTTTTTTTTTTTTCCTTCCCCTCCCCCATGTTAAGTTTCTTAGGACCCACATAAGAGTGAAACCATATGGTATCTGTCTTTCTCTGTATGGCTTATTTCACTTAGCATCACACTCTCCAGTTCCATCCACGTTGCTACAAAGGGCCATATTTTGTTCTTTCTCATTGCCATGTAGTACTCCATTGTGTATATAAACCACGATTTCTTTATCCATTCATCAGTTGATGGACATTTAGGCTCTTTCCACAATTTGGCTATTGTTGAGAGTGCTGCTATGAACATTGGGGTACAAGTGCCCCTATGCATCAGTACTCCTGTATCCCTTGGGTAAATTCCTAGCAGTGCTACTGCTGGGTCATAGGGTAGGTCTATTTTTAATTTTCTGAGGAACCTCCCCACTGCTTTCCAGAGTGGCTGCACCAATTTGCATTCCCACCAACAGTGCAAGAGGGTTCCCGTTTCTCCACATCTTCTCCAGCATCTATAGTTTCCTGATTTGTTCATTTTGGCCACTCAGACTGGCGTGAGGTGATATCTGAGTGTGGTTTTGATTTGTATTTCCCTGATAAGGAGCGACATTGAGCATCTTTTCATGTGCCTATTGGCCATCCGGATGTCTTCTTTAGAGAAGTGTCTATTCATGTTTTCTGCCCATTTCTTCACTGGGTTATTTGTTTTTCGGGTGTGGAGTTTGGTGAGCTCTTTATAGATTTTGGATACTAGCTGTTAGGAACTTTTAAAAACACCTCCTAAGGATAACTCAGAGACTAAGATTACCATAGACTGGTCCTTTCATGCACAAAATTGATGGTGCTAACTCTCTTGTCAATAAGGTTTGGTCTTTCTGTTGTTTTTCTAGCATCAATGATGAATTTACCCCAGACCTTTGATAACCTGCCCTGTCTCTTTATGAACTACAGCACACATTTTCCAAAGAGCTGTTGAACATGTGCCTATGCATAGCAAATTGAACTACACAGTATCATGCAACAGTTTGGTACTAAATTTCTATTAGAATATCTGTAATTCCTATTTGAGGACAAAGTCCACCACTCTTCAGTAAGATTACATGCAGCAGTTTGCCCTTGTGGGATACTACTCTGATGATCAAATAGGAGAGTGAGAGAGGAAAAATCTATCACCCTTTAATGGAGGGATATCTAGGTTAATCATGTAAATCATGAGTTCATAAATTCATATAAACCATGTAATCATGAATTAGTACTTTATTTCTTACAAAAAGATAAGAAATTCCTTGGTGGTATCCATTCTTATACTTGCAATTTATAGAAGAAATTCAATCAATAGGAGAAATGCATTGACAAAAAGATTAATATTTATAAGCATCTTAGTTATTGTATTTACCTTATCATGTGTTGGGCATTTCCCCCCAATTTATCCTTTGGATAATCTCTATAATTGTAGGTTAAAGTATTTGAGTGTTTTTCCATAAAATTTGGAATTTAATGTAAAATGTCATTTTAATTTTTCTATAGATTTTCAAAATCCTGGTGATAAAAAACTTCATCTAAGAAATAATATTGATGACTGGGGCACCTGAGTGGCTTAGTCATTTGAGTCTGACTCTTGATTTCAGCTCAGGTCATGACCTCATTGTGAGATCAAGCCTTGTGTCAGGCTCTGCACAGTGCAGAGTCTGCTTGAGATTCTCTCTCCCTATTTCTCTGCCCCTCCCCTGCTCTCTTTCTCAAAACAAATAAATGCACTTTAAGAAATAACCCCTTCAGAGAGAAGAAAAGCATATGTCAAATTGTCTTAACTATAGATCTTTCAGGCAAAATGCACCATTCTTTTGGCACTGTCAAGAACTTGAATAAATCAGAGACAAGTGGGTTAAAATGTCAGTGCCCACAGACGCAGAGAAAAAACTACTACTTTTTAACAAGTCAGTAAAATATCAACGATACTACCCCCCAGTTCTTCATGTATTAATACAGGGAGGAAAGTGATACCTTCATAATTACTGAAAGAGATTGTGAAATTGCTAGGAGACTAGAAGTATTTCATAAGAGATTAAACTGAGTGATATAAATTATCTTGCTAAAAGGTTTTAAACCTCTGTTTATTTATACAAATAATCCTTTCTCCTGTGTTTCATCAATCACTGTTTCTAAAACACTAACCATTTGAATGACAATTTAGATTACTACTGCTTTTTAAGATACATTGTTATTTTAAATCACCAAAATTTATCTTGGTGAATTTCAATAGAAAATCATTTTCTAGGCTCTGTAAGTAGACCTGTTAAAACTAGGAAACTTGCTAAACCCAGTAAGACAGCCCAAGGCTAAAGACATTTGCTGGTTCATTGATCAACAGTGACAGCAAATGGTGACCTTACACCAGCGGAATGTAAACTTCCAAACTCATTGATAGCATTCCTGACTTGGGGTAAGAATTTATGTTCTCTCTCCATAAACTGTTTGACATACATGATGTATGGTGGTTAAGGTAATAGAGTAGCATAACTCTGAGGAAAACGCACTTGGGTTTAGGTTATTTTAAGTCTGGCTTTTTTTGAAGGTCAGTATAAATGTCTTGATATACTATAAAAGAAAATTTACTAGAATTACCTTGTTTTTCTTATTTGAGGAAGGAAAATTCATTTTACCAGTCATTTAGGAAAAATAATATTTAGCTTCCAATTTTGCTTTTCTTTTTAATTTGACAAAATGTAGTTTTTAACCATCTAGAGTTTGCTGTACTGTGTGTGTGTGTGTGTGTTCTTACTAATTAAAAAAAATGCAAGTTTGGCTACTATTTCTGCAAAAGCCTTAAGAAGATTAATTTTTAGAATGCTTTTACTTGTACTATTTATTTATTTTGGGGGAGGATACAATGTGAAATTTTTCAAATTGGTGAGTCTTCAAAATTTGCCACGTTGCTGTTTCAAAAAAATATATTTTCTTACTTCAAAATAGTCTCTCTTTTAGTTATGCATTTTTAATTCTTCTAACAACATGTGAGTAATTGCATTCAATTGCATAATATGCCCATAGATCCTATTATATGATATGTTATAGTAAAAATGGGTAAATCAGATGAGGTTCATAAAAATATTAAAGGAGTCAATATAATTGTATGTACATAGTCACAAAATTGTATACACCACTTATTGAGACACTGTAGTAATGTGCAATGCATTTTACTTATAGCATAAATAACATCTCTGCAAGGCTGGAGGTTATATAGGTCCATGTTATTGAGTCCATGTTAGGCCGTCTGTTTTCTTGCAGATGAGGTCAGACTTAAAAAGACACAGCATAGTAAGAGGCATATCCATTCAAATAGAGGCTGTAAAAAAGTTAGAAAGTATATAATTTCTCTGCCCCAAACTTGTCATTTTTTTCCATTTCACATAAAATAAAATCCAAAGACTTTTCAATGTCTCTTAATGTCTTGAATTTTCTGCTCTCTCTCACTCAGTCTGACCCAGACTTGCTGGCTTCCTTGTTCTTCCAAGAACACCTCTTCCTAGGCCTCAAATGCATCCCCTCCAAATATGTACAAGGCCTGCCTCCTCATACCAGTTAGGTCTCTTCTTAAATGTCACCTTGTTGAAGAGCCCTTTCCTGACCACACTATATTAATTAAATAGTACTTTTTGTAGATTATTCTCAGCAAGACTACCATATTTGGTGGTGCCAGTTGTGCCTAACAGATGGGAAGCAAGCCAGGACTAAGGCCTGCTCCTGTTCTGTTGGCCAAGCCCTATTCTCTAGCTCCATGATAAGTCACCTAGAGGAAGAACACCTTTTTAAAGTTTTTTTTTTTTTTTTTGCTGAAAATGGGAACCTTTAAAAAACACCAAAAAAGGCCTAGCAGTAGCTACAAATCTGAAGTTAGGTAGATATAGGTAGACACATCCATACATAGACACATATATACACACAAATATGTAAACATACATATATATGAAATATATATACCTATTTCTATATAAAAATTACACATATTATTATGTATATAATCTCTTTTCCCAACATTCCCTATCCCCAACCACCAGAAAGAAAGCTTAATTCTAATAAACTTTGTTTTGTGCTCTTCTGAGTCACCTAGCTCCTGGAATAATGCCTAGCACACAGTAAGGAAAAAACAATATATGCATTATATGTGATATGCATTGTATATATATCATATATAATGAATTAACAGATAAGTCAGTAAACAAATTAGTTTATGTGTGTATTGGAAAGAATGTCTGAGTATAGAAGTTCAAAAATTATTTAAGATTTCTAGATGCTGTTGTAAGATTTAAAACAAAAGACACAAGGAATGGTGACTCAGTTTAGATATTGGATTAATTTAGAAAGAGTAGGTGTTATGTGTTTATTGAATATGGTTGAAAGAGAGACTTTAGCTATCTTTAGGCTTTAGCTGCCAATGTTAATTCAAGGTAATTGCTTTAAAAAATGTCCTGGGGCATAGGGGCAGCTTAGTCCATTAAGCAGCTGACTCTTGATTTCTGCTCAGGTCATGCTCTCTCGGTTCACGGGTTTGAGCCCCTGATATTATAGATAGCTAAATAAAAATATAAAAAGCTCGAGTGATTTGCCAAATTTACATAGGAAGTAGGGAGTGGACTGAGTCTTTTGACCACAGAATAATATTTTCTCTTTGATGGAACTCACAGTTTGCACAAAATGTTTCACAACTCTAGAAGCACAGCCACATACTTCATCTCTTTCTTCCAACCTGTGACATTTGGAAAAATAAATAATCGTGATATACAATTAGGAAACCACTTTCCATGGCCACTCTTCCCATCCCATCTCTTTACCATCTTGATAGTGACAGTCATGAAAGTGCCAAGAAAAGCTGCTTCTCCTCACTATTGTTTATTTCTTGGCTTCAATATCTTTGAAAACAAATTTAATTGAATCTTTATTTCATGTTTTACTTCCTTGCTGTGTAATGAAAACTACCATTCTTGCATTGGTCAGCACAGATGCTTAGTTGGTCATCTCTATCAATGGTGTCATCTTTCAAAATGAAACACCACAATATATATTTGGCTGGGATTTTTCAAGAGCTGTCTTAACCTTCTCTCACCTATGACACACACATACACACACACATATACACACATCACTTAACACTCAGTGGCATTCTCACTATGGAAAAAAAAAAGATTCCTTTTCTTTTGGAGAGTCTTAAGAGACTTCATTCCTTTGCCTCAAACTTTATGACTGACAGTGAAGTAAAGGACTAAAAAATTTCTTGAAAATATGGGAGAGTTTTTGCATAACATAATCAATCCGTCTAAAGAACGATGTTATAGATAGCTAAACTAAAGTATGAAAAGCTCAAGTGATTTGCCAAATTTACATAGGAAGTAGGGGGTGGACTGAGTTTGGCTGAGTCTACTATTCTTTTGACCACAGCATAATGTTTTCTCTTTGATGGAACAAATGCTACTGCTCACAGTTTGTACAAATGTGAACAGGCGGGTTAACCCTCACTAACCCAAAACTTTATCAGAAGAGCATGATTGGCTGTAATAGTTTTTCCTGATTCGGTTTTAATTCCTCAGAAATCACATACTGGACAACCGTGAAGCTTTGCATCAGTAGCAGGAAGAAGGGCTTTTTGGATTTATAATTAAGGGCTATTTATACAACATATACAATTATGTGCTCCCTATTACTAATTCTTAAAGGTCTAGGTTTTCAGTAGCCCTAAATAAGTTGCATAATTTTGCTGCAATATTAGATGCAGGTGCTGAGGAAAACAAAGTTTATCATTCTATTAATTCCAGAATTAACTCTGATTACATGGCATGCTCAGTGCAGGTGCACCCCCAGAATGTGTTCAATTTGTTAATGGCCAATCTCATTATATAAACAGACATTATCATGGCTGAAGAGGATATGCCTACCATATATGCTTTGGTTAGAGAAAAGGTAGTTGCCTAATTCAATTGAGCAGAATTTTCAGTAACAGAAGATAAACAATAGAGGTACACCATATACAATTAATGTGATTTCCAGCTTTGCTGCATTCATGGCAATGTACTGACCCTCACAGCTGCAACCACTTAACCACTGTACCCTAGAATGCCAAGTCAGACCCCACTCTACTCCACCCCCAAAATTTCAACCCTACACAGGAGGAACATAAGATGCCCTAGGCGAATTAGATTAGCAATATAACTGGTTCTATTCTGAACTTTTACCTCCTTTTGCCAAATCATAAAATAGCTTCTTTTATGAGAATATTTTTTTCTTGTTTTTAGGATTATGCTTAGTTGTGATTGGTATTATAACAACTGAGCATAGTACCTGTCTTATTCCATTTGATTTTTTTCTTGTTGTTTGTTGTTGGAGAAATAGACATATGTTGACCTGACCTAAACCATGCTATCAGAACTAAGTTTCTTAATTTGATTTCCAAATGCATAGGTAAGATTAAGTGCACCCCACAGTTTGGAATTTAAAAATTATTTTATTTTTTGTTCTTAAGAGAATTTCCCCTTAAACCCCATTTTCCTGCTATATTGGATTTGTCTCTCTTGCATGTGGAGAATGAGGCACATTCCTAATTGCACCACATTCACACCCATCACTGAAGGCAATTGAGGTTGACAGAGTGTGACAACCTGGATCTCTTAACTTGATGAGAAATGAACCCAGTGAGACTGAGAGGATATATTCCCCAGTAAAAGGAATCAGACATGGTAGCCAGTGAGTCATAGTTTGGTTTACCAATATTCCTTTCACTTCTACCAACTTTGCTGGAGTAAATTCATGAGTCAGTGCAAAGTGTTCATTCTTTATTTATCTTAGAGCTGCTGGCTTTAATCATTGAAAAACAGCCATTTTCACACTGTTGGCTTTGATAGCTGGTGGAGTTCAGTACACATGATTACAGCAAAGTGGTAAAATGAACTATGTGATTGACATCTCCCAGATCATTTCCTAAAATATGTATATGATGTATATGTATATGTATATATAGTAGAGATGTAACAAAAAGCCTACTACATTGAGAGTCAGAATATCTAGCTCCACTACTAACAAAACTGTGGCCTTTTCCAAATCAACTTAACCCTTCTAGGCTTAAGTTTTCTCATCTGTCAAATGAAGGAATTGGATTGGATCCATTCTTAGAAGAAAAATAGATAAGTAAATAGATCGATCAATCACAACCTACATGACAATATACAATCATGAACAAAACAGAAATAGACTATTTTCATAGGGGCCAAAATCTAAACAAAGCAACAGCTACATATATGGTAAGAGATGAAGACACAACAAAGTGAGCTCTCTTTCAAGAGGTAATGGCTAAACAGAAATATGAGGGGGGACAAAACAGGCAGAGAGGTATAGGAGATGAGGGCTAGAGGAGTATATATATTGGTCAGTTTGAGGAAACAAAAGAGACCTTTGTGTTGGGAGAGTAGTTAGTGAGAGAGGAGAACAATGCAAAAAAAATGCTGGAGAGGAGGATAAATTCCTGAAAAGCTTATGATCCATGTGAAAATGTTTAAAAAATAAGCACAATGTGATGCAATGGAAGAGTTTGAGGTAGGGAAGTATGAGAGTCCAAAGACATTAAAATTTTTTTTAATGTTTATTTATTTTGAGAGAGAGAGAGAGAGAGAGAGAGAGAGAAGGACAGAGTGAAAAGGAGAGAAAGAGAATCCTAAGAAGGCTCTGCACTGTCAGCACAGAGCCTGATGTGGGGCTTGAACTCACGAACTGTGAAATCATGACCTGAACCGAAACCAAGAGTGGGACGCTTAACCAACTGAGCCACCTAAGCACCCCTAAAAACATTTTTAAATAGAAAGTCAAACAAGAAGCACAAAGACTTCACTAGATGTCAGACAGGGAGAAAAGAGAACAAAGTTAGTTAGTGAAAAGAGAATGAGTTATTGTAAACATTTAGCCAAAAGATCAATAAAAACTTATATAGAGACAGACAAATCATAGAGCAGCTGTCAAAATTACAGAGTGGTATTCATTTTTCAATAGTGAGAATAAAGGCAAGCCAGTGAAATTATGGTGCTTTGAAAATTGTAAAAATACCAGCAGCAGTTGACCTGACACTGAACCTCCCACACTTTGATAGTGATGATAAAACACAATAAAAACAAAAACAAAAAACAAAAATGAAGCAAAGCTCATGAAGGAAATACTAATTAAGAATATATATATATATATATATATATATATATAGGGTTTAGCTAGCTTCCCCTTGGGAAATGCGTGTGACTCAAAAATGATATAAGGGAAAGAAATGCTACTTTGAATAAAAGAGTTATTGAATCTGCTGAGGTGCCTGGGTGGCTCAGTTGGTTAAGCGTCCAACTCTTCATTTTGGCTCAGGTCATGAAGTCCCACATTGGGCTTTGCATTGATAGTGTAGAGCCTGCTTGGGTTTCTCTCTCTTTCCCTCTTTTTCTTCCCTTCCCCATCCCGCTTCTTTCTCTCTCTCTCGTAAAATAAATAAATAAACTTTAAATTGAGTCTGTTGGCTGAAAAGATTCTGGTGGTACTGTGCACCTGGTGTTTCTCAGACTGGTTTATTCTTAACCAATGTCAATAAATCTAGGGGTTGTAATTTCCTTCACCAACCACCTCAAACCCACCTCTAGCAAACTAACAAAGAAAAATTTTTAAATCACTCTACCGTATCATGCAGAGGTATCAACTGGGGATAGGAAAATACAGATTTTAGGTCCACATGTTTGAAATGAGGCCTGAGATTCTGCATTTTTACAAGCTTCTGGGTGACATTGATTTTGGTCCAGAAACCACATTCTGAGTGACAGAGTTACGGAGAGTGAATGAAGAGAAAGTTAAATGGCTATTAGAATATTCAGATTGGATATCACAATGTTATTTTTGACTAAGGCAATGAACATGAAAATAAAGAAATATAAGCAGATTGGAAAATATTCTGTAGGTCAAATTAGCAAGATTGGTGATAGATTAGATGGAGAGGAACAAAATTAGGGTAAGAGCCTTAAGTTTCTAGCTTAAGTAAGTGAGTATATGTGTAGTAACTGGAATAGATCAGGTTAAATGAAGTGTAAAGTCATTGCTGACTTTACAATCTGGAATATAGGTCACTATGAGACTTAAGCACTTTCTGTGAACTCAATATCTTTGCAGATAGAATGCTACACAACTATAGAAAGATGTTATGGTGCAGTGATTACCAGCATGGTTTTGGAGTCAAGCAGATTTGGGTTTTTGCCCTAGCTCTCCCAGCCAATAACCCTCTCACTTTTCTCAACCATATAAATGAAGAATATACTATATGAACACAAGATTTCAGTGAAAATAAACTGAGAAAATATAGAAGAGTGTTTTAGTCTATTGGCCAGCACATGATAAATGTTGTCATTGTTATCATTATATTATTGTTATAATACAAGCTAATAATAGCTTTCTTTAAAAACACAAAAAATAGTTCAATTATATATTGTCTGTTAAGTTGAATTAAAATATATAAAACATGAAGAAGTGTTAAAAAGACAGATAAATACCGGATTATCCTGGTTTCCTTTTTTAAAATATCCTAATGTCTTCATTAAGTAAATGAATTAAAATTATTTATTGTTTTCCCTGTTACTTCATTACCACATCTAAAAATAAGTAGAATTAACAAAGATAATTTTCAGGACACCGATTTTCTCCCCTATGTGTTAGGGCAAGGCATTTTCTCTCTTTGTCTAATCTCTCTGTTTACCTTTCTCCCTTATTCCCTCCCTCTCCTGCAACAAGGCTGAAATATATTTGTGTTACCAGGGCTATTAAAACAACTGGCTCTTAGAAAGTTCTCAATTAATGCTTCTAAATGAGAGAATTTACATATGGCTATTAAATGAGACAAGATGAAGGCCATTATCCTGTTCATCTAAGAAAGAGACTATTTTAAATTCTATAAGTTCAGTTTCATAGGTGATAAGGACACAAAAAACTCCAACAGACTTGGATTTCAGTGGCACCATCTTAGAAGATGCCTATGGTTATAACCAAGCAATTAACTTTAATAAATCCTAGTGTCTCAGAGATTTATGTAAGTAAACATCTTAAATACCTTTTAAGCTATTAGAACATTATCCATTAAACATAGCCAAACTAACTTGCTGAATAGAGTTTTGTTACTAAGGGATGTTATGTATGATATTTCTATTGATGCATTTGGGTAAAGAGTTTATTATTAAAGGTCAAATATACATTTGATTATACCTATGATTACAATTTCATCTTCAGAAGTGATTTGTGGTATAAAAAATCTCTAATGACAGCAATTTGTCTAAATGTGATGTACAAATTGGACTCTTAAAACTAGTAAAGGCAGCATGCTGCTAGATGAGTAAGAAAATTATTTTTACAGGTCACTACATTTTTTTCCTTTTAAGTATCTTGTTTACCCATTGCAGTAATAGGGATTCAAATGTCTCAATACTTGAGAAAATATCCACCATGCAAAATAGCCATCCACTGCCCCCATCACTTCCTGTGGAAATGTTCAGAGGTATAAGGGTTAAAGGAATTGATTATTCATGTCTGCCATTAAACTCATGTTTGCTAAGTAAAAGAATTTCTTATCAATTTACTTTTGTGATTGCCATTCTATAATCAAATTATAGTCTGACAAGTAATTTTGGATTGAGGCAGAATTTTTAAACTCAGAAGTCACTACTATAAATCTGTTGGTGAAATAATTGAGTACAAACAATATGAATGCCTTTCAGAGAGTTTTCATATCACATGAAGCATATTATATTTTTAGAATATTTATTTAACCAAAGGAAACACATGGAAAAATGAGAGAAATGGATATCAATTTGTGTCTTTGCTTAATTCTCCCACAAAATCTTTTGGATTACACAGTTTAAAAGCATAACTTAAAAAATATGGTAGTGAAAAGTAGATAGGATTCACCCTGATTTTATTTGTAAGTAAAATACAATATGATTAACTTCTAGTGATATATTCTAAAAATCTATTTGAATTTTACTCTTCTGTGTATTCAGAAAGAAGAAAGAAGTTGGAACTCGCTGTTTTATTTTGTTACATTTCTAATGAAGGCTAATTATCATAGAGACATGCATTTTAACAAAGACTGCAGCTCATTTAATTTTAAAGACCTCATATTTCATAATAGTAAGGCATTATATAAGACTGCTCAAATTAATGGCATAAGGGATTTCTGTTAGAGAAGTCAGAGTATGGTAGTACGTTCATTTTTTTAAGATGGAAAAAATGATCTGGATTTGTTTTCTCATTTCTGACTTCTCAGAGCTCCATCTGAGAGCTTGCTTATTCTTCCTAGCATTGGAAAGTTACCAAAGTCAGAGTCAGAAAGCCTGGATCTGCTATGAGCTGGCTAGACCAGGCAGAGTACTTAAAGTTGTGAGAGAATAGTTTATATTGGATAAGCCAGAAGGTTACCTCCAGTAGTGACATCTTATTCTATGATTTCCCACTTTTATTTTTTTTTTATTTTTTTTAATGTTTATTTATTTTTGAGAGAGACAGAGACAGAATGTGAGTGGGTTAGGGGCAGAGAGAGAGGGAGACACAGATTCTGAAGTAGGCTCCAGGCTCCAAGCTGTCAGAGCCGGACGCGGGGCTGGAACTCACAAGCTGTGAGATCATGATCTGAGCCGAAGTTGGTCGTTTAACCCAGGCGCCCCTCCTCCTTTTATTTATTTACTTATTTTTTTTTTGTCACTTCTCTCAGAGCTGGTTGGGGGCATTCTAATCCACTTTCAAAAACATGAGAAGAATCAATGAAACTTAATTGTACCGAGTTTAATTCCTTGAATTAATAATGTAAAGAAATAAACACCTAAAAGAGTTAACTGATTTTTTAGTGTGCCCATACTTCACATAGCTGACTTAGACTCAGACACTCTCACTGACCTTTCCAGCCTACAAGAGCGAACTTCTGGAGTGCCTGGGTAGCTCAGTTAAGCATCCGACTCTTGGTTTTAACTCAGGTCTTGTTCTCATGGTTCGTGAATTTGGGCCCCATGTCAGGCTCTGCGCTGATGATGTGGATCCTGCTTGGGATTCTCTCCCTTTCTGTTTTCTTATGCTCTCTCTCTCTCTCTCAAAATAAATAAATAAACTTAAAAAAAAAAAAGAATGAAGTGCTAAAAGAGAGGACCAGGTTGGATTAGACAATGATAAATGCAATGTAGGACTATGCCACTAACCCAAATAAATTTTACCTTATAATGTATTACCCCTTCTTTCTTCATTCTTTCCTACTAATATATGGGTATGCATTAAGACAATTTATGTACTAAATATTAAAATTTCAGATAATGGGATATAGATCCATTTTAGCAAAGGTATTAGATGGAGCCTAAGAACATGCTCACCTTGTATACAAAGGTATAGAATTTTGTTATTAAAAGGAAAAACCAGTTTTAGCTACAAGAAAAGCAGTAACTGAAGAAAGCAGTAAATTTACTTAGGGACAATTCAATTGAATGGTTTTACTTACATCTTAGTTCTAATTAATTATCAAATCATGTTGGCTTTATTGTAAGAAATAGAGAATATTATTATTTATATCAACCCTAGTACTAGCTTTCTGGTCCAATCCACCACCTTCTCCTGCGTGGATTGTGCAATTCATGTTCCAGCATCTGCCTTTGTCCCCTTGTCTGTTCTCAGCATAAAACAGAAATTATTCTGTTAAAACAAGAGATAGATCATGTTATTCCTCTATTTAAAAAAAAAAGCAAAAAACAAAACAAAACAAAACTTCCAGTGGGACAAATAAATAGTGATATATTCAGATAATGGAATATTATTCAATGTTAAAAAGAAATAATCTATCAAAAGACATGAAGGACACTTAAATGCATATTGCTAAGTGAAAGAGGCCAGTCTGAAAATGCTGTGTACTTATGATTCTAATATATGCTATTCCTGGAAAGACAAAACTACAAAGATCAATGGTGATCAGGGGTTATGGGGGAAAATGAGGTGAATAGTTAAGCACAGAGGATTTTGAAGGAAGTGAAACTATTCTGTATGATACTATAATGGTAGACACATGTTATTAAAAAATTTGTCCATCCACACACTGTATAACATCAATAGTGAACCCTGACATAAACAATGAACTATGGGTGATGTTGTATCAATATAGGTTCATGAGTTATAACCAATGTACCATTCTGGAGGAGGAAGTTGTTAAAGGAGGAGGCATGTGTGGGGCAGGGGTTATGTATGATATCTATAACTATTTCTCAATTTTACCATGAACTTAAAACAGCTCTAAACATTGCCTATTAAAAATTCTGAAACAAGATAGTGGTGTTGGTTGCCAAATGTAGTAAATTTATAAAATGGCACCCAACCATACATTTTAATATTGATAAAATGGTAACTTTGGTATGTGTATTTTACCATTGTAAGAAAAATCATTTAGGGGAGAAAAGAACAAACAAACAAAAACTTCCAATTGTAATAAGTAGGGGAAAAAAACAAACCCACTACACTCCTGTGTGTTTTTCTCCTTTACTTTCACATTACTATTACACTCCGTAGCTTTGAATGACACACAAGTCCAGATGAACTAAACAAATGTATTCAGAACTTTTCATCCTAATGCAATAGAATACACACTGTTTTTGAGTGCACATGGGACATTTTCCAGAATAGATTACATACTAGGTCACAAATCAGGCCCCAAAAGTACAAAAATAATGAGATCATACCATGCATACTTTCCAACAACAACACTATGAAGCTTGAAGTCAAGCACAAGAAAAAATTAAGTGAAACACACCACTAATACATGCAGGTTAAAGAACTTTTTACTAAAGAGTAAATGGGCAACCAGGAAATTGAAGAAGACATAAAAAAAAGTACATGGAAACAAATGAAAATGGAAACACCAGAACCTTTGGAATGCAGTGGATGCAGTCATAAGAGGGAAGTATATAGCAATACAGGCCTACTTAAAAAAACAAGAAAATCTCAAATACACAACCTAACCTTGCACCTGAAGGAGCCAGAAAAAGAACAACAAATGAAGCCAAAGCCAGAAGAAGAAGGGAAATAATAAAGATTAAATCAGAAATAAATGATACATAAACAAACAAAAAACTCCAGTAAAATAGATCAGTGAAACCAGGAGCTGGTTCTTTGAAAAAATTAATAAAATTAGTAAACCCCTAACCAAACTTACCAAAAAGAAAGTGGAAAGGATCCAAATAAATAAAATCATGAATGAGAGCAGAGAGATCACAACCAACACCACTGAAATACAAACAATTATGAGAGAATATTATGAAAAATTATATGCCAACAAATTGGACAATCTGGAAGGAATGAATAAATTCCTAGAAACATATAAACTACCAAAACTGAAGAAGGAAGAAATAGAAAACTTGAACAAACTGATAACCAGAAAAAAAAAAAGAATCAGTAATTAAAAATCTCCCAACAAACAAAAGTCCAGGGGCAAATGACTTCCCCAGGGAATCCTACCAGACATTTAAAAAAGAGTTAATACCTACTCTTCTCAAACTGTTCCAAAAATAGAAATGGAAGGAAAACTTCTAAACTCATTCTACAAGGCCAGCAGTACCATCATTCCAAAACCAGACAAAGAGCCCAGTAAAAAAGTGTACTAGAGGCCAATATCCCTGATGAACTTGGATGCAAAAGTTCCCAACAAAATACTTGCAAATCGAATCCAAAAGAACATTAAAAAATCATTCACTGTGATCAAGTGAGATTTATTTCTGCTTTCTAAGGGTGGTTCAATATTTGCAAATCAATCAACATGATACATCACATTAATAAAAAAAGGATAAAAACCCTATGATCCTGTCAATAAATGCAGAAAAAGCATTTTACAAAATACAGCTTCCATTCTTGATAAAAACCTTCAACAAAGTGGGGATAGATGGAACATACCTCAGCATCATATAGGCCATATACAAAAAACCCTCAGCTAATATCACCTTCATTGGGGAAAAATTGAAAGATTTGCCCAAGATCAGGAACACAAGACAGGGATGTCCATTTTCATCACTGTTGTTCAGCATAGCACTGGAAGTCCTATCTTCAGCAACCAGACAACAAAAGAACTAAAGGCATTCAGATTTTATTTACTAATTTATTTTTAAAGATTTTATGTATTTTTGTAAGTTTATTTATTTTGAGGGAGACAGAGACAGTGTGAGCAGGGGACAGTCAGAGAGAAAGGGAGAGAGAATCCCAAGCAGGCTCTACACTGCCAGTGCAGAGCCTAACGCAGGGCTTGAACTCATGAAACCATGAGATCATGACCTGAGCCAAAACAGGGAGTTGGATGCTTAACTTACTGAGCCATCCAGACACCCCTAAACACATTCAAATCAGTGAAGAAGTCAACTTTCACTATTTGCAGATGACATGAGAGTATATACAAAAAACCGAAAAGATTCCACCAAAAAATGCCTAGAACTGATACATGAATTCAGTAAAGTTTCAGGATAGAAATTCAACCTATAGAAATCTACTGCATTCCTTACACCAATAATGAAGCAACAGAAAGAGAAATCAAAGAGTTGCTCCCATTTACAATTGCACCAAAAACCATAAGATACCTAGGAATAAACCTAACCAAATAGGTACAAGTACTCTGAAAACTATAGAACACTTATGAAAAAAAAAATTGGAGAAGACACAAAGAAATGGAAAACATATTCCACGTTCAAGGATTGGAAGAAAAAATGTTGTTAAAGTCTATACTACCCAAAACCACCTACACATTTAATGCAGTGCTATCAAAATACCATTAGCATGTTTCACAGAGCTAGAACAATCAAACCTAAAATTTATATGGAACCACAAAAGTTGCTGAATAGCCAAAGCAATCATGAAGAATAAAAGCGAAACCGGAGGCAACATAGTTATGGAATTCAAATTATATTACAAAGTTGTAGTGATGAAGACAGTATGGTATTAGCATAAAAATAGACACGTAGATCAATGGAACAGAATAGAGAACCCAGAAATAGACCCACATCTATATAGTCAAGTAATTTTCAACAAAGCAGGAAGAATATCCAATGCAGAAAAGGCAGCCTCTTCCACAAATGGTGTTGGGAAAACTAGGCAGCAACATGCAAAAGAATGACCACTTTCTTACACCATACAGGAAAATAAATTCAAAATGGGTGTAAGGCCTAAATTTGAGACAGGAAACCCACTAAACAATTTTCTGCAACATCAACTAAGTGTCCTACGATCCAATTTAATTCTGACATTTCCATGATACTGCCTGCCACATCAGATGTCAATCACTAATAGTAGGTCTCCAGACTACCCACAACTTCTGTCTGACTTGACTACAAATGAGAGGCTCCTACCTTGGATTCAATCATTTGTTCAAACAACTCAGAGAACTCAGGGAAACACTTAGGTATACCAGTTTATTATACTAAAAAAATATGATAAAAGATATAGTTAAACAGTTAGATGAAAAGAAAAAAAGTCTGAAAGTATCCAAAGTTACAGGAGCTTCTGTCTCATGGTGTTGGGGTACACCACCCTCCTGGCAAATGGATATGTTCATCAACTTGGAAGCTGTTCAAATCCTGTGCTGTTGGGTATCATATGGAGGCTTCATCAAGAAGGCAGAATCAATTAATAATTTTATTTCTAGCCTCTCTCCTCTCTCTGGAGAAGACAGGGGTGAGAGAAAATTATGTCTTGATCTTTCACTAACCCCCATCTAGGAGCCATTCAGGACACTACCCAGAATCACAGTCCTATCACAGTCCAAAAGACAGTCCTATCACCCTGGAAATTCCAAAGGATTTAAAAGGTCTTTATCAGAAACCAGGGGCAATGATCAAATATTAGAACAGAAGATGCTCCAGTGTTTTTATCAGTTCAGGAAATATAGGAAATGAGGGTTTTAGGATCCCTGTGCCAGGAAAAAAGGGAAAGTATGTATATATTTCTTGTTATTTTACAGTTGTCCTTTTACATCCTCAGTGAAAGCTCTAGTTCTTAGAAAAGCCGATAGGGTCCTCCATGACATATGGTCCTCCATTACGTCTTTGATTTCATACTGCAATATTCCACATTTCATGTGACATTGGCCTGCTTGCAGTCTTGTGAGAATGCCAGGTGGTCTTATCAAAATCAAATGTCTTCTCCTGCCACTTGTTATTCCTATTTCCTGTCTTATTGTTTCTCCTGACCACTATCTAGTGTACAGTGCATGTCAGTAGTCCTACACTAGAGAGTGTGAAAGCATCCACAAAAATTTGTCTTGTTTTTTCTTCATTGCTATATCCCTAATCACATCATAGGTATTCAATAAATATTTGCTGAATTAATTTATGAGTAAAAAGGAGTGCATACTTCAGACCCAAAGAAGAAAGCATCTCAAATACCTGAGGGAGAGTCTGACACAGGAAAACAGGGATTAGAGTACATATTCTTTGCCTACATTAGAGATTTTGGGTTAAGAAATATTTCTGATACATTAGAGAATGGCTTCCCTTAAGCCTTTCCTGGCTTAAAACACAAAAAGCTTTCTATTTTTTTTAAATAAAGGAAAGCTGCAACATTAAAAGAGAGCTGAATGGCAAATGGACAGATCCTATCACTAAACAAATGTCATCCTCTTGTTCAGATCCTAATGTAGCTGGAGAAGCAAGAGCCCTGGAGAATAGAGTAGCAGATATAATTATTTCAAGTCTTGAGCCCCTTAACCCATCCATTTAGAAATTCAGTGAACCCTTGAGCAACAAGGATTTGAATGGTGTTACTCCATTTAAAACCAGATTTTTAAAATAAATACAGTACTGAGCTGCAAAAGTATTTTCTCATTATTTTCTTAATAAAATTTTCTTTCTTCTAGATTATAATAATACAAGTGTATATAACATACAAAATATGTGTTAATCAGCATGTTATTGGTAAGGCTTCTGTTCAACAGTAGGCTATTAGTAGAGAAGTTTTGGGGGAGTTAAAGTTATTCATAGATTTTTTTCATTGATTTTTTTATTGTGTGGGAGGTAAGTTCTCCTAACTGCCACATTGTTAAAAGGGCCAACTGTATTTAAAATACTTAAATCTATTCAATTTCCAAGAAAATGAAAATGAAGCCTTGCCTTAGGTTAAGAGCTTCACTCAACTAAAGGTCAGTGAACAGAAATAGTTCACTTGCCTAATCCTGGTAATTGCTAGAGAAAAGCTGGGGCTTCAAGAGCCCAGCAGGCCATAGCTTTCCCCTTAAATTTTATTTGGAAGATTCTGGTTTCCATTCCATGAACTTCCAAATAATAATGAGATACTCTGAAATTCTGGCCATGTCATTAGGGTCCTAACAATTGTTCACCTTCCTGTAGTCTTTTCTCTAATTACGTGTCCAGAACCATTGGCTAAAGACCATCATTTAGATGAGACAGACCTCCTTGAAATTAATTTGTTTCTTAGTATCACCATACCTGTGATTCTTGATTATTAACTCTAGTTGGTAATGGATCTTTTTTACATTTCCTTTGAATTACATCTTATTAAAAGGAATGAGGAGGAAACCAGGTCTCAGCTGAATGGAACTAGTGTTGGGAATTGACTTCCAGCAAAATATTTTGCAAAATTGACTTCCTGCAAAATATTTGCAAAATCATTGCTTACATGAAGATTCAGAGAGGTGAGCCAAGTAAAGAGATCTTAGGAAAAGATATGATGATACCTAAATACTAAAATTAACCCTTTACTGGACTTATGCACTGAACAGCATCCCTCTAAAATTTATACATCAAAGTCTTAATTCTCTGTGTGACTGTATTTGGAGACTGTGTCTTTAAGGAGCAACTAAACTGAGGTGAATTAATTAAAGTTATTTTAAGAGTAATTAACAGATCAAAGGTATAAACTTCCAGTTGTAAAATTAAGTCATAGGAATATAATATACAGCATGATAAATATATTTAAAAATATTGTATAAAATACTTGAAAACAGCTAGGAAAGTGGATCTTGAAAGTTCTCGTCACACACACACACAAATGTAACTATGTATGATGATGGGTATTAACTGAACTTATTGTGATGATTATTTTACAATATACATGAGTATGTTGAATCATTACATTGAACATCTAATTTTAATAATGTCCATTATACCTCCATAAAAATAAAATAACAATAAAAAAAGATAGCCAGTCACAAAAAAGTAATAAATGTTAAATGAGATCATAAGAGGTTTCCCCAAATAGGCATCTTTACCCAGGAAAAGTTCTACACCCAAATAAGATGGGTGATGCATGCCTTCAAGGTGGCAGAGCCTCCATTGCCTGGGTTCCTAAAGAACCATGTGAAACAGAGCCTTGCTAACTTGGAACCACTTGGACTATCAACATTAGTGAGAAATAAAACTCTACTGTGCTTAAGCTATTATACATTTTGGATATATTTGCTACAATATTACACCATCTTAAATACTACAAGAATGCAAAATCTTATATTACAGGTGTAAGAAGCAGTGACAACTGGCATAACAACATGGAGAGAGAAAGACCCAGAATCTTGGTAACAATATAAATGGAGTCTCAACATTAACTAGCATGGCTGTGCTCAAAGCAGTTATTACTTTGTGATAATTTGTTACAGGGTCTGCATAACCCACAACATCCCCAGTGTACCTGATCCCACTAAGATGTACATTGCTCCATCTGGTTCTCAGTCATGAATCCAGTCTTGTGCTGCAATATCACTCCTTGTTAAACATTCTCAGACTTTGGTTCTTTTTCTACCCCCTCCACCCCTTTCTATGCTCACTGGAGACATTTATACTCTTTCAGAATTATTTTGTAGGCTGTAAGACTGAGAGAGACTATCCAAGATGCTTAACAATTTCCATCTCCACTTTGAGGAAATTAAATATTCTACTCTTCTCACATCTTATTTGGGTGTAGAACTTTGTAGCATGTGCTGTCATAAACCTGTTGATTGGAAACATTCATAAAGTTCTCTATTTTTTTTTTCAATGTTCCTGGTATCACTTCAGGTCATAGGGTATCCAGGGAGAAATGCAGAGGTCCTCTCTCTTCCTGGATCACTGAATAAAACCTTGGTTTGCAAGAATAATTTGTTCCAGAAACATGCTTGTAATCCAAATCACTTGTATATCAAAGTGAATTTCAAGAACCATTGGCTCGTTTGTGATCATGTGATATTTGGTACCAGGTATTACTTGTATTGCAAGACATCACTCATTTATAAAATTAAAATTTACTAGAAATGTTCATCTTGTGGAACACTTGCAGAACCAGTTACTCACAATCCAAGGTTTTACTGTACTTACCTAGGTCTTTTATTATTACCTTGCACTAGTATGTTGGGTCCTGGATAGAGGTAAGATGCAGTCCCCTTTGCAGGATCACATGACATTTTCCTTCGATCCCTAATTTACAAAAAAAAAATTTTAACATGAGTAGATATTAAATTTTTTCAAATGCTTTATTTATTGTATGACCATATGTTTGTTTTTTAACAAAGTCTTTCAATATGGTGAATCACACTGATCAGTTTTCAAATGTTGAACCAGCCTTCCATTGTTCACATAAAACCCACTTGGTAATTATTTATGGTAGTTTCTACGTATTACTAGATTTGAATTGCTAATATTTTGTGGAGAACTTTTGCAATTAGGTTCATGAAGGATTATCAGTCTGTAGTTTCCTTTTTTCTTGTAATATGTTTGTCTGTTTTTAGTATAAAGTGCTTGCCTCATTAAATGAGTTGGAAATATTCCCTTTTCTTCCTCCTAAAGAGACTGTGTATTGATGGTATTATATATATTTTTTCTTTTCTTAAATGTCTTGTAGAATTCACCAATGAAACTATCTGGCTCTGGAGATATCTTTGTTGAAATGTTTTTACCTACAAATTCATTTATTCTACGAAATACAGGTCTATTTAACTTATCCCTTCTTGATTGAGTTTTAGTAATTTGTACTTTTCAAGGACTTCATGCTTTTTATTTAAGTTGTTGAATTTCTGAGTATAAAGTAATACATAATATCCTTTTAATTTCTTTGTGGTGTATAGTGATGCTTCCTCTTTTATTCCTTTTTAAAAATTTTTAAAGTTTATTTATTTATGAGAGATAGAGACAGTATGAGTGGGGGAGGGATAGAGAGGGAGACACGGAATCTGAAGGAGGCTCCAGGCTCTGAGCTGTTAGCACAGAGCCCCACGTGGGCTTGAACTCACAAACCATGAGATCATGACCTGAGCCGAAGTCGGATGCTTACCCAACTGAGCCAACCACGCGCCTGTCCCTCTTTTATTTCTGATACTGGTCATTTGTGTCTTCTCTCATTTCATTTTTCACTAATTAGCTTGGCTAAATTTTTATCAATTTTGTTGATTTCTTTTTCAGAGAACCAGATTTTTATTTCATTGAATTTGTCTTTTATCTTTTGAAAATTTAATTGATTTCAGTTTATCGATTGTTGACCATACTTCTGTTCTCAGCTTGTTTTAGTTTTAATTACTTTCCCCTTTACTAGTTGCTTTAAGTGGGAAATTTCCTTACTCATTCAAGATCTTTCATATTATATAATAAAAACATATCAAACTATAAATTTCTCTCTAAATACTACTTTGCCTGAATCTCATAAAGTTTGACATATATTTTCAGTGTCATTCCAAACAAAATAGGGTTTTAGAAAAATTTTTATTAAGACAAACTATTGGAACCACAGGTTATGTAGTAATATGTTGTTTAATTTTAAAATATTTGGTGATATTCTAGATATCTTCCCTATTTTGACTTCTAGTTTAATTCCATTATACTAAGAGAACATTCTTTATATCACATAGACATTCAATTATCTTTAGATCAACAAAAAATAAGAAAAAAATACTTTTACTAACATTTATTCTTTATTATTTTACTTATATCTAAGTTTCTGCCTGGTAAAATATATCTTCTGAACAAATTCTTGTTATATCTATATCTATATATCTATATTTAATCTATCTCTATCTCTATCATCTTTATCTCTATCTCTATTATCTCTATCTGTCTCTATCTCTATCTAGCTATCACTATGCCTCTATCCTCTCTACCTCTATCTCTATCTCTATCATCTCTATCTCTATCTCCATCATCCTTATTTATCTGTATCTATCTACTGGCAATAAATTATCTTTTTTTGTTTGTATGAGAAAATCTATATCTCTTTATTGTTTTCTGTAATTTTTTTATTTTAAAATGCTTATTTATTTATTTTGAGA
The DNA here is from genome assembly GCF_007474595.2 of Lynx canadensis. Taxonomy (NCBI): domain Eukaryota; kingdom Metazoa; phylum Chordata; class Mammalia; order Carnivora; family Felidae; genus Lynx; species Lynx canadensis. The sequence continues at coordinate 33,456,630 of NC_044309.1, read as the reverse complement.
AAGAGAGAGAGAGACAGAGAGAGGGAGTTAGAGAATCCCAAGCAGGATCCACACTCAGCGTGGAGCCTGACATGGGACTTGATCTCATGAACTGTGAGATCATGACCTGAGTCAAAATGAAGAGTTGAACACTCAACTGACTGAGCCACCCAAGTGCCCTGTAATTAAAATTTAATTTTGATATAACTATAGATTCACATCCAGTTCTAAGGAATAGCACAAAATGATTCTTTTATTTGGTTCTCCCAGTTGTAATGTCCACACAACTATAATGTAATATTACAATCAGAATACTGACATTCCTGCAGTCAAAATATAAAACACATCCATCCAGCCACAAGAAGTTATAATGTTGCACTCTTATAGCAATACCCACATTCTGTAGGGCCCCATGACCTCTGTAATCTCTGGAAACCACTATTTTCTTCTCCATTTCTATATTTTGTTAAATTGAGTGTAATATAAATGGAATAATACAGCATGTTGTCTTTTTGGATTGAGTGTTTTCATTCACTATAATTTACTGGGTATTCATCATGTTGTTATATTTATATTTTTCCTTAATTCCTTAATTGCTGAATAGTATTCCATAATATGGTATACTACCATGTTGATGTAACCATTCATTTGTTGAAGGACATCTGGGTTGTTTCCAGGTTTGGGTTCCCATGAATAAAACCTGCTATAATTATTAGTTCATAGGTTTCTGTGTAAGCAAAAATTCTTGGCAAATGCCTAGAGAATGCAATTACTGGGGATATCGTAGTTGTATTTTTTTAAAGACTGGCAAAATTGTTTTCCCAAGTGGTTATACATTTTACATTCCACCAGAAATTTATGAGTGATCCAGGTTCTCTACTTTCTTACCAGGAATTAATGTTCTCACGATTTGTTTTGTTTTGTTTTGTTGTTTTGTTCTAGTCATCCATATAGGTATGCATCCAGATAGCTCATTGTGTGTTTAATTTGCATTCCCCTTATGGCTGATGATGTTGAACATATTTTCATTTGTATATCCTCATCAATGGATGTTGAGTTGTTGAATGTTGAATGTTGTTGAATGTTGAAAATTCTTTTTATATTATAAATAATAGCTGTTTCTCAGATATGGGGTTGGTAAATATATTTTCTCATTCTGTAGCTTGATTATCCTTTTCACATGTTCTTTCTTAGAGCAAAATATTTTAATTTTGATGAAGTCCAGTTTATCAATTTTTCTTTTTATTGATTATGGTTTTGTGGTGTCAAGTCTCTCTATGTCTATCCATATACACTAATGTTTTTCTCTTGTTTTTTCCCAACATTTTACAATTTTACACTTATATTTTATATTAATTTTTGTATAAGACATGAAACTTATGTCAGAGTATCTTAAAATATAATTACCTATGTGTGTCCAAATGCTCCAGAACTATTTGTTCATAAGACTATTTATTCTTTTTTATTATAGTCTTTAATTTTTATTTATTTGTTTTGATAGAGATGGAGAGAGGAAGAGAGAGAAAGAGAGAGAGAGAGAACATGCATGGGAGAGGGGCAGAGAGAAAGGAGAGAGAGAATCCCAAGCAGGCTCCTCACTGTCAGTGCAGAGCCCTAAGTGGGGCTCAAACCCATGAATCTTGAGGTCATGACCTGAGCTGAAATTAGGAGGACACTCAACAGACTGAACCACACAGGTGCCCCAATTCTTTTTGATTCTAAATAACTTTTGTACCTGAACAAGGAAATATTTGGGCATACTTGTGGTTCTATTTCTGGATTCTTTTGTCTATTCATTTACATTGATCTATATGTCAATCACTCTGCCAAAACCACATTCGTTATAGTAGTTACTTCATGCCTTGAAACTGAGTAGACTATGTTTTAATATCTTGTTCCTTTTTATCAGAATTTTTACACCTATACTAGTTCTTTCACCTTTTCATATATTTTTAGAATCATCTTGTCTATATCCAAAATAAAATATTTCTGAGGTTTTGACAGGAATTGTTTTAACTCTATATATTAATTTTGAGGGAATTGCATCTTTACTATGCTGATCTTACAATATGTAAACATAGTATATTTCTGGATTTAGACCATCATTTTGTAGCTTTTAGCACACAAGTCCTGTATATATTTTATTAGATTTGTTCTTAAGTAAACCACTTTGTGAAGTTGTAAATAATATATTTTAAATTTCAGTGTCCACTGTTCTTCTATATGTAGAAATATAATTTTTTCTGTAGGTTTATCTTGTATTCTGTGACCTTGCTGAATTCATTTCTTTGGGTTTTTCTGCAGAGTTCATGGGACTTTCAATGGAGACTCTCATGTCTTCTGTAAATAGAGTCAGTGTATATAAATATATTTATAGTTTTATTTCTCCCTTTCCAATACGTATGCCTTTTATGTTCTTATCTTGCCTATTGCATTGACTAGAACTTCCACCACTAATTTGAAAAAGAGTGTTAGGAGTAGAAATTCTTCTCTTTCTTCTAATCATAGTGGAAAAGTATCCAGTCTGTCATCATTAAGTGTTATGTTAGCTATAATTTTTTGTTGTTACAAATTTTTTGTTGTTGTGTTGTTTTCTTTATAACATTGAAGAAATTCCCCTTTATTACTATGTTGGAGTTTTTATTACGAATGGATTTCAAATTTTGTCAATTTTTTTCTGCAATAATTGGTGTGATCATGTGATCAATTCTTTAAATTGTTGTTAAAGTGAAGTACATTGATTGATTTTTCAAATATTGCACAAGTCTTGCATTCCTGGAATAAGCTATCCTGGATTATGATGTATAATTATTTTTATATATTGCTATATTAAATTTTATAATTTTTGTTACGGATTTTTACATCTATATTTATGAGTGATATTATTCTAAATTTATCTTTTTCTTTTTGTGTGTGTTTGTGCTGTCTTTGCCTGACTTAAGTATCACGGTACTAATGACTTCATAAAGTGCAGTAGGAAGAGTTTAATTCTTTTCAATTTTCAATAGGATAAATTGTGTATAATCGGGGTTAATTTTTTTTAAAACTTTTTATTCAAATTCCGGTTGATTAATATAGTGTAGTATTAATTTAGGGTGTACAATATAGTGATTCCATACTTTTCTTTTCTTTTCTCTTTCTTTTTCTTTTTTTAAGATTTATATCCAAATTAGTTAGCATATAGTGCAACAATGATTTCAGGAGTAGATTCCTTAATGCCCCTTACCCATTTAGCCCATCCCCCCCCCCACCCCCTCCAGTATTTATGAGTCTCTTAAGTTTTGTCTCCCTCCCTGTTTTTATACTATTTTTGTTTCCCTTCCCTTATGTTCATCTGTTTTGTCTCTTAAAGTCCTCATATGAGTGAAGTCATATGATATTTGTCTCTCTGACTGACTAATTTCACCTAGCATAATACCCTCCAATTCCATCCATGTAGTTGCAAATGGCAAGATTTCTTTCTTTTTGATTGCCGAGACTTTTTCTCCTTTCAATGCATGCATTTAATGTTATAGGTATTGCCCTCAGCACTACTCGGGTGTATGCTACAAGTTTTAATTTATTGTATTTTCATTTTCATTTAATTTAATGCACTTATAATTTTCCTTTGAGAGTTATTTTACCAATGGATTATGTACAAATGTACTGTTTAGTTTCCTACTGTGTAGAGATCTTCTGGTATCTTACTGTTACTTAGTTCTAGTTTGCTCTTTGAATGCACTCTATGATTTCAGTTCTTTTAAAGTCGCTAAGATTGGTTTTATGGCCCAGAATATGGTCTATTTCAGTGTGTTTTTTGGTATTTGAAAACAATATGTATTCTGCTGCTGTTGGTAGGAGTTTTCTATAAATGTCTTTAGAACATGTTGCTTGATGGTATTATCGAGTTTCTTTAGTCCCTTGATGTTTTTCTGTAGTTGGTCTATCAATTATTGAGAGAGGATTATTGAAGTATCCAAGAATAATTGTGTTTTTGTTTTTTCTATTACCAATTCTATTAATTTTTGCCTTTTGTAATTTTGCATCTTGGTTGTTTAGTTCCATGTATTTATGATTGTTATGTCTTCTTTATGGATTGCATTTTTATCAGAACAAAATGTTCCTTTTTGTCTTTGTTATTTGTTGTTGTTGTTGTTGTTGTTGTCTACTTTATCTGATGTTAATATAGCTGCTTCTGCTTTCTTTTCTTTTTTTTTTTTTTATTTTTTTTTTTCAACGTTTATTTATTTTTGGGACAGAGAGAGACAGAGCATGAACGGGGGAGGGGCAGAGAGAGGGCGACACAGAATCAGAAACAGGCTCCAGGCTCTGAGCCATCAGCCCAGAGCCCGACGCGGGGCTCGAACTCACGGACCGCAAGATCGTGACCTGGCTGAAGTCGGACGCTTAACCGACTGCGCCACCCAGGCGCCCCTCTTTTCTTTTTTTTTAATTTTTTTTAGCATTTATTCATTTTTGAGAGACAGAGGGAGACAGAATGTGAGTAGGAGAGGGGCATAGAGAGACAGAGGGAGACACAGAATCCAAAGCAGGCTTCAGTCTCTGAGCTGTCAGCACAGAACCCGATGTGGGGCTCAGACCCATGAACCGTGAAATCCTGACCTGAGTTGAAGTCAACGCTTAATTGACTGAGCCACCCAGGCACCCCACTTCTGCTTTCTTTTCATTAATGAATGTTTACTTATTGTGTGTGTGTGTGTGTGTGTGTGTGTGTATAATATATTCTTTCATTGCATTTCAATCTGCCTACCTAAATTGCTAATTTGAATTGAGTTTCCTATAGGTGGCATAGAGTTGAGCCATGATTTTTAAAATCCATTCTGCCTATTTCTTTCTGTTAATGTATCTAGACCATTTATAGCTAATGTATTTATTGTTATGTAAGAGCTTAAGTGTTCTCATTCTCATGATAATTTATTTTCTTTTCATTTATTTTTCTTTATTTTTTCTTTAAATTTAAGGCTGTATTGTTTTTATAGCTGTTTTAGGTTCTCAGTAAAATTGAGGAGGAAGTACATATTTCCCATTACTTCCTGATCCCAAACATGCACACTCTCTTCTATTATCAACATCCTCCACCAGAGTGGTACATTTGTTGCAATTGATGAATCTACATTGACACATCATAATCGTCCTAAGTCCATAGTTTACATCATGATTACTGTTTTTGTTGCACATTCATGCATGAGAAAATGTGTAATGACATGTATCCACCATTATAGTATCTTACAGAATATTTTTACTGCCCTGTAAACCATCCATACTCACCTATTTATACATCTTCCCTCCTCCCAAACTCCTGACAACCATGGATCTTTTTACTTGTTTTCATAGTTTTGCCTTTTCCAGACTTTCATATAGTTGGTATTATGCAGTATGTAGTCTTTCTTGGCTGCCTTATTTTACTTAATAATAATCATTTAAGTGTCTTCAATATTTTTTCATGGCTTGATAGCTCATTTCTTCTCAGCATTGGATGCACTACAGTTTACTTATCAATTCACCAACCAAGGAAGGACATCTTGGTTGTTTCCAAGTTTTGGCATTTATAAACAAAGTTGCTATAAACATCCATGTGCAGGGTTTTGTGTGGACATAAGTTTCCAACTTCTTTGGATAATTACCAAGGAGTGTAATTCCTGAATTGTACAGTAAGAATATGTCTATATTTGTAAAAACTCACCAACCCAATTTTTTAAAGTAGTGTACCATTTTGCATTCCTACCAGTGTTAGAAGTCTTATTGCTTCATATCCTCACCAATCAGTGTTCTGGATTTTGGTTATTCAAATAGATGTTTTCTTCTTACTTTGGTTTTAATTTGTTATTTTTTTCTAATTTCTTATGGTGGAAGCTTACATCATCGATATATTTTTAAATTCATGTATATTGACACATAATCACCATATATTATGTAAACTTAAAATATACAATGAGATAATTAGATACACAATATATTGAAAAATGTTTGCACAGTTATATTAGCTAACACATCCTTCACCTAATAATTATCATTTTATTCTTGTTATGATGAGAATGGTAAAGCTCTACTTCAGTAGTAACTTTCAAATATACAATACAGCGTTGTTAAGTATAGTCATCATAGTGTACATTTGATCTTTGGAATTTTATCATATCATAACTTAAAGTTTTTACTGATTGAAAAATATCTCCCAATTTCTTCCACCATTCAGCCTCTTACAACCTCAATTCCACTCTCTGGTTCCATCAGTTTTATATTTTTAGATTCCACATATAAATGATATCCTACATACTGTTTTCCAAAACGGCTATACAAATTACATTCCCACAACCAGTGTGGAATAAGTTTCCCTCTTCTCCACAACCTTGCCAACACTTCATTCTCTTGTGGTTTTGATGATAGCCAAACAACAGTTGTGAGATGATGTCATATTTATGGCTTTGATTTGCAGTTCCCAGATAATTACTGATGTTAAATTTCCCACCCTGTGTCTGTTGGTTTTTAGTATGGTGTCTTTGGAAAATTGTCTATTCAGCTCCTCTACCTACTGTTTAATCAGATTTTGTTTGTTTGTTTCTTTTCTCTATTGAGTTGTATAAACTCCTATATATTTTATGGGGTGAGAGTGTGGCTTAGTTAAGCATCCAACTCTTGATTTTGGCTCAGGTCATGATCTTATGGTTGTGAGATCAAGCCCCAAGTCAGGCTCTGCACTGGGTATGGAGCCCGCTTGAGATTTGCTCTTTCCCTTTCCCTGTGCCCCTCCCCTGTTCATTCTCTCTCTCAAAAAAATTCCTTATTTACTTTGAATATTAACTTCTTAAATGATATATGTTTTGTAAATATTTTCTCCCATACTGTAGGTTGCTGTTTAATTTTGTTGATTGTTCCTTGTGCTGTGTGCACCTTCCTAGATTGATATAGTACCATTTACTTACTTTTGCTTTCTTACTGTGCTTTTCATGTTGTACCTCCAAAAAATTATGGCCAAGACCAATGTCCAGCTTTTCTCCTATGTTTTCTTCAAGGTGTTTTAAAATTTGAGTCCTATGTTTAAGGTTTAATTCATTTTGAATTAATGTTTTTGAGTTGTATAATACAGGGGTCCAACTTCATTCTTTTTGCATGTGGTTATTAAATTTTCCGAACAGCATGTATTGAAGAGACTATCATTTCTCCACTGAATATTCATGTGTCCCTTGTCAAATATTAGTAGATCATATATCTGAAAGTTTATTTCTGGGCTCTCAACTGTGTTCATTTGGTTTATGTGTGCATTTTTATGGCAGTTCAGTTTTTATTACCGTATATATTGCAGTATAGTTTAAAATCAGGAAGTGTGATGCTCCTGCTTTGTTCTTCTTTCTCAGGATTGCTGTGGTTATTCAAGGTCTTTTTTAGTTCATAAAATTTTAGGATTGATTTTCTATTTTTGTGAAAAGTGCAATTAGAATTTTGATAGGGATTGCATTGAATCTATACTTGGCTTTCGATAGTATGAACATTTTAACAATACTAACTCTTCTGATTAATGCACATAGGATAACTCAGCATTTATTTCTTTTTTTCTCAATATTTTTAAATCAATGTCTATTTATTTATTTATTTATTTATTTAAGCTAGCTCTATGCTCAGCGTGGAACACAATGTGGGGCCCAACCCCTGATATCAAATTTTGATCTGAGATCAAGAATCAGACATTTATCACAGAGCCACCCAATCACCCCTCTAAAACTTTTAGTATATAGATATTTTTACCTCCTTGGTTCATTTTGTTCCTAAGTATTTTATTCTTTTCGATATTGTTGTAAATGGAACTTTCTATTTATTCTTACTTGGTTTATTGTTAGAGTACAGAACTGCAAATAAATTTTGGATGTTGATTTTATATCCTGAAACTTTACTTCTGACAGTTTTTTGGGTGATTCAGAATTTTTACACAGAAGATCATGTCATCAACAGAAACAGTTTTACTTATTCCTTTCCAATTTAGATGCCTTTTAATTATTTTTCTTTCCAAATTGTTCCAGCTGGACTTCCAGGGTATTTTGAATGCAAGTGAGAATGTCTTGTGCCTGGTCTTAAAAGAAAAACTCTCAATCTTTCAGCATTGAGTATGTCTTTTATTATGTCGTGTCTTTTATTATATCTAGGTATATTCCTTTTTCACCCAATTTCTCAACTTTTTATTACAAAGGAATGCTTATTTTGTCAATGCTTTTTGTACATCTATTGAGATGGTCACATAACTTTTGTCTTTCATTCTATTACTGTGGTGTGTCACATTTATTGAGTTGCATATATTGAAATATCCTTTCATCCCAGGGATAAATCCCATTTCACCATGGTATATGATCCCTTTAATGTGCTGTTGAATTTTGTTTACTAGTATTTTGTTAAGAATTTTTGCATCTATATTCATGAAGACATTGGCTCTAGTTTTCTTTTTTCCTTCCTCCCTCCTTCTCTCCTTCCTTTTCTTTCTTTCTTTCTTTCTTTCTTTCTTTCTTTCTTTCTTTCTTTCCTCTAATTGATAATGTTGCTTGATCTGTCTTCTATATCATTAATCCTTTTTAACATGGCCAAGTCTGCTGTTGATATTCTCTATTGAAGTTTTCAGTTCAGTGTACTCTCCTGCTCCAAAATTTCAATTTGGTTCTTTTTAATCGTTTCTATCTTTGTGTTGAATTTTTTATTTTGGTTGTTGTATTGTCTTCTTGTTTTATTGTTTAATTGTCTTCTCATAGCATATTTAGAAAATTTGGTTTGAATTCATGTTGGGCAATTCATATATTTCCATTTCTTTGAGGTCACTGGAATTTTACTGTGTTCCTTTGGTAGTGTCATGTTTCTGTGATTGTGATCCTGGTGGCCTTGTGGAAGTTTCTGCAAATTTGAGGTAGCAATCACTTCTTTAAAACTTTATGGACTGACTTCAGTGAGAAAAGATTTGTATATGCAGTTGGAGGTAAACTGGAGCATTATGTGTTCCTAGGTATAATGGTGAAGGGCCCCAAATTCAGGGGCATGTAGCATCTCTATGTCCAAACTCGTGATTTCTTTTCTGCTCAGGTTGCTGGCATCCACAGCATTGATAACTGCATTGTCCTTTGTCAGTTTTATGATTTGCAGAGGCTACAAGAACTTTGAAGTACTCAGCAGTCTTCCAGATTCTATGGCTATGGATAAGGATAGACAGCAGTGGTGACCAGAGCCAGTGGTCTATACACACTCAACTGTAAAGACGGGCAACATTTGTCTGTGTAGTGGCAAAATTGGTTGCAGGGCAAAACTGGGCCTGCAAAAAACTGTGGTGGCCTTAGTCACAGTGTGCTCTTTTGTGGCTGAAGGATTTTGCTATGAATATATGGCAGTGGAATCCAGTGATATGGTTGGATCAAGAGCATATATATGCATAGCTCAAGGGCTACCTGCATATCAGCCCAGTGGTACAGACCAGTGACAGGAGACAGAGAAGAATCTGAGCTTACAAGAAGCTGTGGGGATCTTGGCTGTTGCCATGCACTTCTGTGGCTTTAAGGTCTCACCACACTCATGTCTATGGTATTAGAAGATCAGGGTTAGGCTGGTAGTATGCAAGTGCACAGTTGAAGGGGTTAGTGCCAAATACATGCACAATGGTGGGGTCAGCCACAGGGCAGACAGGTGCCTTACACTTTTACAGATTCAGAGACCTGGGCTTACTGCCAGTGCAAATCTCAGAATCCTGGTGGAGTAAAGGATAGGAGGCAGGAGGGATTAAGGAAGGACTTAGGCAGCTGGCACTTTCAAAGACACATATCTGTGGTGTGAAAATCAGTGAAATCTGTAGGGAGTTTGTGTCAACTATGCTGGCCTTTAGTTTCTTCAGTGGCAAAAATTCCTGGGGTCATCTGAAAAGCAGGTCACTGGGAACCATTGTCATTCTGTGTGGCCAATGCTGGTAGCGCTGACTCTTCTTCCTTGTTCTGAGCTATCTCTATATATTTCAGGTTTACTCGTCTCTGGCAGGGGTGAAATCAAAGTGGGTTTTTTATGAAGCATTCTAAAAGATGGGGAACCTGGATGCTCACATAGCTCTTCATTCCCTGGCAAGGGGACCTCTTTCTAGCTGGGAAATTCCTTCTTGGCTCAAAGAAGTACAGTTTGGGGGAGGAGAGAATCCAGGCAAAATAAAGCTTTTTATTCTTCTCTTTCTTTGAAATTATTCTCAAGGTTTTTGTTTTTGTTTTTGTTTTGTTTTTATTTTGTTTTGTTTTGTTTTTCCCTACTGTGTTTCTGAAGTTTCTTAAGTGGGCTCCTGAGCTCTCCCAGGCCACCTTATTTATGAGTAGCTGTCTAATTGTTGATCTCTGTGAGAGGATAGAAGATGGAATCTCCTGCTTCACTATCTTGGTGATGTCTCCACCTTTTATTGATTTTATGTCCTTCTTCTTTCCTAATACCTGTATTCACTGTTAACTTACTTTTGAGCATTGCTTCTGCGCATCCCACACATTTTGATAAGTTGTATTTTTATTTTCATTTTGTTTTACATATTTTTAATTTCTCTTGAAATTTCTTCTTTGAGCCATATGTTATTTAGAAGTATATTGTTTACTCATTGAGTATTTTGTGCTTTTTCAGTTTCCTTTCTGTTATTGATGTCTCATTCAATTCTATTATGATCTGGAGGCAGGCCAACATGGCTGAGAAGTAGGGGGATCTGTACTTCCCATGTCTCTCAAACAAAGAAGTGTTGAAGCCAAAGGACTTTGAACCCCAAGAGTCTGGGAGGAAAAGAGACTGAGTCTAAAAGGGAGACACTGGGATATCCTTGACGGGTTATAGGTGGGTGATTGAGAACTGGGGGAGAGAAAACAGGCTGCATAGTCACAGAGGGGAGGTATCCCCTTTTGCAGAGAGACAAAGGGAAGAGAAAGAGAGGCTGGAGAAGTGTAAGACTCCTGGACAAGTATCTGGACAAGAGATAAACCTCAAACTGGGACTGAAAGGGATCCCATCTCTAACTGTGGGGCTCACTTTGGACTGGGGCCAATTGTCCCATTCACGCCCCTGGGGAGGAGGGGAGCCAGCCCCTGGTTTGATGGTAGGTCAAGGGCAAGTCCACAGTAGGAGAACACAGTCCTTTCCTTGGAGTGCTACATGATAGAACAAAGCCTGCCTGCACCTGCCACCCCTGGGCTCACTGGCTGTGTCGAGAGCGCAGTCCTCAGTAAGGAGAAAGAGGCTCCCTCCCTGTGCTGTGGGACTGTTACAGAACCAGGCTGGAACGCTGGTGGAAAAACCAAGAGGCACTCAGAGATCTTGGTGGATTGGAGATTTATTTAACCCTGGCGGGCTCAGAAGAGACTGTTTCTCCAAAGGTCTGAGCCCAGAATGCAAGTGGGGAGGGTAATTTATAGTCGTCAGCTTCCATATCTGTGGGAATTTCTGCGTGCACAGCAAAGGAAGAAGAACCAGGAGGAGGGGTCTCTAAGCTAGAGACCAGAGTCTGTTTTAACTCCATCAGCCATCTTTGGCCTACTCTATTTACTTCTCCAACAGGACAAGACAAAACTCGCCTGTGTCAGCCACCCCTGGACTCGGTGGCAAGGTCAGCTGGGCAGTCCATAGCAGGAATAGGCGGTCCTCCCTGAAGAGCTGAGACACAGACAAAGCCAGCTGGGATGCACAGAGAGGTGTTTCCCCAGTGCCAGAGCTCACAGAGCAGGACTTTGAATCCTAGGCAAGTGCTGAGTCAGGGGAGTGAGTGGAGTGGGGAGGACTGCCCCGTCTGCACTCGCAGCACAGTGAGGACAACTCAAAAGGAGTCCACTGGGTCTGTGGAAAAGAGACTGAAGGATTGCCATTCCCCCCCCCCCCACCACCACCAAGGCGGGACCTCAGAGATTGTTCCCTGGGGCCAATAATGAAGGTGGGACCAGCCTACACCAAACTGTGCCCCTCCCTGCCGGCTAACTGTATATCTGCTGGAGTGGGATAGATGCTGTGGAACCAGACGGCTCCATCATTCAGACCAGTGCTGCTGCATAGCCTGGATTAATTCCAGAACAATTCTTGTTATTTAGATATATTCTCCCTTCTTATCTCTTCCCTCCTCTAGACTGCTTACTCTGGTTTTTGGTTTGTTTAAGCAGACACATTTCATCCATTCTCTTGATACATGTTCTACACCTCCTTTTTTACTTTACTTTCTGTCTCTGGAATAATTAAAATGTACAGTTTCTCTCTCTGGGTAACTTTATCTTTGTTTCCTTTTTCCCACCTCTTTCCTTATTTTCCTTCCTCTCCCTCGGATTAAGCCATTTAGTCTGTAAGCCTAGTCAATGTTTATTTTCTCTTTGTCCCCGCCCCTGTCATTTCTCTCTTTGTATGTGCTCTTCCATCAGTACCGCCTCCACTCTGCTCTTTACTTGTAGCTGATGTTTCTGGTGTTTTGCTTTTGGAGTGTGTGTGTGTGTGTGTGTGTTTGACTGTGTTATTTGTCTGTGTGTTTGTGTGTCTTTGTTTCCTGTTTGTTTGTCTGTTTGTTTTCCTTTCCAGGGCTACTTCAAGGAATAAATCAAAACACACCTAGTGAAGCGTCCAAAACATCACTATGAGTACACAAATAAAATAACCAAAGTCATAACAGACAGCAAGTAACAATCTCCACAAAACACTTCCTAAAGGGACAGGCCCTGGAAAGTGTATGACCCTCATTTAATATAGCAGTGTTCACAGGTGCAGAGCACATAACAAAGTTTTAAAACTCATAAAGGACAGAAAACTAGCTAAAATGATGAAATGAAAGAATTCCCCTCAAATGAAATTTTAGAAAGAAATGACAGCTAAAAAATTGAACAAAACAGATATAAGCAATATAACTGAACAAGAATTTAGAATAATAGTCATAAGATTAATACCTGGGCTCGAAAAAGGCATGGAAGACAGAAGAGAATCTATTACTATAGAGATCAAGGAACTAAAAAGTAGTCATGATGAATTAAGAAATTCTATGAATGAGGTACAAAATAAAATGGAGGTGGCCACAGGGCAGATTGAAGAGGCAGAGGGGAGAATAGGTGAATTAGGAGATAAAATTATGGAAAAAGAGGAAGCTGAGTAAAAGAGAGATAAAAAAAATACAGGAACAAGAGGGGAGAATTAGAGAACTAAGTGATGCAATCAAATGGAACAATATTTGTGTCATAAGGGTTCCAAAAGAAGAAGAAGAGAGAGAAAGGGCTGAAGTTGTACTTGAACAAATCATAGCTGAGAACTTCCCCAATCTGAGGAAGGAAACAGATATTGAAATCCAAGAGGCACAAAGAACTCCCTTCACACATAACTTGAATCGATCTTCTGCAGGACATATCATACTGAAACTGGCAAAATACAAGGATAAAGAGAGAATTCTGAAAGAAGCTAGGGATAAACGGTCTTTAACATACAACGGTAGAAGCATAAGGGTAGTAGCAGACCTATCTACTGAAACTTGGCATGCCGGAAAGGAATGGCAGGAAATTTTCAATGTGATGAACAGGAAAAATATGCAGCCAAAAATCCTTTATCCAACAACTCTGTCATTCAGAATAAAAGGAGAGATAAAGGTTTTCCCAAACAAACAAACAAACAAAAAAAACTGAAGGAATTCATTACCACTAAACCAGCCCTAGAAGAGGTCCTAAGGGGGACTCTGTGAGTGAAATGTTGCAAAGAATACAGAGTACCAGAGATGCCACTACAAGCAAGAAACCTACAGATGACACATTGACTCTAAACCCATATCTTTCAATAATAACACTGAATGTAAATGGACTAAAAACTGCAATCAAAAGACATAGGGTGTCAGAATGGATAAAAAAAAGAACAACAAGATCCATCTATTTGCTGTCTGCATGAGACTCATTTTAGACCTGAGGACACCTTTAGATTGAAAGTGAGGGGATGGAGAACTATCTATCATGCTACTGGAAGTCCAAAGAAAGCTGGAGTAGCCATACTTATATCAGACAAACTAGACTTTATTTATTTTTTTTAATTTTTTTTCAACGTTTATTTATTTTTGGGACAGAGAGAGACAGAGCATGAACGGGGGAGGGGCAGAGTGAGAGGGAGACACAGAATCAGAAACAGGCTCCAGGCTCTGAGCCATCAGCCCAGAGCCCGACGCGGGGCTCGAACTCACGGACCGCGAGATCGTGACCTGGCTGAAGTCGGACGCTTAACCAGCTGCGCCACCCAGGCGCCCCAAACTAGACTTTAAATTAAAGGCTGTAACAAGAGATGAAGAAGGGCATTATATCATAATTACAGGGTCTATCCATCAGGAAGAGCTAACAATGATAAATGTCTATGCACTGAATTCAGAATCACCCAAATATATAAAACAATTAATCACAAACATAATAAGCAATCTTAATGATAAGACTATGGTAATTGCAGGGTACTTTAATACTCGCAGCAATGGACAGATCATCTAGACACAGAATCCATAAGGAAACAATGGCCCTAAACAATATATTGGGCCAGACTTGACAAATATATTTAGAACTCTACATCCCAAAGCAGCAGAATATACTTTCTTCTCAAGTGCACATGGAACATTCTCCAAGATAGATCACATACTTGGTCATGAAACAGCCCTCAATAAATATAAAAGAAATGAGATCTTACCATGCACACTTTTAGATCACATTGCTATGAAACTTGAAATCAACCACAGGAAAAAGTCTGGAAAACTTCCAAAAGCATGGAGGTTAAAGAACATCCTACTAAAGAATGAATGGGTCAACCAGGCAATTGAGAAGAAATTAAGAGGTATATGGAAATAAATGAAAATGAAAATACAACAATCCAAACGCTTTGTGATGCAGTGAAGGTGGTCCTAAGAGGAAAATACATGGCAATCCTGGCCCATCTCAAGAAACAAGAAAAATCCCAAATACAAAATCTAACAGCACACCTAAAGGAACTAGAAGCAGGACAGCAAAGACACCCCAAATCCACCAGAAGAAGAGAAATAATGATCAGAGCAGAATTAAACAATATAGAATCCAAAAAAATAGTAGAGAAGATCACTGAAACTGAGTTGGTTTTTTGAAAAAGTAAACAAAATTGATAAACCTCTATCCAGGCTTCTCAAAAAGAAAAGGGAGAGGACCCAAATAGATAAAATCATGAATGAAAAAGGATTTATTACATCCAATCCATCATAAATACGAGCAATTATCAGGGAATACTATGAAAAATTATATGCCAACAAACTGGACAACCTGGAAGAAATAGACAAATTCCTAAACACCCACATACTACCAAAACTCAAATGGGAAGAAATAGAAAATTTGAATAGATCCTTAACTAGTGAAGAAATTGAATCAGTTATCAAAAATCTCCCAACAAATAAGAGTCTTGGACCAGATGGCTTCCCTGGGGAATTCTACCAGACATTTAAAGTATACTTAATAACTATTTTTCTCTAGGTGTTCCAAAAAATAGAAATGGAAGGAAAACTTCTGGACTCATTCTATGAAGCCAGCATTACTTTGATTCACAAACCAGAGACCCAGCAAAAAAAGAACTACATATCCCTTACATATCCCATATGTCTGATGAATATGGATGCAAAAATTCTCAGCAAGATACTAGCAAATTGAATTCAATAACATGTAAAAAGAATTATTCACTATGATCAAGTGGGATTCATTCCTTGCTGCAGGGATGGTTTAATATTGGCAAATCAATCAATGTGATACATCACATTAAATAAAAGAAAAGGTAAGAACCATATGATCCTGTCAATAAATTCAGGAAAAGCATTTGACAAAATACAGCATCCTTTCTTGATGAAAACCCTCAAGAGAGATGGATTGAAGGAACATACTTAAACATCATAAAAGCTATATATGAAAAGCCAACAGCTAATATCTTCATGGGGAAAAACTGAGAACATTCCCCCTGAGATCAGAAACATGACAGAGAAGTCCACTTTCACCACTGTTGTTTAACATAGTGTTGGAAGTCCTAGCATCAGCAA